>NC_044551.1:32772367-33132861 GCF_007565055.1 Rhinopithecus roxellana | reverse complement strand
AAGTATGCCCAAGTGCATCCTTTTCATCTGTGTTTTTAAACCTTGGTCAATCTGTACCTTTGATTGAGCCTTACTGTGCAAATAATACTATTAGTAACAACTGTGGCAGCTAATGTTTATTTAATAAATGTCAAATTATTTATATTCATTAGCTCATTGTCTCAGGGCATTTATCTATTTGACCTAGGATTTCTAAAGATATTTTTAGGCAAGTTTAAAACCTATCTACCTTTTTTACAGAGTTTCAGTTAGTGTGTAGTTTGGTCTAGGCCATTGTAACTTACTTTGACTCCTCTTCCCCAAACCATAATTTGACAATGAAATCCCATTTTAAGCACATAGTGGGAACTCAAACAAGGTCTGATTGAGTGAACTTGATGCAATTTTAAAACAATGTTATCGGGAGGCTTGTCTGGCTAGATCATGAGTCAAGGCTCAGATCTTTACGATAATGATTTGAAGTCATTAGTCAATGCAGTTTTGCTATCTGTGTCCACTGGACCTTTAATTTTTTTTTTTAGTAAGATTCTAGCAGCACCACTTTGATGAAATATTTAAAATAAAACAATACTAACTGTTCTACATCAGTCAGTGCAGTTCTGCAAAGTAACTGTAGCTTCTTGCACCATTTTGCTAGGAGCTTGTGGATTATATTGTATGCACAACCAACAAAATAAAACCTTTAAAAATACAGAACTCAGAGTACTTGCATGTTTATAAAGTATTTTAAAATTAATTTTTAATGAGTTTTAATATTTTAATATTATACCGGATTTTAAGTAAGAAGGTTGTTCTTGTATTAGGCAGTGGTGTACAATATCACTTCATGGGATAATGTTTAATTAAAATATACTAATTTATGTGTTTGTTTATTAGCTCTATCCCTAAAGCAGAGAGAACCTCTTCACAATTTTATGAAAAATGTAAATGAGGGTTTTGGCACCACTAATACAGTTAAATTAGAATAGGTAAAAATGTATGCTTCTACTTTCATAACTTCATAAAAAAGAACCTTAAAATGTTGATTTGACATATAATAAAGATCAATTTTCAGTGAACAGATTAAACTCCCATGAAAACAACCTTCTATTTTTCTAATTTCCTTTTGACTTTATTAGGTTTTACCTGATTTGTTCTTGTCTCAAAACATTTTCCCTTGTTTCTGTAATTATTGGAGTCAGTTTGATGCAAGGATATTATAGTCAGATTTTTTTTTAAACATTTGGAAATGGTTAGCTACCCTTGCTGAATATGGCCCATTTTGAGTATTGATGTAACAAATGAGAAACACCTTATTGAACAGTATATATTCTTTGCTGGTTTCTCTTACCTCCAACAAGATTTATGTTCCTCAAGATTTGGGCTTGGTTTTTGTAAACTTTTGCAGTGGTTTTAAATATGCATCATGTTTTAGAAATTAGCAATTATAGCCTTAACCTTATTATGAAACTTATTAGCTTCTTTTTCCTTTTTACAATAATTGTTTAAATCCCTTGATATAGGCAAGGAGAAAAAAAAATGAGAAGGAATGTCATACTCCAGTTTTTCAGAGTTGTATTTAAGTGTTCTAGATCCAGTACACAAACACCTGCTGTTACTGTTCTGGGTGTCATAGAGACACCTTCAGTAGCAACATGTTTCTAGCAGAAAATAAAACAGATTCAAAATACATTAAAAGGGGGAATGCCATGAGATGTTTTCTCTCCATTCTTCCTTTGTTAGTTATTTATATTCACACATCTTCACTTCACTACATTCCTTAGTAAACAGCTTGCAGGGGGGTTGATGTTTGTTAATGAACTGTCAATAAACACATGTTCTCTCGACTTCTTAAAAAACAGACTATATTGGGGGTGAGTGTGCTGGTTTCCAATTCCTGTTCACGCCATGGAGACAGAGAGAGGAGTCTTGGCTGCGGATCTGGCCTCAGAGCTGGGCACGGCTTGCGGTCACGTGGTGGAAGCACAGCTTTTGTGCAGGGAGGAAAGTGGCAGATTTTGATAGAGAGCGTGCCAGCAGTTATTAGGAAGAAATCGGGAAGTGTTTGGAAACAGGGCTGCTAGCATTCCCAACAAAGCTGGAGAAGTCTCTCCAAAGAACAAAAGGCAAGCACACATTCAGGGTGAGGACTTTTCTTCTCTGTTGACATATGAGACGTGAAGTGAGTCAGAGGCTGACCCAGGTTTGGAGAGAGGACAAATAATAATATCTTTGTTGAAGGAAATGGGGTCTAGTCATTTTCTTTTCTTCCTCCTGTTGTTATTCTTTCTTTAAAGCCTTCTCTTTTTCTCTCTATGGATGAACATCTCCACTCAAGTGTCTAATGAAGTCCTTCTGACTATAAAATACCAATGGGGAAGAACCTCGGTCATTTGGAAAAAAAAAAAAAAAAACACCCCCAGTGACTTGTGGGTAGAGGAAAGCAATGATACTGCACCCAGAGAGTAAATGCAGGGAAGGGGCCAGATCATGACCTTTTCACTTTTGGCACCATCCTAAAGTACAAATGAATAAGAGAATCTTAGAACAGCCTTAATGAGAACTATTTATTTATAATTTGATTAGCATTATTGCTGCCTTCTATCCTTTTTGAATCAAATTATCCCAAGAGCAACAATTCTGGAAATTTTTACTTTAGAAAAAGAAAAAAAAAAAAAGTTGAATTTCCCAGTATTCTTGTCTGCTTTTTTTTTTTTTTTTCTTGAAAATTTCATGCATTGTTAGGGAAGAAAAGTCTAGTCTAACTCACAAATGTATCCTTATTCTCATGTATATTTGATACCGGCCCCAGTCTAATCTGATAAAGTGCACTTTGCCTGTGGTGTCTTACAATAAGCTGGCTGCATTAGTGCCGGGAAAAATCAATACCGATTTATAATTTACCATCGCAAAAACCTATCACTTTTTATGACCCTCCATCCTGGCTCATTAATATTACATTAAAACACACACACCCACTGCAACAGGGGGAAATTGTAGCTTGTCAGGTTTACAGCCATAAAGAAACCTTTAATTGGGCTTAGTTTGGGAATTCAGGCACAGATTTTGTTTATTTCTTTTATTTTTAATGTATGATATTTACCTTAGTGAATTTTAAGATAATGCCTAATATACCTATTTCTCTGAAAAGAAAGGAGAAAAGCATGTCGCAGAAATTCTGACATCCACTTTCTTATAGATCTTATACATTTTAATAGTCTCTAATAGCATTCTTCTCCATTTTTCTATAGTCTCCAAACCTTTTTCACTTTCTTCTTTTTTCTCTTTGTGTGAGTGTGGATTTCTTTATGCTGAAACATTCCAGCTGATGATATTTCTCTTATCTTTTTGGCTTGTCATAGTTGATATTTATCCTTCCCACCTCAGATCAGGAAGAAGCTAAATGCCATCTTTTGCATTGTCTGTCTCTCAAAGAAAGGATGCATATTTGATTTTTCTTCTACACCGAATGGAGAATATTACACTGACCCTGCTTGGAAACTGAGTGATTTTCCTAGTGCTTGTTCTTTCCCAAAAGAGAACTGTAGACACTCTCTCTCTCTCTCTCTCTCTCTCTCTCTCTCTCTCCCTGTGTGTGTGTGTGTATGTGTATATCTTCAATTCTTTTACCTTCAAGAAACCCCCAAAGAAAAATCAAACAATAGTCTTTCCTTAATCAAGCCTATTAAGTGGCTTTGCCCTCATATGTTTTTAGACTTAAAAGTCTTATATCTAAATTCTTTCCAGATAATGTAAAAAAAAATGATGTCACTGTTTATGTTGGCAGCGGCAAGGTGCTCTATTTATTTCATACTATTCAAATAGTTTCCAGGGAATTTTTCCTGTAAAAATCATGAAGAACCGACCTTACCACATGGTTTGCCCCTTTCCCTTGCTGCCTTAAAGGTTAAGGCTTCTACCCCTTCCAACCTTAAAAAGAGGCAAAATGAAGTGTAAAGCAGAGCCAAATAAATAAATAAATAAGGGAAGGGGGAAATTCAGTGTGTTCTCAAGTGTGCAGTAGATCCACACCATGCAGCAAATACATGTCGTGATTGGGTTTTTAAAAGACGTCCGCCTGGCCCCTGACTGACAGGGCCTATTGATTTTTTAGGTTTCTGCCGTCATCGGTTTCCAGCCTCACAGCGGCCGCGTGTCGGGGGTCAGGGCGCACCGGGGCGCAGTGAGCCAGCCCTCGCCACTTCCCAAAGTGAAGGGCCGCTGAAAGAAAATCAATCATGTCATAAGTGAGAAGCATCAAAAATTTTCCCCCTGTATGGCCAAGGCCCATCAGCCTGTCTCCACTCAGTAGCTAAGGTTAGGCATCTGTCAAGTCAGACTAGGTGAAAAGTATTAGAAATGCCAGTTAACCCACGGGTAGACTGTGTGGGTGTGAGGCAGCCTCTTCCCTTTGTCTGGTCATCCCGGGATGACAGGGTTGGCGTTTTCACTTAATTTTTGAGTCAGAATCACCCATTTTCCCTTCCTTTAGCCTTTGTGTATGTGCATGTCTCTTTCTCTCTTCTCCCTCCTCCTAAGGCAGGGTGGGTTGAGGCCTGGTACCCTGTTTATTTAAGAATCGGTAAAAAGTCAAAGTGGATGCATTCCCAGGCAGCCCACTGGGAGGTCAGCACCATGGCATTCTTATCAAGTCACAGAGTATATTTCCCTAAATGAAGCAGACTTTTAACCACCCCTTTCATATCTTGCTGTGGAAATGCACACGACACAAATAAGTTTAATTGTGAAATTAATAGTGCACATCCCATGGTAGAAATTTTATTTGGCTACTGTGCTGATGTTTCTGAACTGATAGGACACTAAATTTTCTTCCTGTGCCATTAATTGGGAGAACGTATATTTTTAGTTCTCAGAGAAATGATCAGGAATACTCTGTTCATTTTTAAACACCTTTTTATATTTCTTACATTCCCAATCCATATCATGAGATTGCATAGTCTGTTGAAAGAAACCGTATTGTCTAACTTAAAGAAGCCCTTTACATGTACTTTCTAATTCTGAGTTTGGTATTTAGTTTGCAAGATATAAATCATAGATTATGTGTTCTGTGAGAGAATGATAGGTTTTTATTAATATATTTTAGATTACATTTTTTTTTAATCAATAAGGTCCAAATGAATAGTTTTGCTTGCTTGTCTGTTTTGAGGGATAAGAAGGGTGGATTGGGGAACTGGTTGTCGGGCGGGCCTCACTTTGTGGTTTGCATCTACTCAGCTCTGCCTCCTTTCAGGTGTGTTGGTTCACTCTGATTCCATGATAATCGCTGTCCATTTAAGACCAGTTTGAAATTTCCCAACAAGAGCTTCTTACTGGAAAATCTGCAGGAGGAGTTCATTTGGATGTAGGGGCAGATTCTGAGATCTCCTTCTGTGCATGGGATGACTACCCCAGGAACATTAGAAGAACCTGAAAATGAATTGAACTGAGAGCTCTGCTGTAACTTTCCATCCTAAATTGACATTCACTGCCTGAATCAAGATGTATACTCACTAATAAATATTTTAGCTCTCTATGCCTCAGTGATTACACTGGCCATTCCATACAGATAAAAAGACAAAATGTTTCTTTAATCAGTACTGTGATGTGAGACCGTTAAGGTAATAGTGCTTGAAACTATTAGAATCTCAAAGATATTGACTGGCTTGCTTTTGGCATGGCAATTATAATTACATTTTTAGGTTACATTTTATGGGTTTATGCTAGTTATTCTAACATAAAAGAAATTGCTGTCCAGAATTTTAACAGAGGGGAGAATGATCTAGGTTGAAATCCTTAGCAATCCAGCATCAGGGCTGCTAATATATGACCTAATTGTGATCAATACTTTCTTTTCTAGTTTCTGTAATGACAAGGCCTTTGCAATAAAAACACTACCATCTTTTTGAAATCCACAGAATGATAAATGACCTAGGCCAACTTGGGCTGGGCGGAGGTGGGGGTGGGGGGTGGGGGGTTTGGGGGAGTGTAGTGTGTTTTACATTCCTAGTGATTTATTGTGGGTTTGCACACATAACTGGTGTGAAATCAAGCTGGAGGGGGATTGAGGGGAGGAGGAAAAGTACCCAACAAAGAAATCCATTCTGCCTAAAATGTCTAGGTTTAAGTCCCATTACCATTGATGTGAGCTAAGTACTCTCATCAAGAGGCTTGGGAGCCCTTGAGTATTTAGATTCTTTTTGTAACATTACAGGAGAGGGGAAAAAAGCCAACACAATGAACCACTACTTTGCTATGTATGAATGGCTAGGTCAGCCTAACTCATGTGTTACATAAAAAGGACCAATTTCATTCTGTCTTGACAATAAATGAAAGCTTGTCTTTGAAGGTACTCTTTGCCGGGTCTATTTGCTTTTGGAGACAGTCTATTGGACAGGCTCTGGGAGGCAGGTTATTTCAGGTGTAAGAAAGGAAATCGCTTCGTTTCATTAACTATTAGGGACTTAACTTCCTTTGGTGTAAAGCTGAGTCCAATCATCCCAGATCTCCAATGAGAGGGTGGGGGCGTGCCTGCTGTCCTAATCAAATCCAGCTGGTCATTCAATCTCAACAGGTAAAGTTTTTGAGGAAGCCCAGTAGAGATCTGTGAACTCTACAATATAAAAATGTGAAAAATGTGTCAATGTGAGCCCCTTCCAGCTCTGACCCCCCAGTTGTTTATGTTCAACACTGTTTCTCATGTGGCTGTGGTTAAGTTTCTCCCTCTTTCCATTTTAAACTTCCGTTTGTAGGTTGCCTGTGACATTTTCCTTCAGGCCAGCACTTAGCATATAATATTACAGATGCCTGCAATCTTTCAACCTTTCTTTCTTTCTTTTTATTTTCTTCCTTTCACTTTCTTTTTTTTTGTTTTTTTGTTTTTTGTTTTTTTTTTGTTTTTGTTTTTGTTTTTGTTGTTGTTGAGACGGAGTCTTGCTCTGTCGCCCAGGCTGGAGTGCAGTGGCCGGATCTCAGCTCACTGCAAGCTCCGCCTCCTGGGTTTACGCCATTCTATTGCCTCAGCCTCCCGAGTAGCTGGGACTACAGGCGTCCGCCACCTCGCCCGGCTAGTTTTTTGTATTTTTAGTAGAGACGGGGTTTCACCGTGTTAGCCAGGATGGTCTCGATCTCCTGACCTCGTGATCCGCCCGTCTCTTTTTCCTGCCTCTCTCCTTCATTTCACTCCCAACTCCTTTTTTTCTTACAACACCCAAAACTCTTTTGTTTAAAAAAGTTGGAAAATATATGAAGACACCACACAGCATTCACAACTTTAGTGCTGATCTGATGTATTTTTCTGCTATTCATCACACCTGGAATTTTTTCCTATACGCCAGAAAGTCTTTCATTTTCTTGTCTCAGTAAACACAGCATACAGTATGTACTAAGTATTAGGACTCAGGGGTCTTATTCAAATATTTTTTGGGGGGAGTGGGGTCAGGACTATGGAAAGAGATACAGGAGGTATAGGAGACTGGGTTTTAATGTGAGATCATTAATCATTTCTTTTCTCCTGAATCAGGCTTGGGACAAAAGGGATAAAGAGGGTTTTCCCCTCAAATATTCAATTTATCCTATCAGATTTCCCACAGTGACTTTCTCTACCAAGGTCTTAATGCACTACTCTTAGAATGTCTCATCAGTGACCAGAGCTGATGGGGTCTTTGAACATTAGACAGTACCCATTAGTCAAGGTCCCTGGGCTAACATCTCTGGATAGCATTTTCTTCTAAGTGTGCCATTAGTTAGTATAATGGACTGGTGTCTGTCAGCCTTTGGGGCAGGACAGAGAGGTGCATCGAAGACCCTTTGTTAGAAGATGGTCTGTGTTTTTTCTTCAACCTGGAAGCATGTCCCCAGCAACGTTTTTACTTTTGAGAGACAATAAATGTTAATAGCTTCAGTGAAGTCTTTATAATCTCCCAGGTCAGAAATTGTTGTTGTTTTTTCTCCTTAAAGTCTCAAATATGGATTTACAAAATACTCTTCGGAACCATTATAGTCTTTTGGGTAAATAGTTTTCATTTTAAAACATTTTTATAATACACACATTTTAAAAAATGTTCTAAATATGTATTTTTACGATTGATCATGACAGCGCCTTAAAGAGCCGTTATTGCTTATCAGGGAGATAATGTGTGTGTGTATTCAAGAAATTGTCTACAAAAAAATACTCCATCTCAAAGCCGTGTATGTTTCCAATGAGGATATGCAAAACAATTGAAATTTAGACAGATCATCCAAGTGAGACAGTTCAGAGTTGAGGATTTTTGCAATGCCTCTCAAGTGGCAATTGAGAAATTTCAGGATTGAAAGCTCAGAAATGCTGGCTACCTTCCTTGAGGCTGTGAACATAGGTTACCAAAGGTTTAGGTAATTTGCCAGACTTTCTGCCTCAAGCCTGCATTTTTTGAAAAGAGAAGGCTTTGATTATATTGGGTTCTCTGAACCACAGGTTGCCATCCAATCACGGAGGACTAGAAATCAGTCCAAACAGGGCAACTACTTGTTGGTTTATTTAAACATATTGACTGTATCATTGTGCTAGGAATTAGAGATATTAAGAGGATGAGCTGCATCTATGCCCTTGGGGAGCATGCAGACCTACAATCATGTTCACTGTGGCAAATTCTACAGTGAAGGCATGAATGGATCGAAACACCAGCAAAATGATTTAGGAATAAGAATGGAGCTGCTGTTCATAAGATCTAGGTGTCTGTGGATTTCCTCAGGATACAAGGTGGTGGCAAAAGACTGAAGGAGCTGGGCCAGGTAGGGAGAGGTGGTGAGAACCAAAAGATGGCATTCAGGTGATAACAACAATGGCAATGACCATGGCTGCTACTACCACTAGTATGACTAGGAATTACTGAGGATTTTATGGGACATTTAGCTAAGGATAGAATGTGAATTAATTTTTACCTTGGAAGATAAATGTTTGTCTCATTCGACCAAGAAATATTTATTGCATGTCTTCTGTGTGCTAGTTACTTGGGGGTATAATGATAATAGGGTACTGCTCCCGTGGAACTTATAGTTACTGAGGTTGGGGGTTCTGGAGCTCAGACATTAAATTCAAAATTCACACACCTAAATGTGAAATCTGTAATGTGGTAAGTTTACAAAAGGGAGGGCGCCAAATATCTGGCTGATTTGCTGGTCCTATCTAATGAAGGCAGCAGGTGTGTGTGTGGGGGCGGGGGGGGGGGGGGGTTGAGCTGGTTAGGAAGGTCAGGGAAACCTCTGAGAAAGTGGTAAAAGAATAATGGAAGTCATGTAGGTGAAAGGATGGGATTGAGGTGGGAGAGTGTGAAGAATGTTCTAGAGAGGGAAATAGAGGATGAAGAGAGAAAAGGCTAGAAGAAGGATAAATAAAAAGATGCATCGAGAGGGTGGAAATATCCTTTCCTCTCCTCCCCTTCCCTTCTTTCAACAAGTATTTATTGAGTACCTTTCAAGATCCAGGCACCAATCTTAGCAATGGGGATTAGCACAAATAAAAGAGTAAAAAAATCCCTGCCCTCGTGGAGCTAACATTCTAGGGCAGGGAGACAGACAGTCAACACACAAACCAATAAAATATACAGTACATCAAATGGTGATGAATTATGCAAGGAAAATAGTTTAGGAAATAGGGTGAAGAAATATTTGGGGAGGGGCCGAAGTTGTTATTTTAAATACAGTAATCAGAAAAAGCCTCACTGATAGGTTGGCTTTTGAGCCAAGACTGAAGGAGCAGAAGGAGAGAGCCTTGCAGATAGCTCGGGGAAGCAAACACAGGGCAGGAGAGGCAGTGTGAGGCCAGGCCCTGCAGGGAGTGTGACTGACAGGTTTGAGGAAGGCTATGGAGGCCAGTTGGGAGGAGCAGAACATGCATGCAAGAAAGTAGCAGGTGGCACTGCCCAAGGCATCCAGGGGCCATTTCTTGGGCCCCGTGGGCACCATGGAGGTCCTGGCCTTTTACTCTGAGTGAGATCGGAAGCCATCAAAAGTGGAGGACAAATAGAGAAGAAGGTTTCCAAGCAATGAAGAAGATATCCACCCAGTCATTAGCATTAAGCTGAGAAGTCTTAAACTAAAAGGAAGTGTTTCCAACAACAGGTTTTGGGTATTCCAGGTCATCTGACGTTTTCTGAGTGAAACCTTAAGACCATTACAACTAGGGATTTGATGTTTTTAGAATGGCTTCTGGGTCAGCTCCACTAGCAGTATGGCTCAGCTGATCATGATTCATAAAGATGCATTTTGGGAACAGATCCATTGTACTTATTAAACATCTATCTGCTTTGACAACCCTATTGCAAAACTCGGTTTCCACGAAACCATCTATGTTTATGTGACAACTGTGTACCTAAATATGCAAGACAGTACATGGGTAATATGGGCAGGGGACTGAAATAAAGTCAGCTGAGGGCTGAGTGACAGGGTATCCAGCTGGGTAGATGAAGGAGCAGGGAGGGAAAAAGAGCAGCTGGGGACACAGATTGAGGTGGGCAGGCAAGACAATGGCCTGTCAGGATGAGCACCTTCCCACAAAGGTCATCAGCCCTTCGTGGACACTCAGCACGGACACCTTAGCTTTTGTGTAAGCTGAAGTTTCGTTCTCTAGAGAAGCCAGTGTGTTCTCCAAAAGGAAAGTTAAAATTCATTGTGGCAATTTGCAAAATGATCAAGAGGAAGAAATACTTTATTATTCACATTCAAATGCTTTGTTACCCATACATGAGGGTCCATCTTCTGGTACCCTTTCTAGCATTAGGGCTATAGTCTTTGGTATGAATCTTTAATATTAATCTCTGAACACTAAGAAGCAATTTCAATGTTATAGACTTCAGGTCCTCAGCACTTTTCCAGGGCGGAGGTGAGGGAGAGCACTCCCTAGGCTTAGCTCTTGAAGACAGTGCTGAATGGGTGTGTTGGTTCTGTGGGCTTTTTAGAGGCCACAGTAAAAATCTTCTTATATTTAGACCTCTTCACGCTTTGGGACTGCTTGTGATGTTTTTCCTGTGGTCTTTTGGTCATCTCCTTGACAATTTCCTCCTATGGCATTTGTTCTAGAAAACAGAGGTTCTCAGTGTCTTGAGACAAACACTCTGATTTTTAGTGAAAAGTCATGGAACCTCTTCAGCCTGGACCTGGGTGGGAGGTATCTGGCAACCGAAGCAAAAGCAACCACGACTCCAGGAAGGCAGTCCCCTGAGAGCCCATACTGCTGGGTCCAGGACCTTGATACCGGGAAGTTATTTCATTTATGTTTGCTTGTTTAAAGTCCCCATTTGCTTTCTTCAAGGTTCAGCTTCCAAATCTAGTTGACTTTTTACCATAACTCACTGGGCTGGTCACACAGACCTGGAATTCATGGACCTCCCTGGACAGGCTATTTTCCAAGACCCATGGAAATCAGATCAATGCTCACTCACTCTGTGACTTTCATCATCCACGTGCTTTCTAAATATGAACTCATTCTTCTTGCAAGAATCAGGTTAAGCATTGTTATCCCCACTTTACAGATGCGCATGCCCAGATTTCATTATTCCAAAGATAGATTTTGAGTCCATGATAAATGTACTTAGCATTATAGTAAATTGAAGATGAAAAGACCTAATAGGTTACCTGGTATTGCCCCTCCCTCTTCACCTTCATGCTACCAGAAGCTCCTGCAATCTACTTTCTAGTGCTTTGACCAGTCTTGGTTTAAATGTCCCAGGGGAACCTCCCTGTAAGGCTAAACTTGGGGAAAGAATCTCCTTCTAAAAGCTACTTTTGTGGTCTCAGTGCTACGACTTCTCCTCCCTACAGCTGAAAGGCACTTGGAAGTGAGAGGAATATGGTTGGAAGTCTTTTTTCCTTTCTCTTTTAGGAGAATTACAAATTCCAAGAGTCGCATGTGTATCTTTTCCTTTTATAGTAGATTTTTATATGCCTTTCCAGATTTACTAACAGACATACAGGATTTTGAGTTACAGTTGGGACATGAGCTCATGAAATTAGTCTTAACTGCTTTAACCCGTAGGTGCTCGTGTTTATGGAATAAGAAAGTCATAATCGCTGACCACAGCCATAAAAATCTGATGTGAGTCAACTTTCAGTACAAAGACTTTCTATAAGGCAACCCTCTTGAAGCAGAAATGATCACAATGTAATATAACAAGAATAATTAATAAGGAGTGTGCCAGTGACCTTGAATATTAATATTGTTTCCTTTTCCTGTAAGCAAACTGGGTTATTTTATTATTATTTTAGTGTGTAATTTGGCATAAACACTCCTTTTCACATAATTTCCCCAGGTGACTTTTGTCTCCTTGGCAATTTCCGGCTTTAATAAAGAAAACCTAATTAAGAAGGAACTGTTGATTGGTTTGCTAGTGTAATTAACACAGGTGATGCTAATGAGTTTCTATGAAACCGGTGGTTTATGGGAAAAATAAACAGACCGTTGTTGCATATGGCCCAACTGATATCTGCACTCTGGAAGAAATGATGATTTCCAAGTCTCCTGTGAGTGGTTTGTGGGCATGGAATAGGCAGATAAAATATTTTATAAGATTCATTAGTGGAACTTGACCAAATTGAGAGCAAAAAAAAGTCTCAGTGTTAGGTGATATTAAAAAATCTGATCCCTGGCTGTAGTACTGGTTAGGTTTGTCATTTTTCATGTGCCTAAAAAAGGGCAGATTTCTTTTGTTTGGGGTGTGTTTCTGATTTTCATTATAGGCATTTGAAGTTTGCAAAGCTTCTAGCAGCCTTTTTTATCTTCCTTCCTTCCCTCCTTCCTTCCTTCCTTCCTTCCTTCCTTCCTTCCTTCCTTCCTTCCTTCCTTCCTTCCTTCTTTTTCTCTTTCTCTTTCTCTTTCTCTTCTCTCTCTCTCTTTCTTTCTTTCTTTCTTTCTTTCTTTCTTTCTTTCTTTCTTTCTTTCTTTCTTTCTTTCTTTCTTTCTTTCTTCTCTCTCTCTCTCTCTCTCTCTCTCTCTCTCTCTCTCTCTCTCTCTCTCTCTCTCTCTTTCTCTCTCTCTCTGTCTTTCTTTCCAGAGTCTCAATCTATCCCCCAAGCTTGAATGCAGTGGCACGATTACAGCTCACTGCAGGCTCAACCTCTGGGGTTAAAGTGATCCTCCCACCTCAGCCACTGGAGTAGCTGGGACTACAGGTGCCTGCCACCATGGTCAACTAATTTTTGAAATTTTTTGTTTTGTAGAGATAGGGTTTCACCATGTTGCCTAGGCTGATCTCAAACTCCTGGGCTCAAGTGATCCTCCTGCCTCGGCCTCCCAGAGTGCTGGGATTATAGGTGTGAGCCATGGCACCCGATCCCCAGCAGTCTTTCTAGGGACATTTTAAATTTTATTCTCTTCTCCTTGACTTTGCCCATTGACCCTTGAGGATGCGCTGACCAGGGAGGCACATGGGATTGCTACAGAAATTAAGATTCCTGAAAGTCTCTTTTCTTGGCCTACAAATGTTTCCTGAGGAGCTCTTCTTTTGGGTTGGGGGCACAGAGTCTTGCTCTGTTGCCCAACGCTGGAGCACAGTGGTCCAATTTTGGCTTACTGAAACCTCTGCCCCCAGGTTCAAGCGACTCTCATGCCTCAACCTCCCGAGTAGCTGGGATTACAGGTGTACACCACCATGCCGGGCTAATTTTTGTATTTTCAGTAGAGACGGGTTTTTGCCATGTTGTCCAGGTTGGTCTCGAACTCCTGACCTCAAGTGATCTGCTGGCCTCAACCTCCCAAAGTTCTGGGATTATAGGTGTGAGCCACCGCGCCCGGCCAATCCTCAGAAACTCTTGATATTTGTATTTTCAGTGGTATCCAGGCTAGGTTGGTACATCCAGAATTACCTACAAGAAGCAAATTTCCTTTCTTTTTTTCTTACTTTTTCTGGGCTGGTGGGGTGGTGGGGACACGGGTTCAGATGTCATTTCACAACAACTTTATACAGTGAACAAGATTTTTGTGGCATCAATGCATATTTTCTCACTGTAAATTTTACTTGGAATACATAGCTATTAGTGTTGATAATTTACAAGTACCCCATTCAGTTTCAAAATTGATGTTTGAAGTTGTTTTCATAAAAGACAAGTTGATCATAAGCCCTTTGATGTTTACACAGCGTTTTGAGGCCCCTTGTCTTTTTCAGTGGTGTGTTCTTCCCAAATCAATTTTTTAAGTATGTGTTTTCTCTTCATTTTTATCTGATTTTTCATCAGCAGCCAGTTAATTCTTTCTCTTTTATTCCTGCCTCCAAAAATGCCTGTTCCACTTTGTCTCTCATCTATTGCTATGTGACAGAAAAACCAGAGACATTCTATGTCTAGCAGTGCACCTCCAGGGACATCTTTTGAACTCTCATAATTTGTATTTATTGCCACCCACTTTGTAAGTTCACAGTTTAATTTGCCAGCAGTGGCAGCGTTAGGCCGACACAGTAAAACAAGATAACGTTAAAATGTCAGAATGAGAGGGGGCATGAATGATGCATTACCCCTACCAGGACTTGCACTTGTCATTCCTTTCCACCAAAGTGATGTTAACTACCTTTTGAGAGCTTTATCTGACTGGTATTACTCAGAAATAGGATCATTAGTTCACTGTTCTGATTAGGAAGCCGCTATGCTTGATTAACTCTTCTTGGACTGGGATCTCAGTGGAAGCATTAAATGAATCGCACTGACTTAGACATCTAGAACTAATTTATAATTATTTTTTTGCAATTATTTGTAGTTGTTGACATGTGTTTTTCCATGATGTGGTACTTAAAGAGAATGAGTTAAACCTACTGGAGACAAGCATGTTTGAGTTGCATATTTTAATCCACATTTCAAAACAGGTCTTCTAGATTTAAAAACTGTTTCCTGTGGACAGATACTAAGCCATTGTTCTCAACAGCATCTATGTCTAATTCATTCACAACTTTTTGAAATTTCTGAGTTTGGGAAATTTCAGCCCTTTTGTAGTTTTGGCTTAATCATTGCCCTAGGGGGAAACTAGTTGAATTCGTGTTTATTCACAGTGGTGACTTCATGGGTGTTCAGAAACAGGACTAACATGTGTCTTAAAGAAACTTCCAAAGTGATAAATCTAGAATATTGAAACAGGAAATCCCTCCCCACTTCCCCATTCCCCAAAGCCACCTCACACAGTTCTTTCCCTCTCTAAAATTTTCTTCCTAATCCTGCTGCTGTCTGAAATCCTAGCATATTGATTCTTTGGCTTCCGAGCAACTACATAACTTTCTGCCCTCTTCCAAACATATACTCGATACGTGTATGGATGAGTTTTAGATGATCTCAAGAGCCAGTTTTGATAGGGAAAGCATTGAAAGGCTAGAAAGTGGGTATGGGAGTAGCACTAAAGAGGAAATTTATCCTACAACAAGCATCTTGATGGTAATAAAGACTTCTTTTGTGTTCCATAGAAAAGGGCTCCATTTTACAGTAAAGATATGTATTGATTCTGGTCCACAGTTCCAGAATGAGACTTGTATTTTAGTTTAACCTTTCCAAAACAAGAATATTTTCACCTTATAATTCAAAACAGAAACAGAGCTGTACGAAATAATCTGAGAGGGATTTGTGTCTCTTCTGTACTCCTGCATGTACAGCGCCTAGCACTCCTGGTGCGCTCCCTTGTGCGCACACTCCTAGCGCTCCCTGTGCGTTTGTTAAGTGGAAGGGATGAAGTTATCACTATGGAGCAGGCTTCCCCACCCCCCTTTTAAGTACTTTCCCCCAAATCTCCTATTTCCTGAAAGGGCTTTTTTTTTTTTTTTTTTTTTTATCTGTGTAGATCCAGAAACTTGGGTTGTTATTACAGATGCCTCTGATGAACCTGGGGTTACCCTGAGCATATTAACAGCACCATCCCATTATGTTCCTTTATCATATACTTGACATCTGCCCTAAGTTACTATCCTTCACTATCTGCTTAAGTCAGCCCATGTTCTCTTTGGAGGTTTCTTGGCAGCTAACCCTTGGCTGTAGATACAGATGAATTGGCCTTCAGCTATTTGTATTAAAAATATAATCAGGACTTACTTGTCTAAAAAGGTGATTTGGACCTGGTTTTCAATACCCAGCCAGGTGGCTGTCTTTCATGGGGACAAGTTTAACTGAGATGGGGAAAGCTGGATAGCAGTGTAAGAATTCAAAAACTAACTTGATTTCAGGGTAGTTACAATAAAGCCCTAGGAGGTACAGGAAAAAGAATATGTGTTTGGTTTGAGTTTCCTGGGTCTATTAATTGCCTTCTAAGAGTGTACTTTTTGTCAGGGTGAATCATTTATCGCCAATTCCAGTTTATTGATATTTCTTTCTGTGAGCCTATTTTTCAGTGGTTTTGCCATCTATTGCCCAGAGAATTGATGCTTTCTGAGATTTGACTGTAATGCTGCTTTTGTAGAGAGGGGAAATGAAGGCACAGAAAAATAAATAACTTTTTATAACCCCATGTGAAAAGATGGTCATCAAATTAGAAGGACTTTTTCTTTTTCTCCTTCCATACCTGTGTGGCAGAACCTTTTGTTCAGTATGGGTCAGGCTTAATCAAAATTAAGTTTGTTTTAAAGCCGTTGTTTCTTGGAAGTTCCCTTTCTATACTCTTTCTTAGAAGGGAAGGTTGGGTGTGAAGTTCTAAAAGAAAAGCTCTTTGGCCAAGAAAACACAAAACATTTTCCCAAGAGTCACAAATACCAGTGAGTGTTTCAGGGAAGCAACCAATGTTACTTCTCCTAGAAATAATTGGTGTGACTGAATTAAGATTACTTTCCCAAATCAGACCCTCTGCCTTACTCAAGGTTTCCTGTGTCCTGCCTTGTCCCAGATAGAGAACAAAATGAAACCCTCACCAATTTTGTCTACCTTTTTTGCTCTAAGCCAAGGTTTTGCAGCACCATTAGGATGTAGATTATCATATTTAAAACCTGTGATGACACCGTTGTACCCATCTGAATGATTAATCTGCTCATTAAAAGAGTGCCGATGGGCTAGTCTAATTGGAACATGGATCTTCTTAAAGGACATTACAGGGTCGGGAATAGGAAATATTACTCATAACATAAAGTAGGGATTAATTATGCTACTAAATACTACTGTGTGAAATTTACATATGGGTCTGGTTAGAGACAAGGATTAGAAAAAGTGTAGCATCCCATTTTATAACATTTATGTCAACTTTAAGACAGGTGGTGTGTTCCTTCTTTAATCCCAAATCTTAAATCAACATTTACAAAAGCTGTTATAAACTCAAATGCCACAGAAGGCTTAGAGGTTGGGATAAATGCAGAATTTGCATAAGTGAATCACCGTGATTTAACTGTATGGATTTTCAAAAACAATTGCAAAGATCCAAAGCTGCAGAGCAGTCTCTACTCCCTGTTAAACCTTAAACTTCTGCATGATATTAATCTTCCTAGGAATGAAAGTACAATTGGGATCTTTCAGAAAAAAAGGCAAATCCACTGAGCACAAGTTTACAAGCTTTTTTTTTTCTTTTTTTCCAAATAACCTTTCTTTAAACAAACAATATGTATAAGAGATGTAAGGGGATTGCTCAAAGCAAAGAGGATGGGAGATTTGAATCGCCACTTAAAAGCTGTTAGGCCACACGGATCCCGTGGCCACACAGTTAGAAAACCACTGTCTAAATATGGAGGTGGATCCTAGAATCTGGGTTGAAAAGAACCTTGAAGTCCTTTTATTCTATCTCCCTCATTCCCAGGCAAGGGAGCACAAAACTTGCATAACAAGTTAGTGACAAGCCAGAGCTAAAAAGTAAAGTTTTTGACTCACAGTTCAGGGCTGTTTTCAACAAACAACATTATATCTCTAGACTGGTTACCAAATATCTTGACATGTTGGATTTTTTGTTTGATGTTTCACATCTTAAGGTATCTCTGTTTACTGAAGTCAGACCTGTTTGACAAATGTGAAATATATTCTTACACACCTTGAGGATCTGTTGCATTTCCACTATTTGAAAATTCATATTTTTTTTTTTTACTTGTAGGCAGATGTCACATCATGGGTCAAGTAGAAAATGGAAAGTTGCTCCTCTGGAGTAAACACTCTACCAAGAGAAATGAAAATTAGAGCACTTGGTTATAGGTGGGCCTCTACCTGTTGAAGTAACTCAAAAGATTACATATTGGTGTTTTGGGTGCTTCCAAGCTCAGAGAATTTCCCTGGGCTTTGGTGATCATATAATATTTCTGGGATTGGGGAAGCCTTAGATAGAGAATGCTGTGCTTAAAGAGACTCTAACAGACTATAGTTATCAATTCGAGCTCCTCCATACCTGTGGGTCCTTCTAACCAGTGCACATGTTTGTTCTGTCCTCTCCATTTTATCCTGCTCGTCTGACTGAGTTGAATTCACCATTGTCTCTCACCAGATTACTAGTGTAACTTCCTAGCTATCTCCTGGCCTCCAGTCTTAACCCTACTCGGTCTGTTGTCTACACGGCAGCTAGAATGATCTTTCTGATGCTTCTGACATCACTCTTCTGCTTTAAAGTGGCTCCCACTTGGACAGCCTGGCTCCTCATTGTCCCAGAGATAAAAGTGCAAGCTTTTAAGAGTTACATACGGTGTCCTTCCTGGCTTCATTTCTTGCTACACCCCTCCTTACACTGGACCACTTTGCACTGATGTAAACTCACCATGAATTCTGAGCTTGGATTTGTCTTTGCACATGTTTTCCCCTATAACTGGTATACTCTTCTTAGCTTTCTCCTTGCCTCAGCTTTCATCTGGCTGTGTCTGACTTATTCTTAGGATTAAATTCAACATTACATCCTCAAAGGGGCCTTCTTGGACCCACCAACTTAGGGTACAAGTGTGCACTCTCTCTCCATCATAGCACTTTTCACACTGCCTGGTAACAGTTTACCATGTAGCTCCCTGCAACCCTCAGCAGCGAGCTCCTTGAGGGCAGGGTGCAGGATATTAATTTTTCCTATTTTTGTTTCCAAGTACTATGTCTGACTCCAAGAATGAAATCAATAAATGTGAGAGGAAGGAAAGAAAGCAATAAACCCCAACGAGAATTTACACTAGAAGTTGTGCAGAGAAAATGTTCCAACGCTCTTTCATTAGATATTCCATTATATACTGCCATTCATTAATAGCTGGGTGGGTGCCTTTTTATGTCATGTTTAAATGTTTCAATTTAATATCTTTGTTTTTTTCCTACCCCAGTTACAATAGGGATCAGGTGAACATCAGCTTCCCTAGTAGCACCTTTAAAAGCACAAGCTCCCTGGGGTTGTTCCATTTGTGATTCTACGTTGCATGCTTTGTGATATGTTTTGCATGTAGGCAGAGGCCTGTAGTTGGTAGAAGAGATAGGAAAGTTGTTTTTCAGTTGGAGAGAGAAGACTTTGTCATGGACTTCAGAGTATTCTCCAAGCTTGAGTTGTGTCATGTCATAGAGGGCAGTTCTGAAGATGTCCTTACTGTCATCTGATGTAGGAGATGAAACCTTCAAAGATGCCTATACTGTCATGCTGTAAAAGTTAATAGCAACTTGCTATTGGAATTTGCTATTGCAAATCTGTTGGAAAATGTTTGTTTTTTGTGGTAAACCTCTGAACATTTTTAAGACTCTAGTGTGCAGAGAACCTTTCTTTAGAAATTCAGATCTGGTGGGATACCATAATTGTCTAGTGGTGGAACAGACATTTGAGGATAGTATTCTTTAGTGAATATCATTCATTCCTGGACCTCCACAGTCTGTAAGTGAAAATATAAACTATAAGCCACAGAAGAAGTTAAGGAGATATGTGATTGTAGTAAAACCTTGACTGGCCAGAATGCCAGGGAAATGGAGTGATCTGTGATTTTTTTTTCAGCTTTGCTGGTAGAAAAGGATTTCATCATCTTTTTTGGCAAACAGTGGTCTGGCTATAGGGCAGTGTTATAGGAGGCACAGGAGGTTGGGCTAGATGTGAACTCACTTTGGGGTATCACTGAGTTGTTTTCCTAAATTATGGAATTGTGGGCCTTTTGAGTCAGTATGAAACTTACCCACGATCTGATAAAACCCCATCCTTAAAGAAGTGGAAATGGAGGCTGCTGAGATGGCTCGAAGTCCTATACCTTTTTAGTTCCACAGGCGAGGTTTATACCTGGCTCTCAGACTTCTAATTCACTGTTCTTCACCCTAAACTATAAGTACTTATATGAGCTTTGTGGGCTTTAAAAAGTATTTACTTTCTTTCTCTTATAAGCCCAGTACAGAAAGCAATGCTAGTTAACTGAGGAAAGTGAATAGAACGTAAGAAGTTGTACTCTGATAAAACAAAGCTTTCTATAATGACACTCTGGTTTATAGCACTGAGAAACTTCACGATTCTAGGAACTCTTCCTAGGAAATGTGCAGAGTCAAAGGTTGCAAACTGGCAGCTGTGATCATATTGAACCTGGGGAAGCATTTAGTTTGACCAGTGCGGTGCTTTTGCCTTGTAGATGGGGTATATGGTCCTCTGCTTGCCTCGGTCCCCAGCCTCTGGGCAGCTTCACTTCATTATGTTAGTGGCTTGGTTTCCAAGGCTTTTGAATTGGAAGCTCTGAGTTTAATTTGATCATTTTGTTTGGGGCCTACAGGAAGGTAAGCAAGAGATGCCTATTTTATTTTCAAAACATCTAAGAAGGGGGCTACATTTATGGGATGGGCTAGTTGTTGACAATGTTGTTTACATATTTTGGAAGCATACCACCCCTCAAGCTGCCACTAGCTTTATCGGATCACTTAAACACAGTCCCATGCTACCATCGATAGCAGTCCAAATCTGTGACAACTGGTAACCTTCAGCATTTGTATAGAAAGATGGTTAATCAGTCTGTGCGTCGGTACAGATGCAGGGTGTAAACAAATGGGGTTGTTACATTTGTGCCACTAACCACTCAGGTTTATACAAAAAGTGTCAAGCTTTCCCTGTTTCATCTGGAATAAGACTTTCCAGGATTTCAAAATTTCATTTTTCTCTCTTCCTAAAAAAATTCCCTCTCTTTCCCTCAGAAGCTTAGATAAAGAAATAATTATTGAGAAAATAGAAATGACCTCCACTGGTGGGAGTTTTACTGAGTGGTGGGTGGTAAGCATATAATTTATCTCCTGTTCCTAAAATGATTTTTATTTTTTAGGAAATAAATTAAAAGAGTAAATTATGTTCTCTGTAGATAATTTAAAAGAATACAGACAGGAAAGCAAAAATTATCTTTTATCCAAAAATTTGGAAAAATCATCTTTTTAACATCTTCTGTATTTTTTTCGGAATATTTTCTCTGTGTATATCAGAGGTGTGTATTTACAAAATTGAATTATACTGTTTTGTGACTTGCTTTTTTCTTTTAATTTATTGTGAATATTTTAGTGTATCTCATAATTTTTTAAACACATAGTTGCACAGCATTACATCCTATGGCTATAACTTATTTAACTACTCTATTGTATAATCTGTAGTCAGTTTTCAATTTTTTGCAATTGTTAAAATTAGCAATGAACCACCTTATAAATCTTTGGGTTCAAAATGATTTTTTTTTTTTTGTTTCCTTTAGGCTTAATTCCTCATGTGTAATCTTTGAATTGAAGGAGATGACTATTTTTAAGCCTTCTGGTACATGTGGCTAAATTGCCCTCCAAAAAGGTTATACTATTTACACTTTCACTATGTGTTCAGACAGTGCAGTTCACTGGCATCCTCAAAGGACCTCATTTAAAAACTTGTACCAACTTGGTAAACTGAAATATAGTATTTATATTTTGTGATTATTGCTGAGGTTGAATACTGAAGCTGAATATTTTTCTTTGTGTTTTTGGTCATTTATATGTATATTTTGATGAATTGCCTATTCATTTTCTTCCTTTTTTTTTTTTCTTATGGGCTTTTATTTAGGTTTTAAAAAATAAACATTTATTGTCTCACAAGAATTTCAGGTCACATGTAGCAATCTGAAGGCTCGACTGGGGCTGGGAGATTTGTTTCCAAGGTAGCTCATTCACAGGGCTATTGGCCTGAGGCCTCAGTTTCTTGATACACGGCCTTTCCAGGGCTAACTGAGTATCCTAATGACAGAAGCTGGCTGCTTCTCCCACATTGAGTGAGCCTACAGAGAGCAACCAGGAAACTGGCAGGCCTTTTTGACCTAGTCTTGGAAGTCACACATTGCACTTTTGTCTTCTTCTATTTGTTAAGGGCAAGTCACTAACGCTAGCCCACATTCAGGGGAGGGAAACTAAGTTCCACCTCTTGAGGAATTTGTGGATATATTTAAAAACCATCAGAGAACCTATTTTTTTAAAACATTTTTCAAACATTTTCCTCTAGTTTGCCCTTCAATTTAAATTTTTTTTTACAGGGTTGTACAGTTTTAATGTACTTTATTAATCATTTCCATTTTTAGAGTGTTTCTTTTGCTTTGTGCTTAACTATGTCTTCTCTAGGGTCAGATAAATCTTCACCTATATTTTCATTTAGTTCTTTGTTGATTTCACTTTTTACATGTAACCTCTTTAATGTTTCTAGCATTTATTTTTAGAAATAGATATAGCAATTTTTTACTGAATAACAATTATTTAAGTGGCAATTTTTGAATAAGCTCACTTTCTTCTAATGATTTAGAATGCCTCATTTATTATCAGTAAATATAGGGTAGATATTCCACTGATACTTACATTATGGCTATAGCCCTTACAATATGGCTATAGCCCATCTTAAAATGCTTCCATGCTGATTGGTAAATATCTGTTGCTCTAAGTATCCCATCCTTTCCTTCCCCCTCAGTTCAGACCCTTCTCTATCAATTTAAAGGGTCTTCTCTGGTGCATTTAAAGGAGTGAGTGTGGTATTGTGTCTTCCAGACTGGAGCTCTAGCGACAATGAAGGTGTCAGTTCTGCTATTTTGAATAGCCACCCTAACTAAGGATATATAGGCACATGGCTTTCTGTTCTGTTCCATTGATTGGTCGATCTAGTTTGATTCTCTTACTGCATGATTTTAATTGCTATGGCTGTATAATGTGTTTTATTTATATAATCATCCCCCATTTTCACGACTATTATTGCTTATTTATTCTTGTATATGAATGAATGAATCACATTTTTAGTTAAAATAATGTCTTTAGTATGTTGAGTAATGTATTAAAGACTGGGGAAGTTGACATTGATACTATATTGAGTCTATCTTGAAAGAATATATATATATATATATATATATATATATATATATATTCTTACATCTTAAAAGTCTTCCTATTTTGAAAGAATTATATATTATTTATGTCTTTAAAACTCTTGACCAGGTGTGGTGGCTCACGCCTGTAATCCCAGCACTTTGGGAGGCCGAGGCAGACAGATTGCCTGAGGTCAGGAGATCCAGACCAGCCTGGTCAACACGGTGAAACCCTGTCTCTACTAAAAAATACCAAAATCTGCCAGGTGTGGTGGCACACTCCTGTAATCCCAGCTACTCAGGAGGCTGAGGCAGAAGAATCACTTGAACCCTGGAAACCAAGGTTGCAGTGAGCCGAGATTGAGCCACTGCACTCCAGCTAGGGTGACAGAGTGAGACTCCATCTCAAAAAAAAAAAAAAAAAAAAAAATTTCTTAAGTAGAGTTAGAGTTTTTCTTTCTATTTTTGTTTTAGTTTATTTTGATTTATTTTATGTTTGGCATCTTTTTTTGGTGTTAGGAATAGTATATTTTCTAAAATGAGGGCAAATGGTTATTACAATTATTTATTCCTCAGATATGTTAATGGTTCAGGGGTTCTTTAAGAAAGTTATTTTCCAAGTTTCAGAAAATGCAAATTTACTGAAGTCCTTTAAATAATCCCTCCTCTCACTAGAATTTTGAATTACCTTGATATGATACACAAAAATTCTGGTCACTTACATTGTGTAAGTAGCCAGTTGAAGATGACTTGGGGACAACTTGAGTAATGAGTGAATCATGTGCGCAGTCACATGTTGTTGATATCCAAAATACCAGCCTTTTCATTTTCTTTTTCTGAATGTTTCAGCTTGAAGTTACCCACAGTGTAAAATATGCACGGCACACTGCATTGAACGTGGGAAGTGTTGTTAAGTTTTAAATGGGATGGTTAGAAAACGGTGTTTCTGGTTGTGTAAGAGCCTCTCATCTGGATCTAAAGCCTCTTACAGGGAATTCCAGGCCTTCACCCCTCTATGTTATAAAAATGACTGGGTGACTTAGCAAAGCAATAATACCAGTGGGATGTGTATATTAACCTGTCTGTGGGGGGAAAATGCTGAGAGCAACAGGCCTATAATTTAGGTAATAGCGATAGCCTATGAAAAACATGCTGCTTTTGCCTTGATGCTAATCAGCAAACCATCAGACAGTCTTCCCTGACTGAGTAAGGGCAGGGCGGGAAGGAAGTCAGCTGTCATCATGTTTTTGAAGAAGAAAAAAATGAGAGGTGAACTGAACTCTGTGATCAGAACCTCACTCTAAGGCCGCTTCCTGAATTTAAAGGTGTGGTACTCCAATCAGCACCGCAAATTGGAGGCATCTGATTTGCATGGATTAACAGGAGTGGGTCACAACCTTCTGACAGGTCAATGGCACCACTGGGGATTTGAAGAAAACTTTGATTCTGCCTCTTTTCCCCTCTGCCATGAAGCAATCATGCTGTTCTATTGTAAAAGAGGATCCCTTACTTATAAAGCCAAGCTTGTCATTTAAATTCACTCAAGTTAGGACACCACCGAGCTCTGTCAGATGTCAGTCTCAATTCAGCAGGAGAATGTTTTTCAACAGCTTTCTAACCTCTTTGCCGGGAAACACAGAGGCTTGGATCAAGGGGGAGGGGCAGCTGACTGGGCTTGAAGGATTTTTACAAAGGCAAGATTGGAATTTTTCATTTCAGGCAGGTTTTCTTTTTCTTTACATTTTCTTCTTATTATTTTTTCCTTTTTCCCTCTAAGGCTCGTGTAAAAGATATTCCCACAAAAAGGAAGTGAAGAAAAGCAGATTGGTTGTAAGGACTACTTCATTTGAGGGTCTCCTTGAAGGCATTTAAACCTGGGAGTGATGTTGGCATTTTTTCTGCATTGGGGTAGTGGCTGTTTGCCAATCATTTCCCTCGAAAAATATCATGCGGCCATAAAGGAACTGTGAAATGTTTGGCAGAGGAAGCATCCATGGCAGAATAGGGACAAAGGGAAATGGAGATTTTCTGATTCAGCCTCTGGTGCCAGACCCAAATAAAAAGAAGAGGCACATGCAATGGAATTATGGCTTACCTGAATCACCCTGGGTCAAGGAACTTTGAAATGGTAGTGGCAGAGTCGGGATCATTTTTTTCTTAAACCTCGATTAACCAAGTGCTCTGGAGATAAAATGTTCAGAGAGTTCTAATATATTTACTTGCTACGTATTGTTTTCTACATTTATCTGCAACTGTTGATTCAGCATCTACTATAGGCCAGATATTATGCCAGACCCAACTTTCAACAGAACAGATTTGGTTCCTGGCCTCTTGGGACTTCCTTCTTAGACCTGCCTCATCAATTTTCATTTCTTATGTGACTTGATCTTTGCCATTTAAATTCCAGTACTTTCTTGCATCCATGACAGTGCTTAGCATTGTATTAATAATACCTTACAGAAAAGTTTGGTAAATATCTATCTATTGGCTGCTCAAGTAATGTTTAAATTTATGAAGTCTCAGTTTTCTTATCTGTAAAATGGGGATAATAATGTCTATTTCACAGGGTGCTTGTGAAGAGTGAATGATATAATGTATGGAAAGCACTCAGCAGAGAGCTTGGCACAAGATACTTAGTATCTGGGAGCTGCTAGCATTTTTCATTAGAAGTGTCTGTGGCAGAGGTAGTGGTAGTGGTAGTACCTCCTTAACATCTAGAACCTTCTCTTCTGGTTAATTCCATTGGAATCTTTCTATAGTATTTTCAACTTCTTTTTTCTTTTAGTAAGTATGTCTTTCTCAAAGAATTAATTGTTGGATGGTTGAGGATAACTTGGAAGACCTTAAGGTCATGATTTCATGATTTGAAACAAATTGTCAAGCGCTATTTTAGAAGGAATATCTGAAAGTGTGCGTGCGTGCGTGTGTGTGTGTGTGTGTGTCTATGTGTGCCTGCATTTTAAGGTACATCCTGTAATTAAGCTTCCAGTTAAAATTCCAGTATTGAAAAGCCTCTTGAACTTCTTTTTGAGTTCTCTTTCTTTTGATGGTACAAATGTCCTTTCAGAGAAAGGTGCTCTCAGCTCTCATTCTCCTCCTGGTGAAAAACATTCAGAGACCATTAGGCTGTGTCTCAGTGAAAGGAAACTGCAGCATAGGACTTGATCTGAAAAGCCTGTGACACACCACTGCTGTGTCCCTCCAAAGTAGAAGCCTCACTGGTACTACAAGACTGTGGACTGGAGTGTGTTGCTGGAGTTTGACATGAGTTCAAATCTTGCCTTTGCCATTTATTAGCTTTGTGACCTTGGGCACATTTCTAAATCTGAAACACACACACACACACACACACACACACACACACACACACACACACACACATTTATATTTATTTAATTAATGCAGTACCTGGCATATTCAAGCAGGAACTTGTAACAAATAAGTAACAACTGTAAGAAATAAGTATTTGTTGCATAAACAAAGCAATGGCCTGCAGGTGCTCCTCCTTTGGTAAGTCATTGCTAAGCATCTCTTTCCTCCTCTTTCTTTCAGTTGCTGGCTGAACCTACAGCATCTTCTTGTGACTCCCCTCAATGGTAGCACACTTCCACTCTTTGAGGGTTGATCTGAGTTTCAGAAATAGCAGTAATTTGGTACCGAGGCTGGTATAAAACATCAGTCGATTAAAGATCATTTTAGATCAGAAATGATGGGTCCCTGTAAGGGGACTACTATATACCCTGTAAGGGGACTACTACCAATAAAATGATAGCTATTGAGATGAACTCATAGCATTCTGCCTGGATGTTAAAGAAGAGCTGCAAATGCTCTCAAACAGTCTTCCAAAGTGACAGATAAGAATGGGATGGAATTCACTTTGATGTCCAGCTCTAGTCTAAAAGTCAGTCACACTCCAGGTCTCACTCTGGCCACTGTGCTCTGGAAAGCGAGGAACAGTGAGATATGGCTGTTGTTGATATGAAAAGCAGAAGGTGGAGGTCCCAGGCTGCTGAGTTAGCCCTGAGTTTGAATCCTGCCTCTGCTGTTTATTAGCTCTTACGTCCTGAGGTGTCTTACATACATCTGCTCTGCAATTACTTCTCTCTCTCTCTCTGTTTTTTTTTTTTTTTTTTTCTTTTTTTTGACGGAATTTCGCTCTTGTTGCCTATTCTGGAGTGCAGTGGTGCAATCTCGGCTCACTACAACCTCTGCCTCCCGGATTCAAGCGATTCTCTTGCTTAAGCCTCCTGAGTAGCTGGGATTATAGGTGTCCGCCACTACGCCCAGCTGATTTTTGTGTTTTTAGTAGAGATGGGGTTTCACCATGTTGGCCAGGTTGGTCTTGAACTCCTGACCTCGTGATCCACCTGCCTTGGCCTCCCAAAATGCTGTGATTACAGGTGTGAGCCACTGCGCCTGGCCAAATTACTTCTTTGTAATTTTTTTCCCGTGAGGATTGCTGAGGGGCGGGAAAAAAATGCTTGGCACATAACACTCCATGTTAAGTTTCAGGATTATTTCTTCTTTTTACATTATTTTACTTTTTTGTTCATATGTACTCAGGGCTCACACTTTGCTTGGTTCCGTAAGTCCTAGAGAAAGATGATGTGAGAAATGAATTCACATGAAGCATCAGTGCCTTAGTCTCTTACTGTTTTTACCTTTCCCATGAATATTTGTGCTTACAAAATGGTGTCCAGATAGGCAATGCCTCAGCGAGATAAATATGTTTCTAATCTTAGCATCTCGGGCAGAGTGAGACTGGCATCTGAGGTCGGGGAGGCCACGGGGCCACACCGCTGACCACATTGGTAGCAGACTCCGTTAGTTTGACAGAAAGGTTAAGGTTCCTGGAATCTGTCTCCGAATTCCCCTTACCCCCTCATTAGGTTAGGAGCCAATGCCAATACAAGTAACCAATACCAAACCCTCTCTTGCTCACAGAGGCATTATTAAGTTGGGGGCACCCCTAAGAACAATTCATTGCAAATAAGTGTTGGCACATTTGTTTTCATGGCACAACTTTCAAAAGCAAATTAATTATAAACTGGTTGCAATTTAATTCAGTTTGTCTGGATTATGTGTTTGCAAGGCCTAGAGTACATTTGGCACCGTTGCTGGCACATTTGGATTTTAATATCTTTGACAAGCCACAGCTTCCTTGGCCTGGGTAAACGGCCTACTGCCATACTGTCATTTAACTAGATTGCGTCAGAGTGACTCTTTAGCTTCGCGGTGGGTCTTCAGCTTGCAACCCCCATGCCACCAATATCAGCCGCACTGGCATGGATCTCAACATGTATCAGGAAACTGGAAGGAAGCTGTGAACAGACTACTCTGAGAAAATGATGGTTAATCGTGTAGAAAAGTTTAACTATTTGCATCAGCACAATATTACACAGGCACATACGACTTTCAGTTCCCTAAATCTGAGAAAAGTTTTAACAACATTGTGTGAAATCTGCCATCTTGCTATTCATATAAATGTAAAAGGCAGATTGGGAAAAATACAGTAAAATCCCCCCTTTTGTGCAGAGAACAGTGCATATTTTTCCCCTAATTATGGAAGGTAGTCTTTTATTTCTTATGAATTCATTCATTTCTGAGCCTGTGTTTTCAGCTTGCTTATGAAACTCAATTATAAAACCAAGGGTTAAAAATTAAGTCAGGTCACAGGATATACTCCTCTTTGATTTTGGGGCTCCTGAAAACTTCTAAGCCTCTGCCACTGGCTTGAAAAATCTCTACCCTCATAAATCTCTCAAGCTTTCATGCACCTCTCCTACACAGCAGATTAATTAAGGAAAAAGATGGAAAACTCCTGGCATCATCTTATCTTTCCAAACTGTGATTTGCCTCTTCCCCCCAAATCTTCCCTTCCCTCTCCTCTGCTTCCTTCTCAAAAAGAAAATGTATGATAGTCAATTTTCTGAGTTCGAGACAGTGGAGGATTAAACTGGCCTTACTGAGATTTGAACTTGTGACTCAAGACATTGGATTTTGTGAAAGAGGCCCAGATTCTCCGGACCCGACAGGTTACAGCTCCGGTTTCTGTCCCTCTGCTGCCTTTTCCTGGGCAGCATGATGATCTCTGGCATTTATCTATCTATGAGGCTTGCAAAATCACAGCCTGTCATAATGGTAAATAAAACGTGTTAAAGTTAATATGAAGAAGAAAGGAGCAATTACAATTGCTTAAAACAGTCTTCAAATATACTTAAGCAGAGGTTTGCCACGTAAACACACAATTAAAGCAGGAATTTGTGATGGATGCAAGGGTTTGACGGTCCCAGACATACTGTTTACTGGTGTAGTTAGCAGATGGATAAGTCAACCGATCCCAGATGTGCAGCTTATAAATATAAACTCGTGTCTTACTAGTGATATATGCCTGCAAGTAGCAACAAATTACTTTCTATTTAACTCTTGACTGTTTGCTATGGGGAGCTTTGCAATGCTCACTTGCTTAAAAAAAAAAAAGGATTTTTAAAGGATTTTTTAAACAAGTTTCCTCTTTCAAAAGTGGTAACCAAATATCTAAAAAAAGGTATTTTAGTGCAGGAGTTGTTTTAAAGGACAGGCTTAAATAGGCTTACTTTTTTCTTTTAAGTTCAGATACCTAAGCCTTATGTCCCTAGCCACAGTTTTCAGATATTTGCAGCTAATTAATTCTTAGAAAATCTAATCTGAATTGAATTAATTTTCCCTTTTAGGGCACACGAAGCAAATTTTAAGTAAGAAAAAAATGAAAACAGCTTTTGTTGCACATAATTCTTGCAACTAATGAAAAGTAATATTGCTGTTCCCTTCAAATAACGCAATAACAAAACACCAAATGAAAGCATTGCATTGTATTGTTATATTTGCTGTTTAAATAATTTAGCTGCAAAAATCTGAAGGCTGCTTTAGCTGTAATTAATTATTCATTAATGACATGCTAATTGCACAATACCTTTGAATATTTAACAAAATGCAAAAAACAGGCTCTGAAGTTATGTTTTTAGTGTAAGGGGGAGAAGATTCTTTAGTCCATCACTGTACCAGGAGGACAAAAAAAAGTCCTTTTTCAGATGCGAGGTAAAGTAGTAGTAGTGGCCTACTTTCCATTCACCATCTCAGTCACCCTTTGTGCCATGGAATATAATGTCCTTATCTAGACTTAACAATTGACAGGGTGGTAAATCCCTTGACTTTTGTCCAAATGATTTCTCTACAAAATGGGTTAATTATCGCCTTTCCCTAGCTTTTTGACTAACAAAAGGCCCTGGATCTCTTTTTTCCTTTCTTTCCTATTTACTGTAAGGAGCTCTTTGAAATGTGATAGTTTAATCGGCAACACCTTCTACAGGGGGAATACTGAGAAGCAGGCCTGGCCCTGCCTGGAGCTCAGGTTGCTGTGTGAACATTACCGTGGTTAGGAGATATGACCTTTATTATGCCAAAGCCATCCTGGACTTTCAGGATGAAAAACTCCTGAGTGCTCGGTAGTCGACTTCATTTGTTTCTGCTAATAAAAGCTGGCGGGTTTTTAACAGTGTCTTTTAGTGGGTGGGATGACTGAAGGGCACAGTGTTGAACTGGCTTAGTTGTGTTTCACTAATTCCCTGCAAGACAGCGAGTTTGCATCTTTCTGTGCCCTGTCTCTGTTTCCAAGCCTGAAAGCTCCTCATTGTCTCTGACCTGTAAGTCAGGGATACTCTTCAGAGAAGAGGACTGGCCTTTTTTCTTTTTATTTGTCATTATCACCATCTTGGTCCCAATCAGAGAATCACCAGCCCCTAATTTAGTACAAGGCAGTGAGCTGTGTGGCAGCTTGTCCTTGTGGTTGAGAATATATTTCATGCACTAGGGCCTACTTAGTCATATTTTGCATTTGACTGCCATTACTATTAATGGCATTTATGAATGCACATTGGCGGGAAGAAGACCCCATTGAATCTGTGCATTATCAGAGCAATTGGGGAATTAGCATACTCCGTGTCTGGTTCATGATGGATTTTACTGTGCTGTGGAAATACTTAGCAATTAAATGAGAAATCACCATTGTGAACGTGCACCTGCCAGGAAAAAAAAAGAATGGAGTAGGGAAGGAGGGGCATTCACTCAAGTTGACGCCAAGTTCCCTCTTTTGCCATTGCATTCTCTCATTTGGGAAATGCTACATCTGCCTGTAGCCATTGTTCAACATGGCAATATATAATAGAGCCACTGTTTAGTAAATGCATGGCATCACAGGCCCACCCAGCCAAAAGTGTGTCAGGGTCAAAAGTGTTTATAGTCAATTTGGAAGTCACAGCTTGCAAAGTGAAAAGTAAAATAATGCAAAAGTAGTGTATGATTTAGTGCCACATGAATTAGAGAGTTCAGGGATTGCAAAGTGGCAAACCATGTGTTGAGCCTAACCCAGAGTCAGATGCATTTTATGTGGCTTGAACATTTTTCATTCTAAGTTGGAGTTAATATTTAAAAATTGGGAGATTTATATAGAAATCTGACTTCCCATCTTCTCTTGAAAAGTCAGGTCTACCAACACGGGCTACCAGCCATTCCCACATGGTAACAATTGGCCAGAGCTAAGTAGCCTGGGCTTGCATTTTCCATTTGAATACCTCACCTGCCTGGAAGTTTCCTACCTTGGAATAGAGATTTGAGGTAGGAGTGACTGTGGGTTAGAGTGAACAGGGAAGGATGACTTTTGGACAAACTCCACCAAATACACTCTCCACATGCTGGTGGTATTCAGTCGTGATGAGATTTCAGATGATTCCCGCCACTCATTTATAGCCTTTTCCTTTCTCAGAGTGAAATGTCACAGATAAAGAAGGTTGTCTCCCAGGCCACTGAGGAAATACTTCTTTGGTTTTCTGCATGGTCCTCAGAATGAGGCCAATTTTACCCATAAGACTTCTTGTATTTCTTTTTTAGATCTCAGAATTTGTTTTATTAAGCCCCTCTTCTGTGCTAGACACTGGGCAGGGCACTTCTCACACAAATCCACTTCTTTCTGGTCCCGTGTAGGCTGGACTCCAGTGGTAGTCAATGGAAAGCCTGGGACTGCTATAGTGGAAGCTTTGCCTGGAGTGAAGTTTTGTTGGGAAAGAAATGGCAGTGTGAAGAACAGGTTACTGTTCTTCATCGGCTACTGACTCTGGGACTTTAGCCTACCTTGAGTACCTTTTCTTGGGCACATTCACTTAGGATGAATGAATGATGTTGTTACATAAAACCTTGTTTCTGCCCAAGTCCCAAAGTAAATAACATCTAAGGGAAGTAGGCAGGAGTGCCAAGAGAAGCCAATTTCATCAGTGTTAATTAGAGACCTTTGGGCCGGGAAATAGAAGAGCATGGGTAATCCATGTCTCCTTAGCACACTGCCTCTGTGGAAGCCAGCCTGAAACTTTTCATGTTACTTAGCAATATTAGGGAAACATCTGTGAACAGGCACCACTGTACACCACTGGGAATTGCTTAAAAGTGATACAACGTGATTCTGTCAAGTGACAAATACTACTGTGGGAGCATGACTTATAAACTGTGTGAACACAGTCCTTCCTGGAAGTTCGGATTGAGCTAGGGAGCAGTGGTTACCAGGAGAAAATTTGTTCTCCTAGTGTGAATGAGGGTACGAATATCTAACATGAGACAACTAGAGCAGGGGAATTCTTGGATAAAGATGGGTAGGGTGTATATGGCTTAGTGCACATTTGAAGTTCATGACTGAGATTTGCTTTGTGAACATTTATTGAATAAATAAAATGGGAAAGCCTGTATTTGTTGAAAGGGGAAGATACAGATATCTGAACCAAATACCACATTGGTCAGCCATGTCTAGATTGGGTGTGGGTCACCTTTTTGTCTTCTAGGAAATTATCTTACTTGTTGAAGTGGCCTCTTTTGGAAAAAGCCTGAACATAGTTTGTCTATTGTGATCTGTTCTTTTCCCTGATGAAAATATTTTATTTTTAGCTTTTAATTTTAAAAAGTTTAAAAAGTTGTGTTTATAGAGATGGGGTCTCACTATGTTGCCCAGGCTGGTCTCAAACCCCTGGCCTCAAGCAATCCTCCTATCTTTACCTCCCAAAGTGCTTGGGATTACAGATGTGAGCCACTGCACCTTGCCCATAATGAAAATGTTTTAAAAGAACTAGAAGAATGATAAATGGGTATGCCATCAAGGTGTGAAAACTATGATAATACAACAAAATTAAATCTGCTCAAATGCTTTTGTGGATTGATAAGAGACAAGTGGTTATGGATCAGGTCACTAATAGTCATCAATGTAAAGAATAAGTTGGGGAATTATATAGAATTGTAAGGAGAACAGAAAAAGTTATAAGAGGGGATATAAATTGCTATTCTCCTATATGCACAGACAAAAATCACAAATGTCTAGTATAAAAAAGGAAGGGCCTTGAAATCCATTGGCATTTCCAGAAAATATTCCATGACCTACTCCTGTTGCAAATGTGCCTTTTACCATTGCAGGGTGATAAAATGCCACGATCCAACTCCAGAGTACAATTAAGGGCTTGTGTGATACAGCAGGCAGCCATTCTATACTTGAGAGTTTTCATTATATAATTAAAATAAACTGAGGGGCAAGAGGCAGGGAATGAAGTGGGGGAGGAAGGTCCGGCTGAAGCATATTCAGACATGACATTTTCTAATGTCGATAACCATCGAGAGCTCGGCTTCTCTGTCCATGAAGACAAGAATGCCACATGTCAGTCAAAGGCAGAATCGCTGATCAGGGCTGGAGACTGGAGGAAGCAAGGGAGGGTTCATTTGGCTCTGGGAGAGTGCAGACTGGCCTCCTCTCAGGCTTTAATTGTGCTTCCTTTGTGTCAGTGGTGTCCACATCCAGATTTCTGATGATGAGTCCTGATGATACGGAGAGATAGCAGGTAGTGCAAATTTGGCTCTCCCCTTTCAAGCTGGGATTCTAGGCCGTGCCTAATCCCAGTGGAATAGATAAAAATAACACACCCAAGAAGCAATCTCAGACTTATGTTTTTGAAAGCCATTTTAAGCAGTTTTGGCCCTTCTACAGTACACTTGAATAATGCCCCTGCTACAATGATTTTTTTTTTAAGTATTCCAGTGTACATCCCTCTCCAAGGGGCTCTGTCACTCTATTTATATCCTGTAGTAAACTAGCTTCCTCTCCTTTGGCTGGGCAGCAGCTGTCATCGGCCTGTCCTCGGGCCTCCCCTACATCACAGAGACAAGCATGTGTGTGAGAAGAACCAAGATCTCCCCCAGCAAAGAAGGGAATAAGGGCTCCAACCTGGGAGAATGTAGTGATGTTTTGACACACCTACCCATACCCTCTACCCCAATGCAGGAAAAACTGGAATCTCTCTCTTCCTGTGACAGTCTGTCAATTTTGCTTCCAGAATAGTTCTTAGGAAGCACACTCACCCTCTAGGAATGGGGGATTCATGTCTTAAAGATCATTACAAGTTCTTCAGAATCTGCTGAAATTTTTTTCTGTTGCAGTGCTGGAGGTAAATACCAAGACAGCTAGTGGTTTAAAAGCAAAAGCTGGTTGTTAATGGATTAAGGATGCTTCGGTGATTTAGGGAGGGAATTTTTAAAAGGGAGCTCCACATTTCTACTGTTCTCCTTCAACCTCCATTTCTACACAGGAGGTAAACAATTTTCTTCCCAATTCTTTACTTTCGTATTTAGCTTTGCTCAGACATGACTACTTCTCCTTTACGATTTCTGTTGGCTGCCATCCCTCTGTGTACCTCCCGAATCTAGAATTACAGATGGTCATGGCATAGATTAGAAAAAACCTTAAGGAAGTTCCCAGGCAAGATGGCTGAATAAGAACAGCTCCTGTCTGCAGCTCTCAGTGAGACCAACACAGAAGGCAGGTGCTTTCTGAATTTCCAACTGAGATACCCGGTTCATCTCACTGGGATTGGTTAGACAGTGGGTGCAGCCCAGGGAGGGCCAGCAGAAGCAGGATGGGGTGTTGCCTCACCTGGAAAGCACAAGGGGTTGGGGAACTCCCTCCCCTAGCTAAGGGAAGCTGTCAGGGACCCTGCTATGAGGGATGGTGCTATCTGGCCCAGATACTATGCTTTTCCCATGGTCTTCGCAACCCACAGACCAGGAGATTCCCTCGGGTGCCAACACCACAAGGGCCCTGGGTTTCTGCCCTTTGGGCAGACACCAAGCTAGCTGCAGGAGTTTTTTTTTTTTTTTTTTTTTTTTTCATACCCCAGTGGCACCTGGAACTCCAGTGACACAGAACCGCTCACTACCCTGGAAAGGGGGCTGAAGCCAGGGAGCCAAGTGGTTTTGCTCAGTGTATCCCACCCCCATGGAGCCCAGCAAGCTAAGATCCACTAGCCTGAAATTCTTGCTGCCAGTACAGCAGTTTGAAGTCAACCTGGGATGCTTGAGGTTGCTGCAGGAGAGGGGTGTCTGCCATTACGGAGGCTTGAGTAGACGGTTTTCCCCTCACAATGTAAATAAAGCTGCTGGGAAGTTCGAATTAGGAGGAGCCCACTGCAGTGCCACAAAGCCACTGTAGCCAGGCTGCCTCTCTAGATTCCTCCTGTCTGGGCAGGGCATCTCTGAAAGAAAGGCAGCAGCCCCAGTCAGGGGCTTATAGATAAAAGTCCCATCTACCTGGGACAGAGCACCTTGGTGAAGGGGCAGCTGTGGGTGCAGCTTCAGCAGACTTAAACACTCCTGCCTGCTGGCTCTGAAGAGAGCAGCAGATCTCCCAGCACAGTGCTTGAGCTCTGATAAGGGACAGACTGACTCGTCAGGTGGGTCCCTGATCCCCGTGCCTCCTGATGGAGAGACACCTCCCAGCAAGGGTCAACAGACACCTCATACAGGAGAGCTCCGATTGGCATCTGGTGGGTGCCCCTCTGGGATGAAGCTTCCAGTGGAAGGAGGAGGCAGCAGTCTTGGCTGTTCTGCAGTCTCCGCTGGTGATACCCAGGCAAACTGGGTCTACAGTGGACCCCCAGCAAACTCCAGCAGACCTGCAGAAGAGGGGCCTGACTGTTAGAAGGAACACTAACAAACAGAAAGCAATAGTATCAACATAAAAAAGAAGGACAACCAAACAAAAACTCCATCTGAAGGTCACCAATGCAAAGACCAAAGGTATATAAATCCATGAAGATGAGGAAAAACCAGTGCAAAAAGGCTGAAAATGCCAAAAACCAGAATGCCTCTTCTCCTCCAAAGGATCACAACTCCTCGCCAGCAAGGGAACAAAACTGGATGGAGAATGAGTTTGACGAATTGACAGAAGTAGGCTTCAGAAGTTGGGTAATAACAAACTCCTTCAAGGTAAAGGAGCATGTTCTAACCCAATGCAAGGAAGCTAAGAACCTTGATAAAAGGTTAGAGGAATTGCTAACTACAATAACCAGTTTAGAGAAGAACATAAATGACCTGATGGAGCTGAAAAACAGCATGAGAACTTCCTGAAGCATACAGAAGTATCAATAGCCCAATTGATCAAGCAAAAGAAAGGATATCAGAGATCGAAGATCAACTTAATGAAATAAAGCGTGAAGACAAGATTAGAGAAAAAAGAATGAAAAGGAATGAACAAAGTCTCCAAGAAATATGGGACTATGTGAAAAGACCAAATCTACATTTGATTGGTGTACCTGAAAGTGATGGGGAGAATGGAACCAAGTTGGAAAACACTTCAGAATATCATCCAGGAGAACTTACCCAACCTAGCAAGACAGTCCAACATTCAAATCCAGGAAATACAGAGAACACCACAAAGATACTCCTTGAGAAGAGCAGCCCCAAGACACATAATTGTCAGATTCACCAAGGTTGAAATGAAGGAAAAAATGCTAAGGACAGCCAGAGAGAAAGGTTGGGTTACCCACAAAGGGAAGCCCATCAGACTAACAGCAGATCTCTCTGCAGAAACCCTACAAGCCAGAAGAGAGTGGGGGCCAATATTCAACATTCTTAAAGAATTTTCAACCCGGAATTTCAAAACAGATATATAGACCAATGGAACAGAGCAGAGGCCTCAGAAATAATACCACACGTCTACAACGATCTGATCTTTGACAAATCTGACAGAAACAAGTAATGGGGAAAGAATTCCCTATTTAATAAATGGTGTTGGGAAAACTGTCCAGCTCTATGCAGAAAACTGAAACTGGACCCCTTCCTTACACCTTATACAAAAATTAACTCAAGATGGATTAAAGATTTAAACATAAAACCTAAAACCATAAAAACCCTAGAAGAAAACCTAGGCAATACCATTTAGGACATAGGCATGGGCAAAGACTTCATGACTAAAATATTAAAAGCCATTGCAACAAAAGCCAAAATTGACAAATGGGATCTAATTAAACTAAAGAGCTTCTGCACAGCAAAATAAACTATTATCAGAGTGAACAGGCAACCTACAGAATGGGAGAAAATTTTTGCAATCTCTCCATCTGACAAAGGGCTGATATCCAGAATCTACACGGAACTTAAACAAATTTACGAGAGAAAAAAACAACCCCATCAAAAAGTGAGTGAAGGAAATGAACAGACATTTTTCTAAAGAAGACATTTATGTGGCCAAAAAACATATGGATAAAAGCTGATCATCACTGGTCATTAGAGAAATGCAAATCAAAACCACAATGAGATCCCATCTCATGCCAGTTAGAATGGTGATCATTCAAAAGTCAGGAAACAACAGATGGTGGAGAGGGTGTGGAGAAATAGGAACACTTTTACACTGTTGGTGGGAGTATAAATTAGTTCAACCTTTGTGGAAGACAGCATGGCTATTCCTCAAGGATCTAGAACCAGAAATATCATTTGACCCAGCAATCCCATTACTGGGGATGTACCCAAAGGATCATAAATCATTCTACTATAAAGATGCATACACATGTATGTTTTTATTGCAGCACTATTCACAATAGCAAAGACTTGGAACCAACACAAATGCTGATCAATGATAGACTGGATAAAGAAAATGTGGCATGTATACACCATGGAATACTATACAGGCATGAAAAAGAATGAGTTCATGTCCTTTGCAGGACATGGAAAGTAAAGCTGGAAACCATCATTCTCGGCAAACTAACACAGGAACAGAAAACCAAACACCACATGTTCTCACTCATATGTGGGAGTTGAACAATGAGAATATATGGGCACAGGGAGGGGAACATCACATGCTGGGGCCTGTAGGGGGGTGGAGAGCAAGGGGAGGGATAGCATTAGGAGAACCTAATGTAGATAACGGGTTGATGGGTGCAGCAAACCACCATGGCACATGTATACTTATGTAACAAACCTGCATGTTCTGCACATGTATCCCAGAACTTAAAGTATAATAATAGAAAAAGAAAGGACCTTAATAACTGATGAATTTCAAATAAGTTTTGTCTCTCCTGATTACACAAATCGATGGCTTGTGGCTACTTGGAATGCTTTGATGGGAGTCTAAGAAGGCGCAATCCAGGCTCAGTGGAAATGAGCGTGATGATAAAGCTTTCCCTGCACAAGAGGGTCTGGTATTTCCCACTGCTGATTTTGCAATAATCTTATTTTCTATAGATTATGAGAGAAATGATTATAAGTCACTTGATTGACCCAAACATGGAACAGTCGTGCTGCACAGAGTATTTCAATGCCTTCTTTCCCATTCCAGGGTCCCTGCCGCCCCCTGCCCTCCTCACTATTCTGTTTCCCATTTCAGTTGAGATATCAGAGATGTTTCACAGTTTTCCCAGGAATTCAGACTTCTGCTTAGAAGAGGCACTGCCACGCTCTTAGGTAAAATCCGCCCAGTTTACCTCCCTGATTCTAGAACCCAGATTGATTCTGGAAGTTATGTCAGAGGTCCTGTATGCGTATGTCATGAGAGATCTGTTCTGTTTAGAAGCTTTTCTGGGGAGATATGGATCCGGTTATGGATGCCACATATAATATATATCACAACTGGAATTAATTACTTCTTTCTGTAATTGATTATTACATAGCCTTTCACCTTGCTAGATTTTAAGCTCCAAAAGAGCACTGCTTTGTTCTCTGTTGTGTCCTCAGAACCTAGCACAGTGCCTCCGGAATGTGTGTATGTGTGCGTGTGTGTGTATCCAATAAACACTTGCTAAATGAAGCGAATGAATGGATATCAGTACACTTTTAGACTCTGGAAGTCAGCCCTAAAGATTCCCTAAAGACTGTCTAGTTAGAATGATGACTAGCCTATGTGTCATTCTGGCCACTCTTTGCATTAATGTGACCTCCTGAAAGACAGAAGATTCAATTTGTCAGATGACTGCCTTGGATTCATTTTTGACTCATGATCAGTCTTTCTAATCAGTCACCTGCAACAGTCTTTTCTCTTTCTTTTCCTCCCTTCCACTTTCCCTCTCTCCCTTCCTTTCTTCCTCCCTCCCTCCCTCTCTTCCTCCCTCCCTCCCTCTCTTCCTCCCTCCCTCTCTTCCTCCCTCCCTCTCTTCCTCCCTCCCTCCCTCTCTTCCTCCCTCCCTTACTTTCTCCCTCCCTTACTTCCTCCTTCCCTCCTTCCCCTCCCTCTTCTACTGTCTTTTCTCTTTCTCTCCTCTCCCCACCCTTCTTCCCCCACTCCTCCTTTGACCACATTCTTGCAACAACACTTGCCTTGCTTTTGCCATTTCTACTATTCTCCTCTGGAGATGTATGGCACTGGCCCTGAGTCATCGTAGAGCCTTTCTAGATGGCCACTCTACTCCAGCATTTCTCCTTACAGTGTGTTAAACCCCACCGGCTGGAACTTTCTCCAAGACTGCTTTATTAGACCATTGCTCCTTCAGAAACCTTCTCTGGATCCCTACTTCCTTGTACATGAAATTAAAGTCTCTATTTGGAATTCATGATAACTAGTAATCCAGTCCCACTTATCCAATTCTAACGTCCAGTGAAGCAAAGAAACATACAATATTAATAAGAACTCTCATTTGTTGAGGGTTTACCACATGTCAAACACGGTGCTAAATGTTTTTTTCCTGTGGGGTTCCAGCTACTATTATTATCCCCAATTTATAAATAAAGTTTCTAAAACTAAAATAGCTGAAGTAACTTGCCCAGGATTACATGATGAGTCAGTGATAGAACTAGGATTGAATGCAGGTGGTCTGATTTCAGAGCTAGGGCCGTTGACAATTAGTTAATGATATTATATTTGATGTTCTTTGTGTATTACCAGTAGGGGTTTCATATATACAGGGACACAATACTAAATGTGATGATACCTTAGGACACTGCTTCACAATGAGATAAAATTATTTAAAATAAGTACTGTATATATATTTTATTTTATAAAGCACAGTTTCTCAGAGAAATCTCCTAAATGATATATGTGTTAATATCTGAATTTTTACCGACTCCTTTCTTTCTCATTTTCAGTGTTTGTAGTCAAAAGAATATTGCATATTTATAAAATGCGTCTTTCTCTAATAGTCATATGCTTTTTGTTTCCTCAGAAAAATACTAAAGACATATCAGCTGGGAAACTATTCACAACTATAACAAGGCTTTTGTTTCCTGATCCTTCCCATCCAACGAATCACTTCACCTTCAGAGCATTAGAAAAGAGGATCTATTTAAGTGGCCTAGGATACGACAGTTCTGGACACAGTAGTAGAGGTTGTTGCAGTTATTACTACTCCTTGGACTCATCACCCTCTGATGTGGGACGCCTAATCCTTGGGCAGATCCTGCCCTTTGGTTTCAGCAGGGGTGTGGACTGAGAAAGCATCTTGCACACAGGGGAAGCAGTTTGCAGGTGTTATCACACCCTACTATACCAAAGCTTTGCTCCAAGAAATATAGCAACCAAATAGCATAATAAAATGGTTAAGATCTTGGGTTCTAGCATCTAGATCTTAAAATCTAGGATCAAGGATCTTTGGATCCTTGGAAGAAGTAGTTAAGTTTGGATAATTCAGTGGAAATCCTGATGATAAATGTGTGCACGAGTGTGTGTGCCTGTGCCCCATAGAGTGTGTGTAGGAGGAGGACAGAGACAGGATGAATGAATGTCTTCCTTCGAAACTTGCAGTGTTATTAGGCTCTGACTATAGATGGTTCTGTTGTATTGGTTCCTTTGCCTCTGAAAAGCTGAGTTCTTGCTACAAGAATTTCTGCTTGAGAGGTTTGCTGTATTTGTACATGTTCCTGATTCAGCCTCTCCGGTCTGCATTGTTTGGGTCTAACCCCTCACATCATCATTCTTCCTCAAATGTGTGTGTCTGGAATGAGTGTCTCTTTCACTTACAGCAAACCTGAGGTGCTTGAATGGCTTACAGAAAAGCCCCAGGTGCCATATGTTCATCTTTTTTATTTTCTGTCCACCCCAATACAGCCGGTGGTAGTCAGCAACAGATGATTGTTTTCAGTTGTGTCTTTTCTTGAGGCTAAGAGCTTTGCCCTAATGATCTTCAAGGTGGTTGACATTTTCAATTAAAGTCTGCTCAGTCAGACAGACATAACTTCTCACAAAAAGCTGTCAGGAGCTGTCTCCTACCCAAATGTTACACAGATAATGATTATAATCATAATTGGTTTCAATTCATACATAGGCCATCCTTTCATCTGGAGTGGTTTTATTCCAGAGATAGTCCACAGGGAAGTGTCCTCTGTTGGGGATTCACTTTCCATTGGAGTCCATCCTCCATTTGACCCGTGGGGGGTGGTGGGGTGGGGGTGGGGGGGTGCAGTCAGAAGACTAATTGTGTGGAAAGAGCCGGTTTTATCTTCTCTCCTTGTAAAAGACTGGATAAGGTGGCCTGTATGAACTTCCTGTCTTTGATGTCTCCCCGAGAATGTTCCAAGAACTACAGCAACCAAATAGCATAGCAAAATGCTTAAGATCCTGGGCTCTAGAGTCAGACAAACCTAGGTTCAAATCCCAGCTTCACCACTTTCCAGCTGTCTAGCCTTGGGAAAGTTATTTTACCTCTCTAAGCTTTTGTTTACTGAGCCTTTATCAGACAAATCACTTCACCTTCAGAACATTAGAAAAGAGGATTTTTTAAGTGGCCTAGGATACCACAGTTCTGGACACAGTAGTAGAAGTTGTCACAGTTATTACTACTCCCTGGACTCATCACCATCTGATGTGGGACCTCCAATTCTTGGGCAAAGCCCACCCTTTGGTTTCAGCAGGTGTGTGGACTGAGAAACCATCCTGCACACAATCTCCAAGTTGTTCAGTCCTCTCCCAGGTGAAGCAGTTTGCAGGATCCATCACACCCAGCTGCTTGGCTAGTTGTTTTGTGGTTCTCTTACCAGCAAAGGCTGCAGCTGGTGATTCTGCTAAATTGAAGTGGGAACAAGAAAACTCCCAGAACGCAGCAGGGCGAGGCAAGGCGCTACAGCTACCTGCCAGGTAAATAGGTACTGGGTGCTGCAGTTGGAAAGAGAGTAGGAAAGCCCCTGGGTGAAGCCTTTAATGAGGAGAGTGGTAAGAGGGTATGAGTGTATTCCTTGAGACTGTTTCAGAATTCCAAATTGGAATATTCAGACTCCATAATCCATGGTGTTTGTTAGCTTGGTAGTCGTGTGCCTCTGTGGGATCCTGGGCTCTGTAGGTCCAAGAAAGATAGATTTCCATGATGACAGTTTCTTAGATAATTTCTGAGATAGGAGCTACCTCACAGCCTCCCCCACCCCCACCTGGAAAGCAGACACGGTTAACCCTCCATGACTACTGATGTTCGCTGATTGGTTTCTTTTTTTTTTTTTTTTTTTTTTTTTTGAGGCGGAGTCTCGCTCTGTCGCCCGGACTGGAGTGCAGTGGCCGGATCTCAGCTCACTGCAAGCTCCGCCTCCCGGGTTTACGCCATTCTCCTGCCTCAGCCTCCCGAGTAGCTGGAACTACAGGCGCCCGCCATTCTCGCCCGGCTAGTTTTTGTATTTTTAGTAGAGACGGGGTTTCACCGTGTTAGCCAGGATGGTCTCGATCTCCTGACCTCGTGATCCGCCCGTCTCGGCCTCCCAAAGTGCTGGGATTACAGGCTTGAGCCACCGCGCCCGGCCGATTGGTTTCTTAAAAAGTGGCAGACTAAAGGTTTTCCTACAATTGTAGTGCAGATGTCCACGTTCCACCAAATCGTACCACAGAGCAAAATCTGATTATGTCATTCCCCTATGTGCATAATAAAGCCCAAACTTGACATTGAAGATACCAAATAGCTTCCCTTTTAACTAAGTTTCAACTTAATTCCAGTTTTGAGCCAGTTGTGCTGCAGGTTTTCAGTTTTCTTGCCCTTGCTTATTCTGGTCTATCCATCTGGTATACCCATTTTCTGGTCATCATCTTCACGTTGACTACCAGCCTCTTCTAGGAGGCTTTTCAACTCCCTCTAAGCCAGCTGGAAGTACCCGTCTTGCCTCTGAATTTCCATAGCATGTGTCCATGTCTTCTGGCACTTTCAGCTTTGTACTTTGGAGCACAGGTGATTTCTATGTACATATTTTCTCTGTCTAGGCCATAAGTCTTTGAGGGTTAGTTTCTAGTTTATCTTTGTGTTTTTCAGAAGACTCAGCCCTTGTCCTGCACATAACAAGCACTGAGGTACGTGTGAGGCCTATGAGTAGCACCAAGGGCCCATGGGCTCTGTTTAATGGGCTGCTCCTCCTTGATTTATTTAGATACATAAAAGCACAATTTGTGTGCCAGGTCTTGAAGTTACAGCAGAAAATGATATGGACACAGCTCTTACTCTCCTGGAGACTGGTGGGAAAGTTGGACCAGTAAGCGCATGTTATGTTCAGTGATTCCATACTTAAATCCAGGATGTCATAGATGCCTCTTGGAGGGGCCCTAAGCTGACATTTAAGGTTAGGTCCTAATAAAAGAAGAGCTTTGAGCTTTGGAATGTTATGGACTGAATGTTTGTGTTTTTCCAATATTCATATGTCAAAGTTGCAACCACCAACGTGATATTATTAGGAGGTGAGGTCTTTGGGAGGTAATTAGCTTTAGAGAAAGTTAGGAAAGTATAGCCCCCCTCCCCCCACACCATGATGGCATTACCATCTTCATAAAAAGAGGAAAAGAGAGAGCTCTCTCACTCATTCTTTGTGCCATGTGAGGTTGCAGCAAGAAGGAAGCCCTCTGCAGACTGGGAAGAGAGCCCTTAGCAGATATTGAATCTGCAGCACCCTCATCTTGGACTTCTCAGCCTTCAGAACTGTGAGAAATACATTTCCTTTGTTTATCAGCCACACAGTCTGGTATTTTGTTATGGCAGCCCCAGCCAACTAAGACAGTAATAAAGATGGGAAGAGCATGAGAGTGTTTGGGACAGAGGGAACAGCTGGGACAATTCCCGGAGGAGAAGGGAACATAGCTTGTTTGGAAAACCCTAAATAGCTTATAATGCTGGAGCAGAGGAGGGGAGGAGGAGGGTGAAAGGTGAAGCTGCACAGGCTGTCCCAGGTCAGGGCCTGGAAGGCACTAGTGTTCATGTCAGAAATGTTGGACTCTCCCCTGGGAGCAAAAGGGAGGTGATTGATTAATTCAGAGGCTGCGTTAAAGTATCGCAATTTTATGTTGGTTTTTCAAGATTCCGCAGTAAGGATAATGAGTTTCTTTTGAATTGAAAAACATCTCAAACAAAACAAGAACAAAACCAAAACAAAAATATCAAGATTCCAGGAGCAAAGACCAAGGCACTTGAGCTGGAGTGAAAATTCCTCCTTCAAAGAAGGGTACATTTTGCCTTACAGTGTGAACATGCCAGGTCCACAGTGAGACATTATTCTCATGGCTCTGACTGGCAGCCAGGAGCCGTGGAGGAGCTCTTGAAGTGAATGGGAATGTTTCTTGAGTGGCTTATTGAGAAAGCACAATGGCCAAGGGGTGGGTGTGGGGGACAGTGCTTCAGGCTCTCGCCAGTGGGTGCCTGATGAAATACATCTTGACGTGTCATTGAAGTGTGGAGCCGTGCGGCCCCGTGAGGTCACCTGTCCCACCCCCTGCCCAGGCAGATTATTCCTCACACTCTCTTTCCCAGCTCTTTGTCCAGTGGCTTTATGCACCTCAAGCGATGGGGCTTCCACCGCCTCCCTTGGGAAGCCATTCCGCACTCAAACAGAGCCCGCTCTTAAGAAGGTTGCCCTGATATTCAGCCTAAGTTTTCCTTTCTGTAATTACATCCCATTCCGCTCTGCTCTACCCCTTTGCGTGACCCTGAGCAATTCTTTCCCTTCATCGGTGTGCCTACACCCTTGCTCAGGGAGAGTATTTGATCCTCGGTTCTTTTTGTCATCCCTGAGCTTTGCTTATTCCTGGCTGGTGCTGCGGGAACCCTTATAAGTAGCTCCTGCTGCTGTTCTCTTTAATCCTCGTGGCTTCCCTTCTTTGATTTCTGTCCAATTTGCCTATTTCTTTCAGGGGTACTGAAGGGCCCAGAATGAATCCGAGGCTTCCTAACTATATTATTTATTAATCTTTCATATGGAAGACCTTCTCAATGATGCTAAACCAGGTTGGGTGGAAAATAAAAATCTCTTTGAAAGACGGAGCTGATGTGAACTCCCTGTGATAAGGACTCTGGACACTTCAGAAAAAAAATGAGTTTGAATGCAAGGAAAAGTACCCCCACCCAGTCTTCTGATATTCATGCACCTGTACTTCATTGTACTATTGAGGGCAGAGGAAGCATGAATTTAGGCCACCGAGAGACTGAAATGACCCTCCCCAATCAGTCGCACTAAGTACAGCCTATTCTTCAAGCCAAGCTTTCAGTTGCCCTCCTCCGTGACCCTCTCTTTCATCTCCCCTAACCTCTACTTTGGTATAAGCAGATAAAAACAATCCCTCCTTCCTATGACTTGCCATAGTACTTTTGCAGGGCTTTCTTTGGTGGTACTTCCTATTCTCAATTTGATTCATTTACCCATCCAACAAACATTTATCTCACGCCTACTCTGTTAATGATATTATGGCTCATATTGGGGGAAGTGGAAGATCAACAAGATTAAGGTTATAGGGCAAAATTCTTGCCCTCAAGGAGTTTCCCATCCGGAGGAGGAAGCCAGTGCATAGCTGTAGACAGACGCTGGAGTAGAAATGTGCTAGAAAACTGCAAGTCAAGATAGGAGTGACTTGCAATAGATTCTCACTCTTGTGGATTGTGAGCTCACAAATGTGGGAAGAGTCACTGATTTATCTGGGTATTGCCTACAAAGCCTACCGTGTGCCATCCACATGCTGATGTTAGTATGGTGCACTTATATGTGCCAGGCAGTGTGCTAAGCACTTTGTATGTGTATGTCGTTTAGTCTTTACAACTTTAGGTACTATTATTACCTTTACATAGCAAGGAGGAAACCAAGTCTCTAGGATATGAAGTAACAAACTTGAGCCTGAAGTCACAGAGGTGGTGGGTGGCAGCTGAGTTTGAACTGAGACCCTTTGCCCGCAGTGTCTGTTCTCCTGTGCTCTGTGCTATATATGTGGGTCATCCATTCATGATCAGCTGAAATGGGAAACTGAGGCAGGAAATACGATTCACAAGATAGCTAATCAAAGACCATTTTCATGTGTTATCCTATATCACCTCCCCTTTGCTGGTCTTAGCAAAAAGCAAGAATGGAAGTAGCAAGACATTTTGTATGGTCAGACACCTGGGGAGCATGCGCAGATATTTACTTATCATTTCATTGGTTGCGTTGGAAAGGGGATGGGAAACCAAGCTTCTCCTTTTTTAAAAAATATTTTCTAATCCAGTAGCATCACCTAATTCAACCAGTCTATCTTGGACTATTGAGCAGAGGGATCTGTCTCAGAAAATGGCCACCCAGTGCAAAGATAGCTGAATAAAAATGAAATATGAATCATCTACTTATTTGAAAAATCTCTGGGTTCTTGGCAGATTTTTGGAATCATATATATATTGTCTTTTTCTGGCATATGCCCAGCACAGAGTAGGTGTTCGTCATGAATTTGTTTAAATGAATACATAGTCCCTACTTCAGGTACATTTTGCACTTTTTTGGGTTAGAGTTGTATGAATGTGTTCCAACTAAGAAATGGCTCGTTATAGTGATGGGAACTGTGATCATTTTAAACAGTCACTAAAGGGAAGAAAATAATCATGTTAGTTTGTCTTTTTCTATGTGCTGTCCTTTTGATAAATGCCTTTTTTGGGAGATGGGTCTAGTTTTCCTTCTGTATATGTTTTCTAATCATATGTATGCACCTGTGTATGTGGGGTGGGGGGGCACATGCAGTGAGTCTGCAGCAGTAGATATAAGGTGTTCTACCAGCTGGCCTGCCCCAGTTCACTTATGCTAATCTGGGAGTGGGACAGCAGCACCTGTGCCCATGGCTCCCCCGAGGCTTGCTGGGCAAGCGGGGTGGCTGTGCTGTAGCAGCATATTTGCGTCTCCGGGATGTGTCCTCAGCTTCTTGGTGCCTCTGGGCTGTGCTCTCTGAGTTCACCTTAACTGTGCCCTCGGAACACAGCCTCTGACTGGCTGCTGCCTCCAAGATGCCTCTGGCAAACCCCTTGTTCTCATCTTCTCTTGGGCAGGGGAATAGGATGAGGGGCAGGGAGCTGGATGAAGGACACTTGCCTGTCCGGGCACCTCCATTGAGGCCAAACAAAAACTGGGCCCACCATTTCACAAGAATAAACACTAGTGCCAATTTTTCTTAAATGTATTTTAGTCTAATAGATTAAAAAATGTAGTGTAGTCAGTAACATCTTAGGCTCTGGAGCCAGCCTGCCTGGGTTGTACCCTGGCTGGCTCTAACACATTTTTCTTGAATCTTGGACAATTAATTTCAATGAGTCTGTTTCCTTTTCTATAAAATGGGGATAATGATAGTATCTACCTTGTAGACTTGTAATGAGTGCAATCATGTACATAAAGCATTTAGCTCAGGGTCGGGCTATAATTTTTACTTACTGCTTCCTCTGGCAATGACATTTAGTGAATATTATGTGCCAAGCACTGTGCTGAACACTACATGTGTTGTCTCCTTTGATCTTCATAACAGCCTACTAAGGACATTGAAGTTATTTGACTAAACTTGCAGGAATTCTAACTCAAATAGTTATGAAGTTAACAGAGGAAAAATGTTTGGACTGATTATGTTGTAACTTCTACAATGCCAGAGTCTGTATTCTTTCCAAATATTCAACACTGCCCATTGCAAGGTCTGTCTGAGAGTTGAAATTTGAATGGCTTATTTGGACTACCAAAAACCTTTGAACTTGAGAGCTGGAGAAAGAGGAAGAAAAAGGTCAGCCCCAAGATCTTTCACTCTGGAAGCTTCTCTCTCTTTCAAATGACCTCCCCTCATATCTCTACAGAGTGGTATGGCATGCAGTCTTCCAGAGAACTTTAAAGAGACAATCCAGCATGGCGATGGTGAGATTGCTCTCGTACGAGTGTGTATGTGTGTGTGTGTGTGTATGTGTATGGAGTGCACTATACTACCCTGGCGTTGCAGACGTTGTTGAATGAATGAAAGAAGGAAGGAACTAATATGCATATAAATGACACATGGTTCTAAAGTGAGATTCGGCTCCCATAAGTCATTCAGGAGAGTGTGTGTCATCCCTTTCACCTGGTAATCATACCACAGACACATTCCTACACCCAACACACAAACACACACACACACCATTCTCATTTGCCTGTGTGTAATGGGCATGGTGAAATCTGCCTGTGGCTCCCTATCATGGTTTTGAGATTCTATTTTCAATAGTATGATAGATACTGAATGAGGGCAAATTTCGTTTTTGTATACTTCAATAACAGAGCAAAATACAAAAAAGAGTCATTAAAGCATTGTGACATCCATGCAGATTGTCCTTCTGTGGAAGTGCAAAGCAGAGGAGATGCTGTATTTACTGAAAGGTCTGTGCTTTCAATTTATTCATTTGGGTTCTTTTGTTTTGGGGTGTGAGCAGATCTAATTTATTTGTTTTTGTATGCTTACTTTAAAGTGAAAACGAAAACTATATTGAACACCTACTATTTCTCCAGCTCTGTGTTAGGTGACTTAGCTTTTCCACACCCTTTGAGAAATAAGGTGAGTGACCATTGGCTCAGAGAGGTTAAGTAACTTGCCTGAAGTGGCAGAATTACTAAGCAACAGGACAAAGATGCAAGTCCTGGTTTCTCTGTTCTCAGCTCTCTTTCCTCCTCCTCATAGCTTTGAAAAGGTTCAAACAAACAATCAGTGAACCTTTAATGAGTAGTTGAGTTTTATTTACTCTCTGGTAGGGAAAAATCTATATTATTTTTCTGAGCATCTCCAAAGCCCACATAAATCCTGTTGTATTAAGAATTTGATTGGGAAATGTTAAGCAAACAATTTATTGATCCCCTCATCTCCAACTGACAAGGTGGCTTGTTTGTGCACCTCTTTCGGTGTCTTCATTTTAGTTGTAATTATGTTATCCTTTGTAAGAATGATGGTTGCCTACAGTGGTAAGTTTTCTACCTGCAGCTAAACTATCCCCCCTTCCTTTAGGAAAAAGCAATTTCAAACATTTTGTTTGTTTGTTTGTTTGTTTGTTTGTTTGTTTTTGAAAAACAGTCTCTGGGAATGTTTACATGTGAAAACATTTTTCCCAATTTGCTTTGAATTTTTAGTTTTCAAAATTTAAGTGATACGCCATATGGATGTATTGACAGTTTCTCACTGATTAGGATGAAAAAAATTAAAAAAACAAAAGAGTAAACGAACTGAGCCTTGGCTCAGTTATTTAATTATTTATCCTAAGCCCACTGAAAGGGAAAGTGGCTTCAGAAGTTCTGAGGGATCAGAGACCGGGGTGTCTATCAGTCTTTAAAGTGAGTAAATAAAACCTTCAAGAAAAATATCTACCCATAAGGATCTTGGACCATGCTAGGAAATGATCTGGGGCTTCAAATATTACACTCTTGTCTCGTGTGAATCTACAGGAAACTTTATACAAACTGAGGTAACTGTTATGGGTATGATGTACAGAGCTACTTTTAAAGGAGTGTTCTGGGGGTGCCCCACTGAGAATCTCATAATAGCAGTTCCAGCATTTCAGTAATCTTTGGGCTTGAATGTGGCTGAATAGTTATGAAGTTCATAGAGAAAGTATGTACGTTTGGACTGATTATGTTATAAATTGCGTAATGATATAAATTATACCATAATATAAAACTTCTAATAACATCTGGGTACATTCTAAGAAAGACATATTATTGAATTATTTTACAATTTTCCTATTTGAAATGAATACTTTTTACAAAGTATAAAGATAAACATTAAAACTGCCTTTCACTTTATCTTCCCTCAATAACCACTGTTCACACTTTGGTATCTGTTTTCTACTGTTTTATTTTAATGCTTACATAAATAGATAAATTGAAATTTATGAATATGAGGACATATGTGTTATACCTGATGTTACATCTTTAGTCCTCTCCTTTGTTACTATTTTTATTAATACGCATTGTAAGAACACATGTTTTGTAATGACTGTATAATATTGTATCATGTGGGTATATCATCATTTATGTAACCAATCTGCCATTGTTAGACATTTACATTCTTAATTTTTCATTTTTATAAATACTGCTTTGATAAGCATCCCTGATTTCCTTAAGATAGATTCCTAGAAGTGCAATTACAGGCTCAAAGGATATGAATGTTTTTAAATTCTTGATGCAATACCAAAGTGCTTCCCAGAGAGGCTGTGCCAGTGTGTGCTCCCTCCCCTCCCATGGGTGAGAGTGCTCATCTGCTGTATCCATACTGGTGCTGAGTGCTATCATTACTTGACATCTTTGCCATTTTATTAAAGAACATATGGCTGGTTGCTAAAGGTAAGGTGGCAAACAAAAAAAACTCTGAAGAGAAGCAGAAGTTTAAATTCCAGATAATAAATGAAAATTGGTAAAGGCATCTGGTTCTTCTAGAAACATCCTTCCATTAATTCGTAGATGAGTATCTCCTACTTCTAGGAGGCTGTGTCAACATTTCACAGCCTCCTAGAGTATTAGCTGCCCCTAAGCCTCTTCCTGTATATTCTTATGTGGCATTAATGCACATTAGATAGGGATTTGGAACATTTACCACCTTGTTAGAACTTCTGAGCCATTTCTAATGTCTTTCCTATTCTGAACCCTCCAATAAAAAGCAAGTGACCGTTTATATAATATTAGAGCATTGTGAGGTTCCTCTGCAGCTAACTAGTTTAAAAATGACAAATTAAGTCAAAGTTTGATTTGCCCTGTGATACTGATATTTGCATTTCCTGAGATGTTTCAGGGAATTGACTAATAATTTTGATGGAGACAGTCTTTGAGAGTGTTCTGGAAAATTCCACGAGGTCATCTAATTCAACCCCTTGCTGCTCCAGGATCAAACCAGCCCAAAACATGAATACCATGAGGAGGGAAAACAACTTTCATTCATGGTAGTTAAGTGTATTGACCAAATCCCCCATACGCCTGTTTTTTTCCTGATCTGTGGCTGGGAAGTTCATAAGTAAATGTGGAGTATGTTGAGCTTACTCTGAATCAGCAGCACCGCTCTAGGAAAAATAGTGACCGCTGTAAGTTATAACATGTGATGGGTCAGAATGGCTTTTTTTTTGGCATTAAAAAAAAGTAAACTAGAAATGGGCAACTTCGTGGGAAATACTGTTGGCTAAAGGTAAGATCTGAGACTGGACCTGCTGCTTTGATGAAGAGTTTGCTGTGCACAGTATTGTCATTTCCATCATAAGAAAATCAGAGATGGTCATCAAAGCATTGCTTATAAAAATGAAAAATTAAAAATGTCAATGTCTAACATTGGCCCCCCATTTACAAAGAAACAGGCTGCCATAGAAACACTACAGGGCTTTTTAGTTTGTGCAAGATATGAAAAGGTGTTTTTTTTTTTTTTTTTTTTTTTTTTTTTTTTGAGTAACCTGAGAAAATTAAAGGACACCATTTTGAATTGCAGAGGTGGTATGACTTGGTGAGATGAGATTAGAACAGGGTTTATACTTGCTTTGGGATAGTATAGTTTTTGGGATAGTATACTTGACCTGGGATAAATTACTTTGCTCAGTTTACCTTATGTGTAAAATGGGGGCATTTTTAATGCCTGCGCTCATTAGATGCCTTAGAAATGTGAACAAGCATTTTGAATTCTTATGAAGAAGGCAGTGTGGAAATTCACAATGTGATAAATTCCTAAAATGCATCATACAACCATAATTGTTGTATGGGAGGCTGGAACCATTTTAAAGAAAAAAGTATCCATAATATCCCATTCTTGTTCAAATCAAATGCCGAATTGTGTAGTGGCACAGCCTCTGCTACCAAGGTAGGGCTACATAGCTTTACCTCCAGGGCATGGGAAGGTGGGCAGCTTTGTGTGGCCGGAGGCACAGAACCTGCCGCACAATGGCCAGGCTCAGAGGAGCATCTTTTCACCCCTATCTTGTTGATTCCAGCTTTCCTTGATTAGTCATTTGCATGCTCGTTTTTGTTCTGTTCCTCTCTGGCAGGGTCTGTTAATTACTAAACATGGGAGACTTAACCAAAAACAACTAGAAAACAGCTCGAGCCTTGTTTGCTAAAGTTTTGTTTTGGGTTCAGTAACTTGAATTGGCAGCCAAAGGAAAAGAAAAAAAAAGTAACAGATACACCTGACTAACTTGCATTTCGTATTTCTAACACTCAAAAGTACAATGCTTATGGTAATGAATTTTATCTATTACGAGGGAAAACAATCACCTTTGATGACATTATAGAATAAACACATTTAACAGCATGCTGAATTGCTGAAGTATCATTTTCAACGACCTCATTAGTGTCACTTAATTAAAACTTCCTGCTCTTGACTTTGATGCTGGTACAGGCAAAAACACAGAGGGAATTGAACAAACAACAAAAAAGGTGTGGGGGGTGCATTTTCTAGTGATAAATCGCAGAGGTTGCTAATGAAACCAAATTATGTACCTTTTTCCTGCAACTCCCATAAAATAATCTGAAACACGCAGCAACTTTGCATCAAACAAATTAATCAGCTGTCAGCAGATTTGCCTTATAATAATCTTTTGCACTTATTGATCATTTAAAAAGGGGAGGGGCTTTTTTTCTCTGTACACAAGCATTAGGTTGGTGATAATTAAAGCCTCAGCTTCAGAAATGCCATAATAACCGTTAATTAGCAGGATGCTATTTTCAACATAATTTGCTAATTAGGCAGTGAGCTGGTATAGTGCATATACCTAATTATGAAGGGTCTTGTGCTGTAGACACATGTGACTGGAGTGTAAATGACACCATTATAGGGGTCCTAGCAGATTTTTTAAAAATATAGTTTGTTCAGAAGTGCTTAGTTCTTTAGGGACTTTGTCATATAGGGAATATTACTCTTAGCTGTTTTGCATGAGACTTAGAAGAGGAAACATTATGTAGAAATATACCATTTCTTTTATCTGTACTGTGGACAGACAGGGACACTAATTCTAAAGAAGCTTTGTCGCCTGATGCCTGATACAAAAGCTGATAAATTAGGCACTGAAGTTGTACATACTCTACTAGTAGAGAATTACTCTCTGCTTGCCACATGCAATTCATCTGTGGACCAGGACACTCCAAATCTTTTAATATTATATGTCTGCCATGCCTTGATTTTTCTGCCACACACTGATAACCTGTAACATGTATCTCTCTGCCTCTGTCTCCCTCCTACTTTTACCTTCATGTCATAACGAAAATCTAGACTTTTCAAAAATGGATGTTTATTTTTGCCTGGTTTCTTCTCTAGCCCATTGTCTAACTGTCTTGATTTTTAAAAAAGATAAAAAAATTTTTTAAAAGAGAAGAATGATAAAAAGTAAGGGCGAGCTGTCATGCAAACGTCTCAAATTATATGCATATTAGCAATATTTATTAGTTTAAATTTGGCTTTTCAGCAGAGCGTAAGCAGAGTGAGATCATTTGCAGATATATAAACTGGCTTCCTGGATCATAATAGCTGATTTCTTTTAAATGTTTTACCTTGTTTCAAATAAAACTATATTTCTTTATTCCCTTTAAACGAAATGAAAACTTAATTCAATAATAAATGAGCTTCAGAGCAGCACAAGAGTCACTTAACTTAAATCTTTTTGTAGAGGTTCCCACTTAAGCAGCTTGAAAGACAGTAAATCACACTGAAGAACGGACATCCCAATTTCATTGCTGCGCAGTAGAGAGCTGAATTAATGGCCTTCTCTTTAGAATGTATGGATGCGCTTTCCAGCTGCTGAGCCTGACAGTGTTATAGCTCAATTAATGTGATTTTGATGTAATTGCAGATAGGGAGCATGGTGCCAAAAAATTGTTTTTTTCATAAGAATCACATTTTATCATCCAGATGTGGGCGGAGGGGTGCTTTTTAAAGCTGAATGTGATAAGTAACAGGGACTTCTATTTTTGTTTTTTTAAATAATGTATTTCCGAGAAAGGAGAGAACAATGAATTAACATAGTTATTTATTGAGCACTTACTATGTGCCCTGCACTGTGCTAAGCATTTTACTCTAACTTATCATTTGATCTTTACAAGCCTATGGAGCAGGTCCTATTGCCATCCCTATTTCACAGATGAGAAAAATGAGTCAAAGAGAGATCAGGCTAGTAGAGGCAGGCCTGGGAGGGATCTGAACCCTTATGTATCTGACATCATGAGATCATAATTGACCATCATATGGTTTCTCTCCAAGTTGTCCTCAGAGGCTTCTGGCTGGAGATAGTAGGATCCATAAATGTTTAAATGTTTAAACCAACTTTTTAGAACCTTATAGAGTGGTGTTGTGAGAAATAGGTTTTAGGTAGGCTGCCTGGGTGTGAAGCCTAGATCTGCAGATTTCTAGCTGTGTTTGATTTTAGGCAATCTATTTAGACACCCTGAGCCTGAGCTGCTTCAACTGTAAAGAGGGCATAATAATGATGGCTTTTTCATATGATTTGTTACAAAGATTAAATGAGAGAATCTGTGTAAAGTGTTCAGAACAGTGCCTGGAACATAGTAAGTGATAGCCAAGATAACTGATAGCCAAACACAAGCCAGCAAGGTCATTGATCTCTTCCAGTACAGTTTTCTTTGCCTCATCTTATCTACTGGGTGCAGACTGCCTCTGGGAACTTGGCTGCCAATATTTTCTGGGAAGTACCCAGAATGGCATTTAGTATAATATGGGCTGTGCCTGCTGGCATTGATGTGAAAAGGCCTTTCTTTTTTGAAGCCATTTTAATTCCTGTATTATTAGAATGAATAACTATGCTAACTTGGAAAATGATAAGCTGTGTACTTGTTGGTGTATATAGCATTATATACACCCAAGTACATTGTATATGTACTTTATATATGTCAGCCCAAGCTCAGCTCATAGATATGAGGAAAGCACTGAATTTAAGGCGCTGTTTGGGGCTCCGGGACACAGGAAGAAGAACAAAGCAGTGGTTCATGAACTGAAACAAAACTCAGGACACCTCTTGCGTTCATGATAGAAGATCTAGTTAAGGAAAGAGCATGGAGAAAAATGATGACAGCATCGATGATGATTATGATGGTAACTGGCATGTAATGAGTGCTTACTATTCACCATTCTGCAAAATTATCACATTCAATGCTCACGATATTTCTACAGATAAGAACTAGTGTTATCCCTACTTATAGTTGAGGGAAATGAACATCAAAGAAGTAATTTGTCCAAAGTAATACAGCTGCAAATCTTTTATGCATCCTCTCACCTCAATTACTGATCCACATTGCATAGATGGGGTGAAGCCACCTTAAATTTGCCTTGAGTTATGAGTGAAGGCAGGTGGGGTCAAGAGGCCTGGATTACTTTTATTTCTTGGCATTCATTGCATCAACAAGGAAGGCTTGCTTTTCCACTGGCTCGTTACTTTGTAAATAATAACATCCTTCATCCTTTATTTGTGGTTGTATTGATTGAGTTGCAATTAATACATTACTGAAGTCTGTATAGACAACTTATTAAGATGGCTATTATTTGTACAATAAATCCTGGGCATTTTCATTGCTGTAGACCAATAATTTAAATAAGATAGTTCTTTTCTTTTCTTATTTTTCTTTCTTTATTTCTTTCTTTTTAGGAGTCTCTCTCTGTCACCCAGGCTGGAGTGCAGTGGCGCAATCTTGGCTCACTGCAACCTCTGCCTCCCGGGTTCAAGTGATTCTTCTGCCTCAGTCTCCCAAGTAGCTGGGATTACAGATGCGCACCACCAAGCCCGGCTAATTTTTGTATTTTTAGTAGAGATGGGGTTTCACCATATTGGCCAGGCTGGTCTTGAATTCCTGACCTCATGATCCACCCACTTTGGCCTCCCAAAGTGCTAGGATTACAGGCGTGATCCACGGTGCCTGGGCAATCAGACAGTTATTTCTAATGATATATTGGATTGGAACGTTTTGACATATAATAATCCTAATGTGTATGGTGATGTCATTGTTTCTTATTGCTACCTTCAGAATCAATATGTAAAAGTTAACGTTAAATTTTGACATCACAGGGGATGCATTTATTAATATATAACAAATGCACTATCATTTGCTTATAAGTAGACCTGAATAGAAATGAGCTAGGGTGCTTGGTATATTTGTTGAAATATACATAGATATGAATAGCTAGGCTTTATTATTTTTATAGAAAAATAGTTATGGGAAGGATTTTTTGGGGGGTTAAAAATATAACCCATGTATTAAAGGCATATTTCAATGGTGGAAGTATAAATAAAATGTATTAAGCAGGCACTATTTGCTTTTACAATTTTGCCTTGCAGTAAGCCTCCAACTTTAAAGCTATTGAAAGAAATTCCTCTTATACCATTTTGATTCATTTTCTTTATAGAGCCCACCAAACTTTGTTCTTGGACATATGGGTAGTGGGAATAATACTGTGGACTGTTTCTGTTCCTATGTATTAGCACATTGATTCTCTTCCAAGAGCATGACCTTCTCAATTTACAAACAGTTGATATATTAATTAGAATTAAGTTAGGTTGTAATTAATTCACGCTCATCTCCACCCACCACACTCCTACCAAATAATGGTAGCTTAAGTAACAGAAGCTTGCTTATTTGTTTGTTTTCCTGTTTAGGAAGTATGGAGATGGTGCAGTGTCTGGTGTGGCTCTGTGATGTTGGGGCCCTGGTTTCTATTTTGTTCTTCTGTTGTGCTTGGCTACTATTCCCAAGGTCACCTGACCATCAGAGACAGTTGCTTTACCTGCACATTGTGGCCAATGGAAGGAGAAAGGAGAGAAGAAGAGGGAGCCCTTTCCCTTTGGAGATCCTTGAGGAAGTTACACTTATCACTTCTCTACACATCCATTGATCAGAATTAGTCACGTGGCCACAAGGGAGGCCAGGAAATCTTCCATTTATCTATCCAATTATACACCATTCATTTACTTAACAAATACTTACTGTATATTCACTCTGTGTTTACTTTATTCCTGGCAATAAAGAGGTGAACAGGCAGACAAGGCCCCTATTCTGCTAGCTCTTGCATCCTAGCAGGGAGCTAGACAATAAATAAGATAAAAATGATATGTGCTTTGAGGAAAATAAAGCAGGTTGATTTCATAAAGAGGTGATTCATGGCACCGATAGGAATTACTTCAGATTGGGCAGTGAGAGATTCCCTTTCCAGAAAGGTGACCCAACTGGTGAATGCAGTGATCTTGGGTGTGAGGAGAACTATTTCAGGCAGTGGGAACAGCATGTGCAAAGGCCCTGAGACTGGGATGAGTTTAGTTTATTTCAGGAACAGAAAGTAAGCTGCACACAAGTGGCATGAGATGGCTGTAGAGGAGTAGGCAGGAGTGGGGCCATGCTAGAGATTGGATTTCCTTCGAAAAGCTGCAAAAACCATTTGGAGGGGAGGCTAAACTACAGAAAGGAAGGATGGGCACGTGATTCAGTTTGTCTTTGTTTTTCAGATGAAGTCTCACTCTGTTGCCCAGGCTGGAGTGCAGTGGTGCCATCTCGGCTTACTGCAAACTCTGCCTCCCATGTTCATGCCATTCTCCCGCCTCAGCCTCCCGAGTGGCTGGGACTACAGGTGCCCGCCACCATGCCTGGCTAATTTTTTTGTATTTGTAGTAGAGACGGGGTTTCACCGTGTTAGCCAGGATGGTCTCGATCTGACCTTGTGATCTGCCCGCCTCGGCCTCCCAAAGTGCTGGGATTACAGGCGTGAGCCACTGTTCCGGGCCCCGTTTATCATTTTTAAAAGATCATTCTGAATGCCACATGGAGAAAGGGGTAGGAAACAGACCCATGATGCTGCCTCACTCAGCTGTGGCTGGTATAGGGAGAGAGGGATTTGCCCTCTGCATATATGTCTATGTTGAACACGTCAAGGAGACTTTCTTTGTCCAGTGGCATCCAGGGATTTGTGTTCTGCCAGGACCTTATGATGTGGCTTTCGCAACACAGTGAAAGGTTTGCATGTTACAGAGACATGAGGGAATCGCATAGAAAACCTCCTTCCTTTCTGCAGTATCTGGCATGAGGAAGGTCGTGAGCTTTCACAGTGAAAAGGCAGACAGACTGCAGGTGAAATGGAACAACAGCCCACCAAGTAGTCTACGTTCTTGGCAAATTGTTTACTCGTGTGGAGCAGAGCTGATGTAGACTGGCTGCCTGAGCCCCAGGGTGAACCCAGGAATGGAATGCTAGGGAATGAAAAGTTAGATGACTAAAAACTTTGTCTTGTCATTCTCACAAGGGACAATGTTTTGTGAATAACACGTCTGAGCTGCAGAGAAGGTCTCAAGGGCTTACAATTAGTGATTAAAACAGTACAACTCTGTGTGAATGTAGTTTCAGGTAAGATCATTAAAATGTTGCTGTAGCCAAAAAAGGCTAAAAGAAAGAGGCAGTTAAACAATGCCCAGGTTTGGCTTTTGAGCTCAGAGGTAATTGCTTTTGAATCTTCTTTTTGACAGATCCATCACTAGTCATGAAATTTGAGATTTGTTGATTCAGAATCATTGAGACTTGGATCTGAAATGGACCTTACAGTGAAATGGGCTGGGCCTTGGTTTTACACGTGGGTACAATCTGAGACCCAGAAGAGGCGTGACTTGTCCCGTTTCTTGATTTAAGCTATTTCCTCTAGAGCAGACTTAAGGCAAATAGTATATCCCTTTGGCATAACGTGGCTTTTTTCAAATCCCACCTCCCCCCACCAAGTACTCTCATTCTTTGCCTGGTATTGCAGAAGCTCAGTGGAGCTATGTGGCTGCAACAAAACTAAATTTCCTGTTTTGAAATCAAATTGATGGAGTGATCTGAGACTCACCCTCCATAATAAGGGAAATTTTCTTAAAATATTTTGAAAGTGGCAATATTTTCTCTAAGGAATAACTGAAAGATGGATTCGTTTTCATCATTAAATATGGAATGAGATTGCCAGAGAAGTTTTAATCTGTAATTTTAAGAGATGGAGAGACAAGAGGAGATTATTTTTCTGGATAAAGTAAGTTTGGGCGTATACTTTGAATAGGAAGCTTTTCAGGCAGCTGTTAAAATCTTTAAAAAAATTTTACCCCCATTGGAAGGGTGGTACTTATCACCTGGACATGGAGAATTTTAGAGCTTTAGGAATAAACTGACAATTCTCTGATTCTGAGCAGTCTAGCTTTGTCTTGATGAAGAGGCTAACACTCCTCCTGGGTTCTGTCGGAAAGCCCCAAGGCCTTCAGGCTCCATGGAAGGGCTTTCTGCATTCAAATCGCCCCTAATAGACCACCTAATTGGCTAATTGTAGGCTCAGCCGTTCACTTGGGCTGCAATTAGCCACTTACTTCTTACTTTGCAGATACAAGTGGCCACTTGAATTCTCAAAAAGTCCTTTGTGAATTCAGTTATTTGTGTGTCTCATTCCACCTGGACAGAGATTAGTTAGAAAAAAGAGTAAAATAAAATAAATGATAGTCCTTGAAATAAAATCCCTCTGAAATCTGGCTCAGGCTTTCTCAATTCTGAAATGACAATAACCTGAACAGTTAGTTCTTTTTTCAAAAAAATGCATATTACACATAACACACACATATATCCCAGTAACTGGAGACTTAATTTTTCTCTTAGTGTCCTTAATGTAGAGCAAGACATACCCACCTGCTGTTTTTCAGCTTCTTAACTTTCCGTAAATCTACTTTTCCAACTCTTAGATCTGCTGTGTGTAATTTAATTGGCTACTGTACCTTTCTGTATAAAATGAATGTGCTAATTTCTAGAGTGATGCATTAATTCTCTTTGTTATCCACAAAATTCTGGAGAAATAGAAGATCTATTTTAAATGTCTGCCCCTCGCTGACTCTGTCTTCTAGCAAAGTGGAAGAACTATTGTTTTCCTACACCCTTTTGATGTGGTCGGTTATTGTTATGTTGGGTCAAAGGGACTTACCTGGGGGATGACAGATGCAGACACTCTGCCACCAGCTTCCTTAGAAGTGCACAATAGCAACCAAATCAAATCACTGAGAGGATACTGGGTAGAAAGTTGCTTTTGGGGAGAATTCTAGGAAAGAGAAGACTGTGACCTCTGTTACTGCACAATGTCAAGGACAGATGGGAAGAAGGTATGAATCAATATATGTCAACGGCACAGATGGTATAGCCATACAGTGTCCACATCCTGATTTTCTATCCCCTGAAACTGAAATTAATAATGCCTTCATTATAGGCAGTAGCTGCCAAGCAGCTGAGAGAACCCAGCACAACTAAGAGCACTGCTCTGAGCAAGGTGTTTGAAACAGGAGTTTTCGCTGTCTCTGTCTGTCTCTTTTTCTCTTTTAGAAGGTTAGGAATGCTATGGATCAGGCGCAAACGGGAATCATCTTTTGATGCTGAGTTTTACAGCTTCAAGAAACCAAAGATAGAGCAACTATGGTTGCTTCCTGCTTTGCAAAATGTTTGTGCCAGGGAATCTTTCCCCAGGTTCTGGCCATGTCATAAGGGAGAGGGTTAACTCTGCTGTGCCAATTATTGGGCTTGGGGTGTTGAAGATCTCAGACCAGGGTTGGAAGTGGAGTGCAAAGTAAAAAATAAGCAACCACAAACCACCAAAACAAGTATTGGTACATCTCTACAAGCTCCGGCTAGTAATGATGAATTCAGTATTCATCACGTGGACTAATTAATGCACGCTAACACATCCCAGTGCAATTTGCAAGTCACAGATTGCATTAGGTGATACAAATGACTCATTTGTGAACCTGAAGGATGACCTTTGGCAGGACTATCTGCTGACCTCAAAAATATTAAAGAAAGGTTATTTCACCTTGCCATTGTCTCCAAATGCCAAAATAGCCCAATTAAAAACCTTGACTTGGAACCATAGGAGCAGATGCGAGTCCTAAAGGGCATTAATTATTTTCAGTGTCAGCTGGTTGTATAACTGAGGCCAAATGAGAGTTTGGAAAGCTATTAAGGCAGTGTATTATACGCACTAGGTCTAAGATTTGAATTCAGAATAAGGTGTAGATTTCATCTATTTAGGCAAGCTGTACAGAATTTGTGCTGGCTGTCCTGTTAAGAATTAAGGGCTAACATAGGTGAAATGAAGCTCATCACCCTTGCTGGGTTCTCCCCTCTGCAATCATTCATTTATTTTCCTAAGTCTATTTGCAGAACTATCATTAGTTACCATATTGTGAGGTCAAATGCATAAACGTGTGCAGTATTAGCTTGCTTCCAAGTGGACTTTTCTCCCTCTCTACAAGTCTAAGCACTGCAAATGATCCTGTACTATTTCCATCCCCAAATGTGGTGACAGATGAAGATATGTACCCAAGCTAGGTTCCCATATGGCTAATTTCTACATTTGTTTTAACAACATGCAGATTTTTAGGCAAATTAAAACACAAGGACCTCCATATTCATGGCATCCTCTCCAATGCTGTCATCCCTTCCTCCAGGCGGGTTTCAGGGAGTCACACTGGTGCCAGAGCCTGTACTAAAAGGAAAAGGGGCAAGCATGTCTATGAGGTGTGATTGACTCACAAGAGTTCCTGTTAAAAAAAAAACAAAACAAAAAACTGGAGCCAGGTGCAGTGGCTCATGCCTATAGTCCCAGTTACTTGGGAGACTGAGAAGGGAGGATCACTTGAGCCCAGAAGTTGCAGGCTGGAGGCTGCAGTGAGCTAAGATTGCACCACTGCACTCCAGGCTGGGCAACAGAGCAAGACGTGTTTCTTAAAAAAAGAAAGAAAGAAAGAAAGAAAAATTCCCTTGGCGTTGCCTGCTGCACATGTCTTTCAAGTCACAAACTTTTACTGTGGACACTGGCACCAAGGTCTGCCATGTGTCCAGTAGGTACAAAGCAGAGGTGTTGGAGGGCAGGGAACAACATATTCTTTTCAGCCTCTTTAGAGCTGAGGTTTCAGATTCTGGTTCACCTTCATGTCCAGTTGAAAGGGATGGAAAAGGTAGAACAATATGATAGGAAGTCCAGGGGATTGGGGACCAGGCAAATCTGGGTTTGGATCTCAGTTTGGTTATTTAGTTGCTGTGTAAACCTGAGTATGTCCCTAACTCAGCTTCAGTGTCCTCACCTCAATCATAACACCTGATGGGATTAAGAAGATCACATGAAGTATATGTGTGTGTATACACACATACACACACACACATATAATGAGCACCTTTTTTGGATACATCTTTCAATTTCTCATATATATATGTTGCCAGTTATATACACATATACCTAAAGAGGTGCTAGGATATCATGGCTATTGTTATTTTTATTATGGGGAATTTATAGACAGTTTTCAGAGATCTCATTTTTTTCCTCTAGGTTTTTCTTTCTGTCCTTTTATGGGGCTATGTGCAATGCATATAGCAGAAAAACACAGCTTAGAAATTCGAGTCCTGTCTTCAAAGCCCTGTTTGGTTGGAAAGTTGCTTAATCTTTATAAACTTCAGATTGCTCTCTATAAATTGGGATAATAATACGTACCATCGTGTTTTTTGAGAGGGTTAAATGAGATAATGAATGCATGTGGTGCTTGGTATTTGGTTGGAGTTTGATCAATGAATGCAACCTTACTGTCCTTGCACCCAGAATATTCCTATCCTTTGTCCCCACATATGCTGTTAATAAGCCTTTAGTTGAGAGAAGATGTAGTTCTGTTTCAGGTTTCCCAGACTGGTTCCCTGGTGTTTATTTATTCCAAAAAATGAGCACCGTTGTTGAAATACGTCTTCACTAGACATTGATGATTTGTAACTTCTCATTCTCAAAGTTGAAGGGAGATCTGCTCTTTCATTTGGTGTCTTTATGTTTCTCTGTTGTTTTCCAGCACATTATTTGGTGACGTCCCATGTTACAGATCAAAATATGGCAGGCATCAAGATTGTTCTCACTGGCCTCTCATATGGTTGACGTTATCTGTGAGATAACCCTCTCCAGGGATTTTCTCCTCTGGCTACTTAGACCACATGTTACCCAAGCAACATGAGTACTGTGTTCCCCCTACAAGGTTGTTATTATTCCAAACTGCCATTTCACACACACACAAAAAAAATCTTAATTTCATCCTAAGACCCTCATAAATGCCAGCAGCTGATGAAAGCAGGTTTGTTTCTTGCTCTTTGGGAGGTGGCCACCCATGTCAGCACTGGAGACTGTCTGCACATCCTCGCAGGCCCAACAAGTGCTAAACAGATGGAGTGAGTTCAGAGCTGAATTACCAAGGAGAAAATTCTGTTCTTTCACCAAATGTGATTTTTAACAGCCATTTGCAAAGAACGCTAGGCCATGGAATATTGTGAGGGTTGACTTCATGGATAATGAATGCCTTAGTTGAAGCCCATTCAAACTCTGTCAGCAGCTAATTTCTATATTAGAAGCCCGCCCTTAAATTTCAAGAAAGCAAGCATGCATTTCTGAATGCATGGGCTGACTTTGTACCAGAATGGAACTTCCTATTGGACAGTAACTTGCCCTAATTTTGGTGTGCCTTGCCCAGCACACAGGATGCTGCTCTGAGTATTTGGTAAATAAATGATAACTTCATTGTTAGTCCATTCTCTCCAGAAATGAACTCAATGTAAAGTAAGGGTAAGTGTGGGGAATGGAGAGAGAGGGGTGAGAGATGGGTTTAGTTACATGAGCACTCAGATAACCTTGTCATAAAGTGGCTTAACTATACACACAGTATTCCACTGAGGGATCAGTAAATTATTAAATCTCAGTTTCTCAATCTTTCTTAGTCTCAATCTCTTTATCTCTTACTAATCCTGTCTCCCAGTCTCTGTCTCATAACACTAATGGTAATCCATCCTTCCCCAGTATCGGTTCTCAAGCCTTAGCTCACAGAGAAATCACCTAAGAAACTAGTTAAAAGTGCAACTCCTTGGACTTGACTCTGAGAGTCTGTTTCCATAAAGTTGGGTGGGCCTGAGAAGCCTGTGTTTTAGCAGAACCCTCCTCCCCACCCCAGGAGATGCTAGTATAAATGGCCCTTAAGCCATGTTTTGGGAGAAGCTAGATGATGCTAATGGAGACCAACTTGCTTCACCATAAGCAAGGTTGCGAAATACAAGAAGACTGAAAGAGTTTCCAGTAGTTTGATGGTTTTTTAATCATTGCTAGTATCAGTGGAATTCTTTAAAAAAAAATCTCCATAAAATTCTTCCTTCAAATGAAATAGAGAACACCTGTAAATAAAACCTCTCCCAAGTAAAGCTGCCCTGACTGAAGGAGAGGGAGGCCTAGGGAGCCCTGCTACTTGCCTTCTCTCTCTCTCTTCTATCATCAATGGCCCCAGTGTTCTGGGCAGTGTTCCTAGAGTCCACATCCCCCTTTCTTCCCAAAGGCACCCATGATGAAGGCCTGGGTCCCTGTGACAGGAAAGATGACCTTATAGGATGTCCGAGTTCTAGTTCTAGCCTTTCCTCTTTGCAGCATGGCCTCAGGAAACTTATTTAATCTTCCTCACCTTCAGCACATCCCTTGAGGGAAAAGAGGGAATTTGGGCTAAATCAGTTTTTCCAGATGTCCCGTCATTCACAGACTCGCTGTGACTTTTGCTATAGATGAGTACCACCTGGAATATTTACTCCATATTTGTCTTTATAATAGAAGAAATCTGTTCACTATTTCTTAGCTAAATATTCACTTAAGTTTTGAGCTAAGCAATGCTCTCTAAAATTAAAAGTTTGATGTGCCACTTACGGTTTTTCTTTCCTAACACACTTGAAGATAAATACATAACCATTAACAAGTGTGTATACCTAAAATCAGTGGTTTGGACATGACCCTTGAGAAACATCAAGCCGGATGGTCTCTAAAGACCTCCTGCTCCATTCAGTGGAGCTTGTATCCAGGTAGTTCTGTCTTGTTATTACCTCAGGGGTTTACAGATGGGGGTAGTTTATAGGGAAAAACAAAGAAATCCTCTGAGTGTTACAAGCAAATGAAAGGAGAGAGGAGGACAAGAATTGCTTGTATTGCTGGAAACAATGAGGGAGCTTGAGGCTTGGAGAGTACCTACAAAGGATCTAAATGGTACAACGAGAGTTTTCAATATTAGTTTTGTAGAGACATAGGGCCACCAACTGCTTGATTTTATTTAGGTATAATAGGGAGCTTAATAACCAAGAACATCATTGGTTTCTTGTTTGTTTGTTTTATTGAGTGTCAAAGAGCTAACAGTTTTTGTTATAGATCTCCCAGGGCTGAAATTGGCTAGTTAGGACAGTGGCAAGGCAGGACACTAGTGAAGAGTCTCAGAAAAGAGCCTTACCCTGTCCTTGGTATATTTCGAAAACTGAGCTCTAAATAAACCGTTTCAAGAGATACGTTGTGGGAGGCGGAGGATGTTGAAGTCTTGCTTGCGGCACACATTGCAGAAGGAAAGACAATGTTTATGACCTGCTTATTGCATGGAAGGGGAGAGAATGGCTCCAAATGTATACCCGCTGAGCTGGCTTGGAAAATGCACGCAGACAATCTAGCAGTCATGGTGGTCCAGAGCAAGGTAATAAAAAATGTAATTGAAAAGTGAGGGAAACTATAGCATGATTAAATTTGGCCAGCATTGAAGCACACAGTTATAACATGGAAGTCAGCCCAGAGTACATATTAGGTTAACAACTTTGGCTTCAGAGACAGACAGACCTCGGTTCAAATCCCATCTCTGCCCCTTCCTGGTTGTGATTGCTTGGACAAGGTGCTTAATCTTTCTGAGCCTTAGTTTGTTCACCTGCCAAATGGATCTAATATATACTTCCAGTGCCACCTTAAGTATTTCATGACTTAAAGAACTTTGTACAATGTTTGGCATATAGAATAATATTTTAGTAAATTGTACGTGCTATTTTTATGTGATGGTATTATTTCATTCTACCAAATCCAATGAGATAAGTAGTATATAGGTGGCCCATAGAGATGGAAAGGAGATTGCTAAGACTCTACCATTTTCCCAGAAGTGCCCATTGTGTGCCTCTGTAATGCTGCATTCTTATGACTAATATTAATCTTGAAAAATCATTACTTAATGACCTTGAGATAGCCATGACAGGGTCACTTGTCATGCCACGTGAATCCTGACTAAGATTTCAAGGACAAGAAGTCTTTGGACAGATAATTTCCATCCTTGGCATAAAGGCACTTCTTAGTAGGTACAGGAGGATTAAGAAGAAGTAAAGAACTGTGACCTGACTGCAGTCTACTCAGCCAACATCAGCCAAATTTGGAGCCCCCTTTGTCAGTCAGGAGGTCACCCACACTTGTCAGGAGCTACAGGTGTTGAAGGCATGAAAAGGCAAGGTCTGTCAGGACATTGTGAATCAGGAAAACCAGACCTTTGCTCTTCAGAGACTCCCACACATGAAGGTTCTTAATAAACTTTCTCACCTGCCAGAAAGTGTGAAAGCCCCAAACATGGACCCCTCTTGATACGCCTGGTGTTATTGCATTGAGTTTTGTTATCCGTTTCTAGAAAAGATAAAGCAAGCTTATTTCGTAACTTCTTTTCTTGTTTTTACTTATTCTGTCTTCATCTTAATTAACAACAACAACAACCAAGAATGCCAGAATTCTCTTGTAGCACTAACCCCCTTCTCTGCCTCCTTGTCTTCCTCCGTGAAAAGGCACCAGGCATCTGTTGCTTTAAGGGCCACAGATCGCCTTACTGTTTGTGCCATAACTAAGAGTTGCTTGTGTGTCTCCACGGAATTCGCCCCACCCCTGATTGCTTTACATAAATGTCCAATTAATGCCAGTTAAAAGTTCTTGTTCCTCGTCTGTCTGAAGGAAGAGACAAAGAAGGGGAGTGGAGATGGCCCCGCTGCTGTGGCCATGTCCTACTTCTGGGATGCATTACCAGCAACTTCTTTCCACATGTTTTTGCATTGTTTCTTCTTACATTTATCCTCTGACTATTGTTTCCTTTTGTTCCAGCAACAGCTGGAAATGGTAAATTTGTGTGTTGAGCCAATGTTTTCCTTTGCCCTGGCATTTCTAAACATTTATTTTCCTACAAGTCAGAAGTACCAGCAAAGAACGCTTTTGGAAAGATCGTCATCCCGGCGGCTGCCCATCGCCCTCCGAGGCTGTCCCTTTAAATGAGGCCCCCAGAGTTCACTTTCTGAAGTTCATTAGCTTGTGTTATCAATAATTTAGGATAATACTCTGGTGGAGCCTGAGTGCCTGGCCCGCCCCATTTCCACTGTCAGTTTTCTCATAGCCTAGCAGTCCAGTGAACTTGATAAGTGTCCCATCATCCTGTTAATCAAATTACTTATGAACTAAAATTGACAGTTTTCATTAATTATAAAGGATTATTCTAATTGCAATTCAAATTTATTCATTTAGAACAGACGGCATTCAGTAATATTTCAGGAAATTTGCATATTAAATGGAGAGGGTCGTCCATTAAGTATGGTAATGTATGCATATTTCCTTATTTTTAACTTCTAGGCCATATGCACTGCTGCTACTTCAGCAGGTGAAAAACCAGAACGTGCTTAATTTGTTCAACAAACACAGGGGCCAGAGCACATCTTTTGGCACTCGGTACTGGCATCCTTCTACCTTTATTCCTTCTGCTTTCCTTTCTCCACCTCCTACCGCCCCACACACAGCCAAAACCGTGGTTGATCTTTCGAAGAAACTTTTTTGATAAACCTGGGCATTTCCCCCCCTCCTTTTCTTTTTCTTAAATGTAGGCACAGCTGGTAAGGGTTGATTGAAATGTTTTGCCATAGAAGCTGTGTTCATTAATTTCTTCAAGATGCTGAAGTAGGCATTAAGGTTGCCGGCTGGAGTCCTTCCCTGTGACATGTGGAACAGCAAGGGGCCTAATAGTCAGCCTTGTAACATCAACTGGTTACCCCCCTCGTGCGGCATGAACCTTTCCCCTCCAGTGAAAAATGAACCTGTCTGAGACAAAAGCACAAACCACGCATGCAATGAGACAGTGCCATTATTCACACCCATATAGGCTGTTTTCAGAGATCATTAAAAATCATATCTCCATGATATTAATAAGCACCTTCCCTGATACAGGTCTCGGGTAACAGGAAGGTATATTTAGCGCTGCCCCCACCACCTACCTAATCTGAGATCATGAATCTGGGAGGAAAAAAAATGCATGTAAGATGAAGGTTAACAAGCTGGTGTGGTAGGAGCCACTTGGCTTTTGAAACAGCTGGTGTGTCCCAGCTCTCCCTACACCAGGCCGAGTGGAGAAAGACAGGGTGTGGCCCCCACCAAGTCAAGTTGTTTGTGATGACTTTTGCCTCTCCTCCTCAGAAATTATTGATATCTGGTCTTAATGATCTGAAGAAAGCATCCGCCGGCTCATTCATCTCCAAAAACTCACATTGAATAACTGGTTGCTCATTTAGCCTGGTTTCAAGTAGACTTGTTTTTCATTTTCTGCAGTTAAACTAAAGGCTTTGTTGTTTTACGTACAGATATTTTATTTGTGGAGCATATTTATTTCAGTCTGTTGGTATAATACTCATGCTCTTGTGGCCATATGTTATTGATTGAAAAGCCTCCATGAACTCAAATTCTGAATAGGCACTGTGTCCTTGGTAGGTGTCCGAGAGGCAGAGATGGAGGGCCTGCTCCCTGCCTTGCCAAACCCATACCTAGGGCCCTTTCCACTGCCCTCCCTCCTCCCAAGCAATATGTAAATCACAACTGGTGTGGAGTCCGATTAATGCTTCAGTTGTTTATGCAACCTCTCCCCAAATCTCAGTGGGAGCATGCAGTACCCAGCTTCCTCCTTGTTGGGGTACAGCCATTTCTGCTAGAATCACTAGGATCGAGAAAACAGACCACCAAACGCTATGTCTGAAAACACTGATAGAAAATTCTCAGAAATCATTCAAGCCCACTGACGTTTGTTAAGTGAAGCGAAATGTCCCCCTGTGGAACATCTTTTCCTCCACTTGGTTCAGCTTTAGAACCGTGAAGCCCTGATCTTAATCCTATTTCTGATGTGAGTTAATTTTCAATGCAAGTTTTAAAAAATTTAATTGTCACTGATTACTTTGACATGCAATAGTAAAATAATATAAAAGAATCGCACAAATGATTAAAGTAAAACTTAACAACATAGTGCATTTAAAAAATCCCTTAACTCTACTTTTGTTATGGGAAATATTAAGTTGCATAATGTGACCCAGCGGTACAGGATAATTGCTTAAGAAGCTGTATTATACAGATATTTTGTATATTATATCCTCATGTGCAATATTTCTGGTGATGAATTCCTCAGCAGAAAAAGGCCCTCTTGAATGGATGTTGATTATATCAGAATGTGCACCAAAAGTGATGCCAGGAATAGAAGGTGGTCCTGGATATGCAGGCATCCTCTGGAAATGTTGAGGACAATATCTCAGGAATTGCCTTTGTGCTCAGCATCTATACTGTGTGCAAGAATGACTACTAAACCCTTTTTCATGTGCTACACTTTTTTTTTCTTTGAGGCTGATAGAGAGTAGGAAGGACAGGAATACAAGTGATGTATAAAACATGGCACAGAGCTAATGAGGTGGAATTAGGCGTAGTGGAGGGAACTAACCTCTCTGAGCCTCATTTATTATATCTGCAAAGTGGAGCTAACATTTGGCCTACCTTTTTCATGGGGCTGTTGTGAAGATCCCCTGAGACCCATCTGTTTTCCAAATTCTCCTGTTCGTCAGAATCACCTGAGAGTAGTTAAAATACACATCTCCAGGCCCTTCTACCAAGGGATTTTAGTTCAGCAGGCTTGGGATGAGGCTAGAGAATTCTTAAATATTCTCAGGTGATTTTTATGATCCAGCAAATTTGGAAGGGATGGGTACACTGTGTGTTAGTGCTCTCCAAGATACAGTACTCTTAGGAAGTAAGGGGCTTGCACAAGAAGTAATTAGAAAGTAGTTCAAGACTGCACCTATGCATATCACTCCATTTTAAATTGGGCAAAGCTCTGGATTATAGGAATTCTAAGCCTCCACCACATTCTGGAACTTGAACTTTGGCAGGTAAGTCCCTTGGATCTGTAGGTGAAACTTATGGCTATATGAAATTTGCAATATTTGTGCAGAAATGGGATCTTTGTGTCCACCAGGAGGGTCCATGAGGAAGGGCACTTACTCTCCTAAGAACTGTACAGCCCACACTACTTAGATGAGCCCTGAGTCAACAGCAGGTGCTTTTCAACCAAATATCTAGGTCATTCTGTGAATATTCTTTATAGTTAAATAGACTCTGGAGGTGAAACTGTCATTACTCACCCACTAAAGAAATGAACTTGGAGAAATGGAAGAGAGAGCAGTTTCTTGTCTGTGAAAGCACATGGAAATGGTGATAGAGATCAGGTATGGCTGTATTTATGAACCATTATTGATGCAGAACCACTTCATACCATGTCAGAGAAGAATAAATTGGATAACAATGGGATGACAGCATCATCTAATCTAATGTTAGTGTTGCTTAATAGTTACATTGTAGCTGCCAAGTAGGGCATGTGGGGTGGGTGCTGAGTTTCTCAGCTCACAGTGGTTCCAGCCAAGGATTGTAACGGGAGTGGTGGGTATACTCTCCTACTCAAGGAACCCCATCCCAGAGCAAGGTGAAATGGGGTGAGTAAGGCTTTTAAGAGATGATGATTATTATGTTATGATTTGTTTCTACTGTATGCTGTCATAGCAGAAAATGCCCTGTTGTCTCAGTTTGCAGTGGTAATGGATTATAGCTTGGTTTTAGATGAGATGGGGAAAAAAAAGGGTCTTCTTTTCTTCCCCTCTCCACCCTGAGGATGATAGATGATTAAAAACAAAACTAAACTAAAAAAAAACCCCTCTATCCTCATGAAACATTTTTTGTTAATTGTCTCTTTGTAGCTAATGGACTGCCAGGCTGGTTAGAGACAGAAGTAAATGGTCATGTCTCTGACCTCTGAGAGCTGACAGCTTTAGTTAGTGATACTGAGTTAGGCATAAAGTTCACAGAGGTAAATGAGCAAGCCTTGAACGTTGAAAGAGTATGTTAAAGAAGGTCTAAGCATTTTGTACAAAATAGGTGTTACATTTAGTTTTAGCATTCACCAATTTCATGAAAGGAAGGAGATTTGGAGAGGTTCCCTGTTCAGATAGGCGACTCGTTGAGGGAAGTTTTCTAGTAGCGCTGCAATTTCAGAATGTGCGTTCCGTGACTGAAGAGATAGAAAGGATACTATGGTACATGGGGGAGGAAATTCTCTCTGCTGGGCTCTCGGTACTCTCCCCTGACTGCCTTGCTCCCCTGCAAGTCATACACACACTGCTTTAAAACATAGGGGATTTATTTTTCTTGTGAATGTGAAACTCTGAATCAGCAGGTGCTAATTGGAAATAGAGTTTTGTGGACTCTATTTCCACAAATATTTTGTGGACTCGAGGACAGCAGTGTTTCCCTTTGGGGTCACAAATTGGACTTTATAATTTCCTATTGAATCACTGCAACAGGTTTGAGTCAGCCTTTGTTTTAGGGGTGTCCTAATACTTTCCAAGATCCTGCACCAATTATTGTGTGCATCTGGAGAAGACAGGACTCACAATCTCCAGGTTTTTCCATAAATCATAAAATCTATTTGTTCTGAGAAATACTTAAAGATTGGGGAAAAATTACTAGGTATTTCTGAGATTAGTCTGAGGGCATACATCAATTAATTTTTTATTGAGCAAAGAAAATCACATCTACATAAAATATGTAGTTTAGAAAAATCTTTGCTGTGGAGATTCAACATACTGGTTCTTTAGTGTAGGATCTAATTTCACCAAAGTAATTGAGTTTCACAGTTCTCTGAAACATTTTCAAAGATAGGGGTGTGTTTAGGATTTAATGGTGCCCCACCTTCCTCATCATATCCGTATGCTGGTTTACTTCCATGAATTTCTAAGTACCATTAATGGAAATTAAATGTACCCTTCTCTAAGATAAATATTAACAGAAGGTTACGCTTTTGTGAGATAGATCAACATGTGAAGGGCATTTTAATAACTTGATCTGGTACCATCTTTTTCATCCTTGGAAGGACCACAGCTTGGTGGATGGTCACCCTGTTTCTGATAGGAACAGTGAGTTTCCATTTTACAGATTGTGACACTGAGGACCAAAGGACAAATACATCGTTTTTGGCTAGCATTGGAGTCAGTAACAAAAATGTCAGACAGATTTCATAGCTCAATGAGGATGACAATGTCTCTTCATTTCAAATGTATGCAATTGGGAAATTAGGAAATAATACATCTGATTGTATTAAAAATGTTAAAATCTGCTCTTCTAGTTCCAGCTCTGTTCTTTCCCCTGCTTTTTAAATTAATTAATTAATTAATTTATTTATTGAGATGGAGTCTCACTCTGTCACCAGGCTGGAGTCCAGTGGTGCAATCTCGGCTCACTGCAACCTCCACTTCCCTAGTTCAACCTCTGCCTCCCTGGTTCGAGTGATTCTCCTGCCTCAGCCTCCTGAGTAGCTGGGATTAAAGGCCTGTGCCACCATGTTCAGCTAATTTTTGCGTGTTTAGTAGAGATGGAGTTTTACCACGTTGGCCGGGATGGTCTCCATCTCCTGACCTCGTGATCCTCCCACCTCAGCCTCCCAAAGTGCTAGGATTACAGGTGTCATCCGCCATGCCTGGCCTCCCTTGCTTCTTGACCTGATCTGTAACTGTAAGAACTCTCATCGTGGCTAGTGCCCCTGTCTTGGAGAGTGTTGTGTTAGAAGAGGGGTGAATTCTTCCTGAGACGACCAAAGATCAGTCATGCCTGGCAGCATGAGTTTTGATTCCCCTTAATTTAGTTTGTGTAGCTTCAAATGATCCTAATGGTGACACAATTATCTGGTCCTCTTTAATATGCGACCAGCGTTCTTGGTCCTCTACTTAACATGGGTTATTTTAAAACATAAGCCCTTATTGTTTGGCATTTGTTTCTGTGTCTTCTAAACCAAACCAAACCAAACCAAACCAAACAGCGCCCCTCTCCAAAAAAAACCCCACCAAAATTCAAACAAACAAATAAACAAACAAAAACCACTACCACCACCATCATAACCTGAGTGTATATTGCAGTTCCACCAGAGAAGGAATGCAAACACTCGGTGCAGTTTGTAACACCTCCGTGCATTTCACATCTCACATCTGACATTTCTCTCTCCCTTCCTTCCTTCCTTCCTTCCTTCCTTCCTTCCTTCCTTCCTTCCTTCCTTCCTTCCTTCCTTCCTTCCTTCCTTTCTTTCTCTCTCTCTCTCTCTCTTTCTTCTTTCTTTCTTTCCTTCTTTCTTTCTTATTTATTTTGCTGCTGCCCATGAGTTTCATTTTCCCATGTGCCATAATATTAATGTTTTTCCCTGCTAGTTTCCCGGCCTGGGGGTCACAGCTCATGTTTCACAACACAAGACACCCAACCATAAATCTCCTTTAAATAATACAGACGGCAGGAGGGGCACTGTTGAGAGCCAGTCAGTCTGAACAAAGTGGCATTGATGCATGGCAAGTGGAGCAGCTTGACCACAGCCCTGCTGGACAGGTAGAGTGTGGAGCAGGCTTTATTTAAGGGGAGGAAGGCATGTGCTCTGCATGGCTCCGAAGAGCCAACCCGTTCTGGTTCTCAGTATGAGTTGGCTGCCAATCACCGAGGTTTCCAGAGAGTAATCACGCCACCTCTTCCTGGCTCCGGTTGGAACACCCAATTAACATAATTTGTGTTTGGAGGTGCAAACGCATCTCCTCCATTATAAATCTGCTTTTCTTGAGGACTCTTGGCCATATTTAAAATGAAGTTGGGAACTGTCAGAGTGGAAGTAACAACACACACCTGATTGGAATACATGATGCATTGTGATGAGGCTGTTTCCTTATTCTAAAATCAAAGTGGTTAATTTAAGGGGCCTAAAAAAGACTTGACTGGAGTTAATGGGAGCCTTGTTTGCAGAGGAGCTTGCTAAGATGGGAAAGGAAAGAGATGGTGATTTACCTAGGGATTTGTTAGCATAAACAAAAATTAAAACAACTTATTGACACCCCTCAGCCAATATATCGTGTTAAGATAATTTATCTGTGGTAATACCTTTTGTGAACAAAGATATGTGCAAATCTATGTAGACATACATAGAGGTGATGTGGACAAGGTATACAAAGATATTTAGTTTGTGCACAAAGATAAATAGTGCGTGTTTGGGTGCGTACACCGTCCCCAACAGTTTGGGAAATAATTGTCAAGCACAGCAGGTAATATGTATTTTTAAGTAAAGATGAGGATATAGTGAGAGGAGCCACAGAGTTTTTTTCAACTGATAAGGTTTTTCAGGATTTATGCCTTGCTCATCAGTTGCCAAACTCCAGCTCAGTAATTCTTGTCTGCCAAAACTCGGTGGTGGGGTGTTGGGGAGAAGATTAGCATCTCATTTGGTTAATTTTTTTTGGACTCCTTTTTCTACAGCTATTAGTTACACTTTTGAAAAGTCAACACAGCTTCTAATTTCTCAATTACTTAAGTCATTGTAGTGGTGTCAGGTGCAGTTTTCATTGAAGTGATTTCTAGAATCTACTGCATACTTGATAAATGCGCTGAGAACAAAAGAGAGAACACTAATGCAGGGAATGACTGTGCTGGTTTTGGTTGGTTACACCTTTGAGCATTTGTTTTTTTTTATACTGTTGACATTAATTGCTACTGTAATGTAATAATTGCTTCAAAGATACATGTTTTGGGTGGTGATAGTAGTCCGAGAGAAGAACTGATTATTTTCTTATTCATTTAAAATAACAAATGAAACTGATAACTCAGGAATTCATTTTATGGGACCAGGACACCTTTGAGAATAGGAAGGTTCTGGTAACATATTAACATCCCAAACTGAAAGTTTTGCTTTTACAACTTACGTGGTTTTTATATGAGGCATCTCAGTGATGAGTTAATGTGTTACAGAATTACCCTAGATGTTAACTGGATATTTAGCAATATGCTAAGATACATACCTATTTTCTCATATTTGCAAGCCATCGGCATAATTTTGGCCTTATCTTATTCCACCTCATTCATAAATGTAGGTTTTCAATTATTTGAAAGAACTTTGTTTCTGATTTTATTTGTTTTGGTGGCTTTTTAGAGCTAAGAGCACCATACTGATACCACCCTGTGAGTATGTGGTATTGGTGTGCACGACACTTCCCTCCTTGTCACCTTCGCTCCACTGTTTATTCGTCTGGGTCCTTATTAGAGTGACCACTGCGTGAAGGCAGAGATGATGTCTGTTTTGTACACTATCATACTCCCAGTATCTAGCCATAATTACTATTAGTCTGACCAACTGCCCTCATTTGCCTGGGGACTTTCCTGGTTTTAGAACTGAGTTCCAACCCCAGAAAGTCCCCTAGTCCCAGACTGTCTGAGCACATAGGTGCTCACCAATATTTTCTGAATAAAAGAACACCTCATCGTACGGAGGTTACAGAGTTATGTGGGAGAAAAGTGAACTCAACTTCTGTTGAAAATTAGTCAGCATCATATGTGTACATCTTAGATCCCTGGTCAACACTAAAGAATGTGAAAGCAGGGACTGTGTCTCCTCTATTTCTTTGAATTTTTCACGGTGCCCTAGTAAATCTTTCAAGATAGAATTCAATCAAGAGCTAAATGAAATAGAAACAAAGAGCAAATTGTTCTGTAGTATAAACCCAGACTCTACTCCTTCCTGGCTCTGAGGTTGGGCAAGTTACTCCATGTCTCTGTCATCTTTTTCCATTGTTATCATGTGTAAAATGGGAATAATAATAGTACCTGCCTCACAGAGGTGGCGTCAAAATTCAGTAAGACCGAGTGCAGAGCACAGCCTCTGCTTCGTGGTGAGTATGAGAAGTGCATAAGCTATTCCTCCTCCTCCCCTGCACCTGCCTCTTCCTTCTGACACACATAATAAACACTGAGCATGTTCAGGTAAGTGACAGCACCTTTTTGTTGGTACATCTTGTTAAACTGAATTTTGAGTTGTTTTTGTATAGAATGGTTTGCCTGGAAAAAGGATGCTTTTTTGTATATATGATTGGTTCCGAAATGTTGCTTTCATTTTACCTGGAGTCTCTTTGACTTTTTGTTTCTCTGCCTTGCCAGGGTAGGAAAGACAGGCAGCTTGCTTCCAAGCAAGCGATCTGTTACAGGTGGGATAGTGAAACTGTCACTTACAACGTTCTGGTGGAGAATGAACACAAGACAGCACTCACACTGGCAAAGAGAGAAGCTTTGGGGGGAGGTGTGTGATATATTGAGTCTACCTATACCCCTCTCTCCCTACCGAACTACCTTCCCCTCATGGTAAAGCTGGGACCTGGGTATATTGGTGGAAACGTGTCTCTGCTGCTGACCTCAGAGAGACTAAAAGCATACGTGAGTGAAATGAAAAATAAATGAGCAATTATTTATAAATAACTCCTGTTAATGAAGGCGTGTGTTTCATGGAAATAATCTCATACAAATGATTGCTTTATTTTGCTCCCTCCTCCATTCCCCTGTATCCCTCCTGCTACTCACTAAGTGGGGCTAGGGCAAGGCTTTCCTTCAGGTCCCCTATTTTCTTAATTTTTCTGGTGGCAAGCAGCATAACAGAGTGGTGTCACTGGGTTGCCTTTAGAACTTTAGTCATTAAATCTCCTTTGCCCAGCTTCAGTGATGCATATTTCAATAAGAGCAAGAAAAATTGGTTTATGGTAGTTTAATAAAAGCAGAAGACAAATGTTGCCCCTGTGCAAAGGAACTGAATTACATACTTCATGAACCAAATTAGTACCAAAACATTTGGCTTTGTTCGAAAGGTAATATGCATTTATGGGTCCATTTTTCAGTAAGATAAATATGACACACACCAAGATTTCCCTGAAGTAAATACTGTAAATAATAAAAGACTCTGCCAAGGAAAGCTGAGAAATGACTTAATCCTCACCCAGTTCTATCGCGATGCCAAAACGCCACTGTCCGGACTCGAGAACAAACTGCCTCTTTAATAAACTCATCTCATGATCAAGAGAGTGCAAGGCCCTTTAATTTCCCAATAATAGTCAATATTCCTCAATTCTGACTTAAAAAAATACATTCACATAGGAGCTAGGGCGTTTTATGGCATAAGCAAATTTGATTACGAAGTAACAAAATACATTTTGAGGATGGTTGAGAGTCACAAGGCAGCAGTGTTTATGTGAATAGGTGCAAATGGGGAGGTTTTTGCGAAAAGTAAAAGCTATCACTCTTAGCCTAACTCTATGATCCTCATTTCGCTTGAGCTTATTCCAGTTTGATTTCAGTTAAAGTTTTTTGCTAGCAAAATGTGCTGAATGTATTTCTTCCCTGGGTGCAGATTTGCCTGTGAGAAGCTGGGGTGATAAACAGAATGCAGTGAGATGTGAATAATATGAGAATTCACAGTGCCAGAAAGTGCCTTCTTGAAAGTCATTCAGCTGGTTCTAGAAGATGTTACAACACACTTCCTGTAGCAGGGCACATTGTTGTCTTACTGCTGGAGAATGACAAATTGAAATGCCACCTGAGCAGGCAGTAATGTAAATTAACCGAGGAGGTGAGATTTGAGAAATGCATTAGGGAGTGGTGGGGACTGGGGTAAACTGGTGAGCATGTGCCTTGTATAAAGGGGAAGTTGCCAGTATACCCAGGTCCCAGCTTTACCGTAAGAGGAAGGTGGTTCTGTAGGGAGAGAGGGGTAAAGGTAGACTCAGTGGGCCTTTAGAAATGGGCATATAAATGGATATAACCTTTCGAAAAAAACCAAATTCAGTTCCTTTGTAATTTCAATTCCCAACTAATAGCTGCTATGCAGGAATGTGGACCCAGTATTGCTGGATGTTTTATTTTCATGAAATGTGGGACATCTTGATGTTTCAGTGAATGCTCCCAATTAGTAAATGCTGACAATAAAAACAGAAAGACTCTGTATCCCAAGTAAAACAAAGGCCATGGGCTTAGAGTTTATGACTTGTGCTTTGAAGTTTTGGGCTTGCAACAGGAGAAAACAAGTAGGCTGTAATGAATAGCACTTAGTCCTGAGGCGGAGGCGAAGGTGGCAGCTCACATGGCTGGGAACTTGCTGTGTGCTGGGCTCTGTCCTAAGCTCCAGGTGCGCTACTTCTTTGGGTCTTCAGGTTGCCCTCTCAAGTAGCCACTATTTCTTCTCTGTTTTATAGATGTGGAAACTGAGGCTCCAAAAGGCACAGGCAGAATTTGAACTCAGATTGACTCTGTGAGCTCTGAGGCACCACTCAACCATTCCTTCCCTTTGCTTTGGTGGTGTTGCACCACAGGAAGTAACTCGACTTGGAGTCAGGGCCTTGGGTTTGGGTTTTGCAGCTCCCTGCTGCCTCCCCCGCCACTTCTTGTCTTTTACCCTGAGCCTCTACTTCTCCCTAGATCAAGTGTTTTGCACCCTCCACCCCCTAGAATACCGGGTCTTTTACCGTGAGCCTCTACGTCTCCTTGTATCAAGTGGACATAATACTACCTGCCCAATTTACCTCACAGGGTGGGGGAGGATTACCTCAGGAATATGTGCAGAAGAGTGTGGAAAATTGTGAAGTGCTCTGTCAACACAAGGAGAAGGAATATTGCTTATAATCAGAGATACAGAGAGGTGAGAGAGTAAAGCCACTGATTGTCTTTGGATCAAATACAATTAAATAGCAATCCCTTCTTGACTCTTCAACTCAATAAAGTGTCTATTTGCAGAAGTGGCTAAAACTTTGAAAATTAATCAGCTACCACCAATGGCTGGATTAGCAGACTGTGTTTTTTTTAAGTGAAAAATAACACAGCAGATAAAGAAATCTACCTTCCAAACAGAAGTTAACAGCCTAAAGACCCACCCATTGTCTGCCAGGCTCTTGATAGGAGGACAGAGCATGAGGGCACCCCACTGCTGGTGCCTTCTGTAACCCCTAATCAAGGGACTTCCCTTAGGAGAAGCCAGAGAAAGGGGCCATTGCTGACCTGATTTGGAACTATTAATTGAAGGTGGCTGGTAAGGGAACCTTCCTGACCCAGACAAGGTGAGCATTTGAAAAGAAAAAGAAAAAAAGAGGCATGCAGAAAACATTTATGGAAAATACCCCAAGGATGATGCAGAAAGCTGTTTATGCATGTAGGCAGTGAGTAATCTTCTTATTTATAAATGAATGAGCTGACCTGGGGAAGAGGAGCTTTGTGTATTATAATCACAATCCAATGCGACAGGCTTCTTCACTGAAGAACTCTCCCCTCATTGACAGCCAAAGCCTTGCAGAAATTTTCCCCATTTATACTGGAGTCTCAACCTAATGGCAGTGCTAATTTGTCCTCCAAAGTTTCGTGAACTGAAGATCCTAGTTATTTTAGTTTACAAAATCTACTTTAAGGAAAATCTTTTGTGCCTGCTAGATGTTGTTCTTCACTTTCCAGCTTTCCCTTCTCCTTTTTCCCCAGAGCTGTCCTTTCACTCTGCCCAGCAAAGTCTCTGCACCTGTCAAAGAACCTTTCCTGTCTCTGGGCTTGGATTGGACACCCCCATTAGAACCTTTGCCTGCTCTTCTCTATCCACAACTGTGTGTCCTTGGCCACCATGCTGAAGTCTGTTGTCCCCATACGAGAAGCCTTTGGGCTGAGCTCTGTGACTCACACCTGTAATCTCAGCACTTTGAGAGGCTGATGTGGGAGGATCCCTTGAGACAAGGAGTTTGGACCAGCTTGGGCAACCTATACAGACCTTGTCTCTAATAGTAATAATAATGATAATGATAATAATAAAAATAAAATTATTCAGGTGTGGCGGTGCATGCCTGTAGTCCTAGCTATTTGGGAGGCTGAGGCAGGAAGGTTGCTTGATCCATGAGTTCAAGGCTACAGTGAGCTATGATTGCACCACTGCAACTGCATTGCAGCCTGGGACACAGAGCAAGACCCTGTTTCTAGAAAAAAAAAAAAAGAAAGAAAGAAAAAAAGAAACAGGGTTTTGAGCCTCACCCTATTCTGATCACTCCATGAATCAAGTCAGCTTGTGACTTGGGCATGGAGTTTCATTAATACTCTTGCTCAGTAATTGATAGCTAATTATTTTGAGGGTGAAGTTTTGATTGCATTGTGTGATTGTGTCTCTACAGCCTCATGGGAGACATTCTTATTAGCTTCCTAAGAATTTCCTCTCCTTCTCCACAGCAGTGAAAAAAATACATAAACAAGTACTCCTTACTCACAGTAGATGGGAAGCAGTATACTGTCAAGAGCATCAGAAGACTTGTTTTTTTTTTTTTTTTTTTTTTTTGAGATGGAGTCTTGCTCTGTCTTGCCCAGGCTGGAGTGCAGTGATGCAATCTCTGCTCATTGCAACCTCTGCCTCCCTGGTTCAAGCGATTCTCCTGCCTCAGCCTCCTGAGTAGCTGGGACTACAGGTGCATGCCACCACACCCACCTAATTTTTGTATTTTTAGTAGAGACAGGGTTGCACCATGTTGGTCAGGCTGGTCTCGAACTCCTGGCCTCAAGTGATCCACATGCCTTGGCTTCCCAAAGTGCTAGTATTACAGGCATGAGCCACCATACCAGGCCAGAAACTTGGTTTTGAGTCTCCTCTTCACTACTCACTCTCTGTGTAAACCAGGGGAAGTTACTGCATTCTCTATACCTCCCTTTTCATATCTCTAAAAAGGGGGTTAAAGAATACCTACTTCATATAACTAACATGCCTAGCATGTACTCCAAATATTTCTTGGTAAACTCTTAATAAATGTTAGCTATATGTGTTATTACGGAAAATGCTTGTTGACTAACTGAACTTATCACCAAATACTTTTGCTGTTACAAAATTAGTGTTCACATAGTGTTGAATGTTGAATGAAGGAATGAAAAAAATGATTGAATGAGTGAATGAATGAATCAGAAGGCACAGATAGATTCATTCATTTATTGTTGACTACCCATTGAGTGGCAGCTGAGAATGTAGCCATGAACAAGACAAACACTATCCCTGCTGTCATGGACTTCAAGCCCATGTAATGAGGCAGACAAATAATAAGAAAATTAAATAATTAAGGCAATTTTTCATACAGCAAACTTTAGCAGTGCTAGGTGAACATGAGGACAATTACAGAAAACTAATGGTATTTATCCTACAGTCAACACAATGGAGACCAGAAAGTAGGTTCAAATGTCTGATAAGATGTATGAGAGAGAGAAATAATTGTTCTATGCTATTCCAAAGAGCAAGAATAACATCCATGTGGTAGAAGTTAACAAGGAAGATGATTTTGACTCTGGCTAATTAAGATACTTCTGACTCAATAGTCCAGGAGTAGACTGACTGCCTTGAGGGCAGTGAGTTCATTATCAAAAGAAGAACATAAACAGAATCTGAGGAACATTCTTGAGTAATATATAAGGTTGCTTTGGATAATCTCTAAGGTTCTTTCTAGAGTAAAGATTCTAGGATTTGCTGTTCTGCAATTGACTAATGAATAGATCTCTTAGGCTTTGGGATCAGAAAGACCATGGTTCAAGTCTAATTCTTAATACTATCTGCGGGACTTAACTTATTTCCACTTCACTTTCCTCCTCTGTAGAATGGGTAGACTTATTTGGAACAGGGTAAGGATTATATTAACTGAGTCTTGTAAAGTACCTAGTGTAACGCCTGGTGCCCAATAAATGGTAGTTGCTGTTGCAGTTGATATTTTTATGATCGTTGTTATTATCACCAAAATTTGGGAATAGCTGCCTTAGTTCTCTGCTTCAGGGGATCCTCCCTGCTGAGGCAGTGACTAGGGAGCGAGTCAAGGAAGTAGTTAGGGGTCAGTGGGAAACAGGTGGTAACTGACTTGTTGAAAAAAACAGAGTTGTACAAATGCTGTCAATTTCCGGGCCTCATGCCCATGTCATTACCAAATCAGAACTGCCTAGAGGGAGAGCCCTCCTCCATCTCAGATGACAGTTCTTTTATCATTTTTCCCTCTTCTGAACTACCTTTAGTGTTAATCAAAATTTGATTTCATTAGGAAATCTTTCATTAGGAAAGATTTCATTAGTAGAAAGTGACAGAGGAGTGAAGACACAGTGTAATTTGTTTTGCACCCTCCACCCGCCTCTCCCACCGCCCAGCACCCCAGGTCTCCAGGGAGATGGCCTTGAAAATACATTCACATATGCCTCTTGGATCCAGGCATCTTTGTAAAATATAACCCCAGAGGGAAAAACACAAGAACATCTTAGATAAGAACCTGCCAATTCTTCTGGTTCAAAATGTCTTCGCGTGAAAAATTTCCTATGGCGGTAGGAGGAAGCTCACACACAGGACAAGCATGAGACACATCTGGAGGGAGCCCAAGCCGGGAACCCGAGGGCCTGACCATCTGCCAGAGGGCCAGATGCTGCTGCTGGAAGCCTCTTGCCTCCCAGCTTGTCATCTGGGTTCGATGATGCCATCCAAAAGAGGGCCACAGAGTGGGAGGGCGATGAGCAATTCATCTTCTCCCACCCACGGTTCTTAATTGTGTGATGTAGGGGGTGGGAAGAAGAGAAGAGGGTTAAAAAGTTTGCTCACAAAACCGCACCTTTCCCATGGAAACGGCCATCCTGAAACACATGGCTCTGACCACCCAGAACTTTTAGAATATTCCATACAATATCTCTTTATTTTCCTTTGGTCTAAATAGAATGGATGAAGAGGTTTGGCTGTGCAGTTGTCAGTGGGGGCTGCCATCTTCTGTCAACTTGGGAGTGTATTAAGAGTTTCTAACCAATTGCATTGGTCGTTACATTATAGGATTTCCCATATTGCAAGTGTTCTTCCTATTAACAGCTTTGGTGTCTGATTTTGGTCAAAGCAGATCATTGGGATTCAGAGGGACATCCTCTTCTTTTTCCATTGCAGAAACAATCAAGAGTCTGTGCATACGGCACTCATAAAAGGAAAATGATCAAAACCACACACACGAAAAGGACTATTAAATTCCAGATGAGATTACTGCTTCATGTGATTCCCACCATTCAGGAATGTCTTTCTGCTTCGTAATTGCCCACTGACACATAGACTTATACAAGCAAGATGTAAACATAGTAGGATTATCTCTTACACTATCGTATGTGTTTTATGCTAAATCCTTAGACATCCAGGATGGTTTTAGTTATGGTCTGTTTTCAGTGCCAGTGGTGGTATATTTTTGCACTAGTGTACGTGCTTTAACTTACAAGTAATTGCAATATTTTCTAGGCATATGCAAGGCAGAAACCGTTTTTATTTTATAAAGGCACCTGTTGGAATAGTTTAATATGTAATTTTCATTATGTAATTATTCAGATACGTTATTGAATAACTTAAGCATTCTGTATTCAACAATGTTGGGAACAGTATATTGTGTGTCTAAAATCTTGGGCTGCGGATAGTTCCTCTGCATTCATTAGAGGAATGACTGGGGCATCTGAAACCTTGTTATCGCTGCTCTTTGTAAGCAGGTTGTGTTGTCACTGTTGGGGAGGGAGGGCTGTTTTAAGCTTCGTTTCCACATTTCTTTTTGCAGGGCTGGTGGGACCACCACCTCAGGCAATCTTTCACTGCCCTGTAACGTGGATCCTTCCTAAATCTTCACTGTTGGATTGTGTTGCAACTTCTGCCTATTAGAGTTGCATTTGCAATAAAAAAGTGAGGTTCCTGAGAGACAAAAAAGATAATCCCCTGCTTGGGATACTAGCCACACTGAGTGCGGTCCACACTGCGTGACTGCTAGCCACACTGAGTGCAACACTACCAGTGGAAAGTCTGAGGTTTTGAAAATAGTAGAAGTGAGGGAAATGAAAAATGTGATGTGAATTTATACTCAACAATTGTTTTCTATATTTCTTAGGTTAACAAATGTTCCAGTTAGAAAAACTTCTGGTATTGGGTAGTTTGGAAAAATAAAAGCTGCATTGCAAAAATAAAAAGAAACATCCCATTCTAAGGTTAGGGCAAATGCTTCAAGGCGGAAAGAACTTCCGATTCTGGTTGGTAGTTTGTTACATGTGCTTCAGGGACTTGGGCACATTTGACTACAATGAGTAATTTCTGAGAAAGGATAGTGAGGGACAAGAACTTTTCTGCCAGCGTCAGAAATTCTTACGTCTGATGTCAAATGATTAGTAATGATGTGGAACAGTTGCCAATGCAAATATTGGTAAAAGGAGAGCACCTGGAGATATCAAAAAAGACCGGGGGCTATTCAGACCCAAGATAGATGTCTCTGGTCTTCAGTAGCTAAGTATATACACTGTAATAACAGTGCTGCTTTTGATATTTAAAAAAATGTTTTAAAGACAAAGGGTAAACTTAAAAGTCATGGTTCTTAAATAGCAAGAGATTAGGGTCTTCTGGGGAACAAAACTCCAACAAAAGATTCCCTTTTACACAGTTTTGGAATCAGCAATGACCTTTCAATGGTAAATAGTGATGGCCAGCGTTTGTTGAGCCCTCTAGATGCCTCGCCCAGCACCTTTTGTGCATTGTCTCATTTCCTCCTCACAGCAGTCCGATGGAGGTACTATTAATATCCCCCATTTTCCACTGTCAAAGCTCACACCACTTTTCACTGTTGGAGACAAGACAAAATTCTCCATTTCCAAACTAATCATCCTGTAAGAGGAAGAGAAAATGACTTCACCAAAACAGCTGTGGGGGCAGTGGCACAACTTCTACTTGTAGCTAAGTCTTGTGGCTCTTTTTGCCATGGGATGGTGGCTTCTATGAAATTCTGTTGCTTGTGGTTAATTAGCATCATTCACTTGCACAGTTCATTTCTTAATCGCATATGCATGTTAGCTGTCCCTTGCAACTAGATGAGAGCAAGAATGATTTTTTTTTTTAAACGTTTAAGTTCAGGGGCACATGTGCAGGATGTGCAGGTTTGTTAAATAGGTAAACGTGTGTCATGGGGGTTTGTTGTGCAGAGTATTTCATCATCCAGGTATTAAGCCTAGTACCCATTAGTTATTTTTCCTGATCCTCTCCCTCCTCCAACCCTCCACCCTCTAGAAGGCCCTAGTGTGTGTTGTTCCCCTCTCTGTTGTCCGTGTGTTCTCATCATTTAGCTCCCACTTATAAGTGAGAACATGCAGTATTTAGTTTTCTGTTTTGTGTTAGTTTGCTAAGGATAATGGCCTCCAGCTCCATCCATGTCCCTGCAAAGGACATGATCTCATTCTTTTTATAGCTGCATAGTATTCCATGGTGCATATGTACCACTTTTTTTTAAATCCAGTCTATCATTGATGGGCATCTGGCTTGATTCCATGTCTTTGCTATTGTGAATAGTGCTCCAACGAACATACACGTGCATATGTGTCCTTATAATAGAATGAGAGCAAGAATGATTTTAGTTGTCCTGCAGTAATACTAAGGGTCTGATAGACCCTTAACAAATATGAACTGGCTGCTCAAAATGCTTCTATGTTCGGTGTGTCTTGGGCTGAAATCAAGGGACCCAAATTCTAACTCCATTTCTACTTAGCTCTATGAACTGGGTACATCTCTGAAACTCTGTTTGTGCCACTGGGGTAGGATAGGTAGGTGGGCAGGGGTAGGGGTAACCAGTTTTTTTTTTTTTTTTTCTGATCTTCCAAGGAGAAAAATGAAATATCAACAGTGAAAATTCTTTGGGTATTTATTTTACAAAAGGTTTTAAAGAGCTATTGGAGTCATTTGGTCTACAGAGACAATTTTGATGGAGTAATGAAAGAAGATGGTGAGATCATGGAGAATAAAGCAGCCACCCATGTGACTTTATCCTATGTATATAAATATGCACAACACATATGTACAACATCAGAGAAAAAAGAACTTTGAAATCATACAATTTGAGTCCCAGTCTTTGATGCTTAGCTGTGTGGTCTTGAGCAAGTTACTTAAGCTTTGATTTTTTTTTCATCACGAATTTATGAGTAATAATATTTCCCTAAAACAAGATTAAATTAGAGAATTATGAAAAACAATCAGCACGTAGTACATTACAGGTCTTCAGAAATAGTAGTGATTACCATTATTGAATGAACCATTTACTGAGTGTTTAATCTTTCAGAAACGTGTATAAAGGAGATACAAGAAAAAAAAATGGGCAAAGCTTGTGCCCTCTGGAGATTACAATTTAATCGGTAATAGTTGAGGAAAAAAAAAATTCAACTTCCCATCAATATAGCAAATCGTATTCAACAGTGGATAATTAAATGGAAATTCTGTGATCCGGTCTCCACATCGAATGGTACCATAGTCCTTGAAAGCTCTTTATCCTCAAGTGATTAAGGAATATTTTATTTTGATTGAAAGTGATTTGAAACTTGCCTTCTGTGAAGGGTTAACAATCCATATTATTATTTCCTTCTTTTATTGTCGTTGTGACTAAAGAATCTTTCCTTGTTCAACCTGCCTTTGCCTTGAATTTTTCTCTTCCTTGTTGTCTGTTCTATAGAGTAATTTGGAATTCCTTTCCTTTCCATCTTTTAACCACTCCTCTTCTTTGCCTCTCTCTTTATGCTGAATCAAGAATGCATTTCAGGAGAAGAAATGTTTGTATATGTCAATAGTTCCAAAAGTATGATTTGGCTGATCTCAGGAGTTTTATTTTTAGAACTTGGAAGTTGAGTTGTATTTCGGCAGCTGGTTGGAAAACAAGCTTTAGATATGTTTACGGGCCGGGAGCAGTTTCCACTTCTGCCTCAAGGGATCACTGGTTAGGTAGTTTAGGCTACCAGGCTTCAGAATCTCCTTTGGCCAGGTCACTCCTCCCGATCTGAATTGCTTCCCATTCTCCTCTTGGGAAGTGTCTTGTTTATTGATGGTGCCCCAGTGGAATGATAGCATTGTCTTTAGGACAGATGACTTCCCTTCTTTCTGGCCCAGCTTCTTGTCTGTTGATTATGTGTAATATTTGACATCAATTATTGTGACCATTAAATGAGATAATACATGTAGAATGCTTAGGGCATATAGTAAGTACTCTGTAAATGTTCACTGATATTAGTATTAACTTTATTTTCATCACCATTATTATTATAAAATAGCCAAACAAATATTATTGTTACAATTTTATTTTGAGACAGGGCCTCGCTATGCTGCCAGGCTGGCCTCAAATTCCCAGGCTCAAGCAATCCATCTGCTGTTGAACCTGGCTAAAAGTTATTTTTTTACTGCATTTTTATTCTTTTTCAAAGTGCTGTACTGAGTACTCTGCTCATAATGAATGCTCAATGAATAGTGTTGATGTCCAACATTTCCTACCTGGCATCTGACTTATTATTGATATTCATAGTCCTACAAGGAAAAATGATCATCTGTTCTCCTCAATTGGTAAATAAATTTGTACAAGATTCTTATAGACTGAAGTTGGTTTTGGCTTTCATTATAATCTTTATCCTATTTAATGTTCATATTTATATATTTCACTGATGAGTTGTTACATAATATACAGTATATATAGTATGTATAACAGTAACTTTCTAAAATCTAAAGGGTTCTGCATTCTGAAACATACCTGGCTTCTTAAAGGAAACCAAATAAGGGACTGTTGGCTTAGAGATGTGGGCAAATTGACACTTTATAAAGCTTTTCTGTGCACTGGCCCATCTGATTATTGTAAAAGCCCATTGAAATCAGCAGGGCAAGCATGAGCTCCATTTTACAGATGAGGAAATAGAAACACAGGAACGTTAGATGACCTGTCCACGTGATACAGTAAATGGCCAAGTTCCTCTATTTCTTCTGCCACACTTTCTGCTCTTCTCTGTGAGATTGAAAGAACAACTAATCTTGCCTGTAAAACAATGAAGAGGTGGGATCTGGTTTGAGTTTTGAAGGATGGGTCACTCTACATGCTGCAAGTAATTGGGAGCTTTTGAGCATCATGGAAAATAATCTACCTCTTGATGGAACTTAACCCAGGATAGTTTCAGGAGTATGAGTAAAAAAAGGGGAGAAAAATAAACCTGAAAAGGATAAAGACATATTTAGGCATTACAAGAGTTTACTTTTTATTTGTCTGCCTTCTATTTTTTTATTTTCTCATGTTTGTGCATAGAGAAGATTTTTAAGAACCAAAGAAAAAAAAATTCAATGGCCTCTTCCCTAACTCAAGCTTGAAAAAAGATCCAAAATCAGATTTGATTCAAATAATAATATTGTTCCAGTATTAAATTTTGGTATCAGAAATGCATAGGGAAATTTAATGATTATTTCATGATACAATCAATACTCTGTGGACTCTGCCATGTTTGCTGGGAACTTGGAAGTGGCATTTTAAAGGATATGTTAATTTTTTTATTTTTAATGACCTTTTTTCCTTCATTCATTTGCAGGAGTTTTAGTATTTGGGCCAGAACTGCTTAAAACATATTTTAAATAAAGCTTCTCAACCTCACTTCCCTCCTTTTTTTTTTTTTTTTTTTTTTTGAGAAGGAGTCTCGCTCTGTCACCCAGGCTGGAGTGCAGTGGCCGGATCTCAGCTCACTGCAAGTTCCGCCTCCTGGGTTTACGCCATTCTCCTGCCTCAGCCTCCTGAGTAACTGGGACTACAGGCGCCCGCCACATTGCCCGGCTAGTTTTTTTTTTGTATTTTTTTAGTAGAGACGGGGTCTCACCTTGTTAGCCAGGATGGTCTCGATCTCCTGACCTCGTGATCCACCCGTCTCGGCCTCCCAAAGTGCTGGGATTACAGGCTTGAGCCACCGCGCCTGGCCACTTCCCTCCTTTTTTAATGACATAATCTTTGATCATTTTAAATGTTTTAATGGAGCTCTTTAAAGAACACCAAAACTTTGTAAGATTTCTCAGATAACATTGTCCTATACCTGGAACACAAGAACCATTTTGAAACGGTAATTTGGTCCCCAAAGAGCCCTTCAGCCTCTTCCCTGCTTGCTTGCCCTGACTGAACTGTCTAGAAAGAAAGCCCAAGATAAATAGGGCTAGATTTATGCAGAGTAATTTAAAGTCTTCTGCCTCTTCTTGTCTGTCTTGTGGAGAATATCCTTGGAAATGTGTTTTAAGTTTGAAGCATCCCTTGAACACCTATTTTGTGATTTTGTTTTCTTCCTTTCTCTTCGTGGAACCTTTATTAGAAGACTGACGAGCCTTGGCCTCAGCAAAGGATTAAGTGAGCAGATTCTTCATGTAATAAATCTAAAGACATATTAAAAGCAAGGAAAAGGGATTTCCCCTGTGTTTTGGGGGGATTTATAAGTGCCAAAGGCTAAACAACTTACAAGAGAAGTAAGATTGCCCCTTTTTCTAACCTGGACATGTTCTAATATTGTGACATAGCGTAGAATTAAGCTGGCTTACTAAGTAGAAACATGTAACATAATTGAAAATGCACAATACAGAGAGGAATTCTCAATACAGCAATGTACTGTTGTGAAGATTACACTGATTTATAAGGAATGCCTTAACTCCTAATCCCAGCCATGCAAGACTACAGAGTCAAGTTGAGTATTTTATAACCAGGGGAAGAGAATAAAGGCTTAATAATATATATTCCCAAAATTGAATATAAATTTGGAACTGGTGGTTGAGCAAGCCATTCATTTCTCCTAAAACAATGTAACAATGAAAACATTTTTATTACATTTTGACATGTGGATTTTCAAAGAAGTTAAGGCATTCTCTATTTCAAAAATGATGGGTATAGTCAAATCAGAGAGGAGTAATGAAAATGAATAGTGTGTGAGGGAGAAGGATAAATATTGTGGGACATAAATTGTTTAGAAAAGATCACCAAAGAAGAAACGTGTCAGGCTAGCAGAAATAAAACCAAAGGAGTAACCTTATATATAAAGTAAGGGTTAGAAAAAAAAAAAAGTAAAAGGGGCGCTTGGAGTAGGTGCTGAGTGAGCAAAATCATTATGGCTTGAAATTAAAAATAATAAAAAATAAGAATAGAAATTGAGTGCACCACTTCTTTCTCTTTTTGTAAAGTATCTTATCAGGAAAAGTCATATTATAAGGTCTGATCAGGATGGAGAATTTTAAGAGCTTGTTTATGCATCAAAGATACCTTGGGGATTGTACCCATGTCTAAGTTCAAAATATATTTTATGTATATATGTCTTAAACATATAGCCTAAGGGTAATTTTACACAATATATTAAATACTTTTGTGCATGAAACGAAGTTTTGACTGCGACCCGTCACATGAGGCCAGGAGTGGAATTTTCCACTCGTGTCATATCTGCACTTAAAAAGCTCATATTTTGGAGCATTTTGATTTTAGATTTGTGGTTTTTTGTCACCCAGGCTGGAATGCAGTGGCGCAATCTCAGCTCCCTGAAGGCTCTACCTCCCGGGTTCAAGCAATTCTCCTCCCTCAGCGTCCTGAGTAGTTGGGGTTACAGGCGTGCACCACCATGACCGGCTAATTTTTGTATTTTTAGTAGAGATGGGGTTTCGCCATGTTGGTCAGGCTGGTCTCAAACTCCTGATCTCAAGTGATCCATCTGCCTCAGTCTCCTAAAGTGATGGGATTACGGGCATGAGCCGTGGTGCCTGGCCTCAGATTTTTGGATTAGGGATGCTTAACCTGTATATAGGTGGAAGAGCGAAATACTGTTGAGTAGAACATTAACCTTAGGAAGGACTATAAATATGTGTGTGTATGTATGTGTGTGTGTTTGTGCACATAAGAATAAAATGAAGGGAAATATCTTTGGAAGATAATATTCCCTGGTATGTTACATAATCACAGCAATTGTGGATTAAATCCGTAAAGGCTATGTTGACTCTACATACAGAACAAAGGGAGCTCTTGGGTGAATGGTAACTCACTGGCAAAAATAAATAAATAAATAAATAAATAAATAAATAAATAAATATTTTTTAAAAATAAAGATGATATTGAGCTTTGAATCATTTGTTTATCAGTGAGACCAGAAGAACAAAAACTGAAATATCAAAATAAATTTCTAGTTCATAGGAATTGGAAAACTATAGAGTAAGAGAGAGTCGAACATTCAAAACCTTGCCAAGGAAACTTTACTGAGCCAATAAATGGCTAATTATTGTGTGTATCTACAGCACACACATATATATGCATAAACATACCAATATAATGTACAAATTACACACATATATACACATTGGCAAACATACACACACACACACACATATATATATATATATATATATATATATATATATATGCATAAACACTATTTAGCTGGCTCTAAGAAGGAAAAATATCAGAGATTAAGATTAATAATAAAGATTAGCCCAAAGTTGAGACCTGGGAAAGTGATGGGTCTGGAAATGTCCAGACGTTAACACTGGGTCTACTTCGAATCCAGAGGAAATAACAGGGGAGAGCTGCTGGAGAGATTTATTTTTTTGCTTGCAGGGAAGTGAGCATTAGGGGAAAAATACACATATATATCAATAAAAAGGGAAGAGGATTTTGTTACCATAGGAGAAGGATGAGCTCCTTCCTACAGTTACAGGGACACAGTTCCCACTGAAATCAATTTTCATTGCTTAGAGACTACTGCACTTAGTTTTCTAACTGCAGAAGTTGGCTACATACAGAAATGATGTCTTGAAGCCAAAAGAAGGCAGTGGCAAGAGAGAGACATAGAGTTTTAAAAATGCCAAACTCCCAAATCAGAAAGCATTGTTGTGCTCAAACTAAAACAAACACAAAACTAAGTATGTGCAGTGGGAAATTGTGAACTTCTGTACTTCCTCACTTCAGGATAACCTGTGATTCTTTTGTGGAAAAGAGACTAACATACCGGTTTCACTTGTGGATTAACTTTCTGAGTGGACAGAAAAGCTGTCTTATGCTCAACAGTCAAGTTGTTTTATATATCTTTGATTTCAGGCAAGGGAAAGAAAACAAATAGTGCCCATAATAAGGTAGACACTAGGCCAGGATGCAGTAAATCATTTCATTGAGGACTTGGCTGAAAGGAGGGTAGAACTAATGCCATCAAAGCTGAATAAGTTTTATTTTAAAATGTTAAATAGAAAACCTACACTTTCAAAAGTGATCCATTCCCAAGTAAAGGGAAAATGGCATCATCTCAGCTTCAGTATATAAAACTCTCGTATATTTGATACCCGGCTTAGCAGCAGGGTGGCAGGGGCTTGGGGGAGGGACCAAAAACAAAGGCAGCAGACAAAATGAAAAGTATAAATAGAAGTATTGAATATACAGTAACCTGGAGGAAATTACTCTAATGCTGCTTTCAGTTCTTGTCTCCATTTGTAACAATGAGAAAGAAATGACGGAGGTATGTAAGATAATGCTATAGGAGTCCCATGGTTCAGACAGGAAAAAGGTCTGTGTCTTTAGAAAAGAAAAATAAAAGATTAATGGAGCTCGTTGAGAAGTTTGCATGGTTCTGAGAGGCATGTAGAAGTGGCTGGTGGCTATTTGTTTTGGAATTAAATATATGAGGATAAGGGCTGTTAAATGAATGAGCAAATATGGATCATCTTTGACATTCCTTGTCGGAAAGCATAATTACCACATTGAATAAAGGCCTTGTGGCCAGACAGCAGGAATTAAACATTTTTTAAAAAATTAAGTAAGTGTAACATTTAGGGAAAAAACTCTTAAAATATCCGTGTGTGACAGTTTTAGCTTTGCAAAATTTTTTTATACCTAGCATATATATTTTCATTTTATGCAGTCTCACGACCTAGGGGATTAGACATGCTGATATTATTATAGTTGTCCTTCTGTATCTGTGGGGGATTGGATCCAGGATGCCCCCTTGGATACCAAAATCTGCAGATGCTCAAATCCTTTATATAAAATGTCATAATATTTGCATATAACCTAGTCATATTCTCCCATATACTTTAAATCGTCTCTATATTACTTATACCCAAATCAATGTAAATGCTATTGAATTATTGCCATACTGTATTTTTAACATTTTTAAAATTTTATTTTCATATCTTGTTTATTGTTTGAATATCTTTGATTTGTGGTTGGTTGAATCTGTGGGTGTGAATCCCATAGATACGGAGGACCAACTGCAGAAGAGTAGAGAAGAACTGGATGTTGGGTTTGACTCTGCTGGTAGCTCATTCCATGTCTTCACACATATTCCCTTAATCCCTCTGGGTCTAATCCGTAGAACGGAACATCTGAGCAAAAAATTTGTGAAGCTTTTCTGCTCTAGATTTTAGAAACCTTTAGTTGTCCAGTTTCACCAATGAATTAGGGATAACAGAGGCTAGAATCCCATTCTCTTAGCTCAGCATCATAAATACCTTAGATGTACTTATTCTCAAGCTTTCTGCTCAGCTTTGCCATCACCTTTGAGGTTTTTTCTTAATTTTTCCTGTGTATAACAAGCAGTAGAGGAATTGCTAGGACTTGTACAAATTTATTTTTAAAATTTTAACCTCCAGAAACCTAAGTAGAATGACAAAGTGGATCCTTTAGCTGCTCCAACTGAAAATGTGGTTAAATACTGTCCTCAGCAGAATTTTCCATGGTCCTTCTCACCATATCCCACTTGCAAATACTGTCCCCCCACCCTCACCACTTGCCGTCCCCATCTGTTGACATAGATGTGGTTTATTCCTCAAGTACTTGTTGAATGCTTACTATGGGGCAGGCATACAGTATTAGGTGTTTAAATTAGCATTATAGAATCCTGGCCACTTTCTAAAAGGTGGAGTTTGAAGTTGTGGGAAAATCAGGGTAGTTTCGGTATTGTTACAAGCAGGTCTTTCTCAGAGGGGAACATACTTGGGGAAAAACCCTAAAGCAATCAGTGGGAACTTAATGCCTAAATACATGGATGGGATGAGAGCCGGAAAGGAGGAGAATTATTCCACATATTGATGGGAGAAGTAAAGGGAAGAAAATTCCGCTTGTGTTGATTGGGAGAGGACACATCTATGACAGGGAGGAGAGCAGGAGGAAAATCTGGTGGGAAGATAAAGAGGAAGAAGGAGGAAGAGAACCCTAGGTTCATAGATGGAGGTGGTAGTGAGTGTTCCTGGAGTGGCAGAGGCCTGAGTAGAACTGCATTATGGGAGGGATGATAGGGCAGTAGTGGGGATATGCAGGAGTAAATTCATATCGAGACACAAATTAAACTCTCTTGGTTATTCTTTTTCCCACTGCAGACTTTTCTCCCCTATTCAAAATGTATCAGTACCAGTTCCACGGTCTTTAATATAATTTCTCAATTTTTATTGGGATCTGGTGGAGGTATTTATTTTAAATTGAGAAGATATAGTCATAGAAAATGTTTTCTTGACAACTCACTGAACAAATTTAGCACATCACATGTGAAAGCTTTCTGTAGCTATGTAGATTTATTACTTTTATGACTCTATACTAGGTTCACATTCTTGCCTCTTAGGAATGTACACAACTTTCTTTGAGAACAATTTGGGAGTTATATTTTATTATCCATAATACATGCTATCCATAGTCAATATTCTTTCTGATATTTTGATTTTAAGTCAGACATCGATTCCACAATATACACACAACAATCACACACACACACACACACATGCAAGTGAAAAATGAGAGAATTTTAAGATCTTCTTTTATTTCTTAACCAACTAGGAAAAATGGAAAAAGAACTTAGTAGTGGTAATTATCAATATATGTTGCCTTTTGTGGGATCGCTTTCCTAATCAAATAGATAACTTGTAAGGTTTTGATGACAAAAGGATGTGACTTCTGCCGAGCCCTCACCTGCCAACTTTACTCCAAGCAAACTGATTTAGAGGTTTAAGCAGAGAAACAGACCTTTCTCCTGTTTCCCCTGGAAACAGCCCCGTGGTGAGGTTAATCATTTGAATTTTGCCAATCATACTGAGGCAAAACAGAAATCGTTCTTCACCTTAAACCCTGGAAATGTGTTGGCAAACTTTTCAGAGCTCAGCGTTAGGCTTTTCCCCCCTCTTTGAATCATAAACATGAAATGCTTTCAATATATTGTTTCATAACCCAGTCTCCCACTGAAGTGAATCTTACTAGGCAATAGAAAATGGAGTAGAAATCACTTCTAGAATACTGGGTGAAAGTGAAAATAAATAGAGGAGTATAAAAGAAGCTTCCAATCACAGAGAAGCTTGTTGAGGATGCAGGTAGAACCTGACCGTGAAGGTTGTCATTCAAAATGGTACCTTGCCTGTATCCTTTTCTTAAGAATTGTCTGGCAAAATGTATAAATTTTATTTAATAGTATGTATTATTAATATTTATTAAATATGAAATTTAGGTTAAAACTGCTTCTGATATACAGGACATTTCAGAGATGAGCCTTGGCATGAAGCTTACTAATTCTAGGAATTTTGCAACAACATTACAGGCATTTATCACTAGCTACAATGGCTGTTTCTGAAGAAATGACGTGTACATTGAAGCCTATTTTTAAAATCCAAGGTGGTTGATGGTAAACTTTGTGGTTTACTTTTAGGATCAAAGAATTTCTAAGTTATTGACAAGGAAAAGATATATCTTTGACTTGGCTGTTATAATTCAGCAGATGTCTCTGTACCTGTTAGGTTTTATTGGCCATATTTTTCAAATGAAAATGGAGACATATGGTCTTATATGTCTAAAAAAGTTATGACAACAGAACAGAAGCCATTCATTTGCTGAGTCACTGAAAAGAAATGTTAATTACCAATTTGTTTTTGCCAGTCGGTATGCCCCCAAAAGACTGAATACTTAAAATTGGGGCCTTTGAAAAATCTAAGTTTCTATATCTATGGTGTCCTCTTTGGTTAACATACAGTCTCTCTCTTTTTTTTTTTTTTTTTTTTGAGATGGGGTTTCATTCTTGTTGCCTAGACTGGAGTGCAATGGCATGATCTTGGCTCATTGCAACCTCTACCTCCTGGGTTCAAGCAATTCTCCTGCCTCAGCTTCCCGAGTAACTGGGATTACAGGTGCCCGGCACCACACCCAGCTAATTTTTCTGTTTGTAGTAGAGACCATGTTGGTCAAGCTGGTCTCAAACTCCTAACCTCAGGTGGCCTGCCTGCCTCGGCCTCCCAAAGTGCTGGGATTACAGGCGTGAGCCACTGTGCCTGGCCTAAGTCTCCTTTTGTAAAGAAAATAATCATCCTATCTGTGTTTTGAATATAAAATAAGCATGCATTTTCTCAAAGTGTCTCTACATGTTGTTAATCTCCTAGTATATAGGCAGCATTACCTTATGTAGATATCTGGCTAGGAGTCAATCTCTTTTATTTTGAAAGAGAAACAGAAACATAATTTACTTTATATTAGTTTGAGATAGACAGAGGGTTTGAAATTGGAGTTTCATGTGGTGAAAACCCTCTTTTACCCCCAAATCTGTACAGAATACTTTAATCTAAAGAATGTATTTGTGAATCCTTTGGACTCGAAAACACCAATGCAGAGCAAATGCCTATCTATCTAACTTGGAATGTTATACTTCAGAAATAGCATGGAATGTGTCAGTTATTGATGAGGATTGCTGGAAGACACTGAGCATCTGGCTTCAGACCAGCTTTTGATTTGCCAATGCAAGGAACGTCTGTTGGGTTTATAAAACTTGTGGTTTAGCCGCTGGTCCACACCACTTTTCCAGTGCAACATTTTGATGACAGGCATGCCTTGAATTATGACTTTGCTTCTAACAGGCTGCATAGACAATAGCTGTATCCTTGTACATAATCTGGAAGGTGGCATTGATGGGTTCCTCTAAGGATTAGGACAGAACAGTTGGGCAAAGGGAGTGGCACACCTTCCCATTCACACCGAGCAATGCCAGCAAGGCCAGGCTCCTTTCCTCCTCCTGCCTTAGAACAGCCTCCTTCAGACTGTGCTTGGAGTGAGACCTGGGGAAGTTGTAGGGAGGGCAGAGGCAGAGAAGCAATTTCAATAGGTATTTTGCAGAACAGACCTGCTACATTTGATCACATATTTTCTGACATTTTTCTATGCTAGGAAGAGAAAACTGAAAACAACAGAGAATATCATGGCAGAGAATAATGGTTGACATAGGCTTTGGTGCTTGGCAGACCTAGGTTTGAGTACTAGTTCCGACACTTGGTAGGATGACATTTAAATTACTTGCCCAGACATCGTGGACCTTGTTTCCACATCTGTAATGGAGCCAGTATCTTTCCTGCAGAGTCATTGTGAGGATTTGATGAGCAGAGGTGGACAGCGTGGTAGTGGAGTGCCTGGCCCATAGCAGGTGAACGATAAACTCCAATGATATGGATGATTGTGTGGGCTGCTTCTGCTCCTTCTAATACCCCTGGAATGTGTGCATGATTCGCTGATCCTGTCAATATCACTGAACCAATAGTACCACCACCCAGGCAGCTCCATCAGCCCAAAGCAAGGGTGTCACCCTTATTTAGTCTGTCATCAACTCCTGACCGCATTACTGACTTAACATTTCTTGCCTGAGTCCACTTCTCTTTCTCTTGTGTCCTCTTTATTTTCCACTCTGACAACTGTGACTGTCTTCTCACTGTTCCCCTTCCCTTTTATGTGACTCCATTTTAATTTGTCTTCCACGTGACAGCCAGAGGGATGGTTCTAAAACATCGTCTTCTGGCTGAAACCTTTCCATGTCTTCCCATTGTCATCTGGATGAACTTTAGATGCATAAGCAAATTGCCTGTGTCTTCAGTGGTCAGCCTGGGCTTATGTCTCCTTCCTCTGCATGCCCAAACAGTCATAGACCTGGCCTCCTACCACACTGAGCTCCCTGCAGTTGCAGGAGTGGGCCTCTAATCTCAGGTAGGTGTGCTTTTGCTCATGCTGCCTCTGCTGCCTGGAGCACCCCTTCTCTCCATTTGTGAGACAAATAGCACAGAAGTTCAGCGTCCGAACGTAGAGTTAGGCCACCTGCATTTGAATCCTGGATCTCCATCTCAGTAGCTGGATGACTTTGGGTAAACTATTTAATTTCTCTATGTCTCAATTCCTCATTTTAAATTATGGATAATACTACCTACTTTTCCTGTCGATCAGCACAAATAGACGAAGAGACATAAATTATTTAAGATATTTTCTATCATAGAGTAAGCAATTAATTTAATAGTAGTAGTATAATAATGATGGTCAGTATTGTTCTTGCTGCTGTTTCAGAATTGCACTCAGGATTAAACTCTGTCACGATGATTTTTCTGACATCTCCCCCAAAGGCTGAGTTGGGTGTATCTCTTGCACCCTCCCATTGTGTCCTGTGTTCTGCCTAAAAGCACTCTCACACAGCATTCTAGCAGTCTGTTCAACTTTCCCCTGTCCTGAGGGCTACTTTGCTTACCTTTTTTCATTTTTATATCTTCAGCAGTGAGCGTGGTGCTTGGTAAGTAATTAATGCTAAATAGATGCTTATTAAATGTATTATTCTCATTTTGTAGATGAGAAAAGTGAGATAAAAAGAATTTGAGAGGTGTAGTAAAGTGTTCACAGAACTCCCTAGATTCATATTTCTCATCTACAGAAGAGGGTATAATCAAGTACTTGGTAGAGTCAGGAATAAACCGAGATCTCCCTGACTTTCAACTCCTCATTTATTCCACTATGCCTCACTTACTGTATTTTGCTAAGATGATTCTGATCAAATTGAAATGGATGACACTTGATTTAGTGTCACAGCAGCGATTCTGTTCTTTGAACCAAAATAAGTCTCTGAAAATATGACAACAGTGACTTAAGTTGTCAGGATAGAAAAATGTTAGCAAATAATAGTATTGTGCCAGAAACTTTACAGGGTGCAGGGTGTTTGTGTACCTGCTGTAACAGATTCATACCAGAGAAAAGATGCTGTGTGTGTTGGAGTTCACAGCTTCCCTGAAGACATCTCGGTTCCCAAGGCAGTGCTGAGTTTGCCATGTGCTTCCTAACCTTTTGCTCTGCTGGGAGGTTTGTTAGTTTCTGCCTTGTTAGTAGCATATATGGCTCTTATACTAGACCGTGAGCTCGTCCAGGGCAGGGACCACTTCTTTATCTTTGTATCTGCCTTGATTCTTCACACAGTGCCAGAGTAAAATGTTATGAACAGTAGGGAAGGAGACACAGGCTTTGGCTTCTGGTGGAACCCAGGCTCAGTGGCTTATCAGCTGTGAATTGAGTAAGCTGAGTAATCTGCCAAAGCCTCAACTTCCCCACTTGTAAAATGGGGCTAACTACTCTCGTAGGATTGTGAGACTTGGAGACGGTAACGTTTGTAACATCCTCAGCATAGTTCCTGGTGCTGATTCACGGCTACCATCTCTGGAGCACTTATCACTCAAGCACAGTGCCTTTTAGTAGGGAGTGCACGGTAGGGCATGATGAATGTGTTATTAACTCTCTGCATCACTTGGGTATGTGTTTCTTTATACTGATATGTGTGTGTATATGTACATATACATGTTCCTGTAAAGTTGTCACCAGAAAAAGGGATATTCATGTTTTATATGCATTATGTTTGTATATACACATACATTTGTATCTATGCATACATGTATATACACACAAACACAGATACATTTAAAAAATGAATGTACCCCTTTCTGGTGACAGCTTCCCTTCACTTTTTTTTTTTTTTTTAACATTACATACATATATTGAAGAAAAAAGACTGAAAGGATCAAAACGGCTGCAGACATTTTATGGGCTTGGGGATTGTCTCCTCTTCCATAAAGAAATAGTAAAACAAAAGAATGAAGGAAGAAACACAAGAGAGGTTGACAAATAGAAATGGAATGATTCACCCCCTTTTTCTTTCTTGCAAGGCCTGTGTCTTTACCCACAGATAAGTAAATTCCTAACACAGTCATGCAGATCCACACATGAACAGCGGGGCTCTGCACCATCTTGGGGTGCACCTGCAGTGCGAGGTGTTCTATGGTGTGTAACACAGCCATGTTTATTGCTCCATGAATATCCGTGTGCTATTGAAACCTCCTGTTGGAGAAGATATGTTAAAAGACTACTGTCTTTCTCGTCCCAAATCACTTGCATCTCAGAATCATTGAGTTGTTTGCCATTACTTTCCTGTCCTTTTTTATTTTAAGGACTCGTTGTGATAAGGTTGGATACATTATTTTTCCTTCTAGAAACTTTGCTTATTTTTATCTTGTATTGTCACAAAACAATTAGGAAAGTTTCCTAATTTCTCCATACCTTTCTCCAACACCTTTCTTTCCAGCTTGGGTCTGTAAATGTTCCAGGACTTGGATTATCCCTTTGCTGGTTGAGTACCTAGCATCTAGCACATTGCAGCCCAGAATATGTGGCAGGCTCTGGGGACGCCAACTCATTTTAAGGAGAAAATAGTCATCTTTCCTGTGACAATGAGCGTGACATTCACATGCTTGCATCCAGTACCGACTTGCAGGTTTTATACCAAATAGAGAGACATTACTAAATGAACATTTCTTGCTCTTGTATAAATAGATAGATTAATGGTGTTAAGTGAAAGCCAAGCCTGCTTGAAATGTTAACTTCCTTATGGGGTTTTGAGTTTCTCTTATTTTTGATAAATGGACCAATCTGGCAATAAAATCCTTGCACAGTAGGTTAATAATGTCATAGCTGAACTGTGAAATAGTAATGTGTGTACCATCTCTCAGCAAACAATAATCCTTGAAGCCTGATAAATCTATTTCCAGCCCAATTGCATGTTCATTGTTACCCACGACTCCTTTGCAAATACAGAGCAGTTTTGTCACATGTATTTTTAAGCAGAAACAACTAGGGAAGTCAAACACACGTAACCCTGTGAAGGGAGGTGGGGGACAGATTCATTTTCAGCCCTTCTGAGCCCCTGCTGCCCCCAGTGCCTGAAGTCACTCCTCAGAATCCCTGCATTGCTGATTGGGGTGCAGTGTAACCTTCCAGTCCTCCCAGAGCCCAAATCACTGATTTGCTGCTGGAAGCAGACAAGGATTGGGACCAAGGAAGCAAACAGCCCCCAGGTTCTTCAGTTTTCATTGATCACTTGGTTGCAAGCAAGGTTTGGTGCTATTTAGCCCAAATCCCTGATAACAAGAGAGGTGATGTGGAGACTTCTCTACGCTGATTTCCTGTAGATCTGGGAATACAGAATCTGGTGAATGTCTGCAGGCTTCAGACAGCCCACAGCACATGCAGACCTGTGTGCAGAGCACTTCAGCACCGCAGCAGATCGTAAACAAAGGACAGCCAAATGCCCTCCTTGTACTAACACAGAGGAGGAGGTATGGCCCCCTCTTGCCCATCTGTAGCCAGGGGCAGGCAACTCCGGGGTAAAATTTACACTGCGTTGCTAAAAAAGAGAACTGTATCCAAAATCACGGGTGATTTTGAGGGGATTATTTAAGCGTCAGAATCTAAGTAGCTTGGGGCAGTTCACATAAACTTGACAAACAGGCTACTTTAGTCCTGTCTGACTGTATCAGCATAATAGGGCAATGAAGCTTTTATTCATTCAAAGAAAGGTTGAGTTTGATTGGCAGGACAGCCTGTCTGAACGCGAGTGGCTCTTTCCCCCAACACTTCTCTGCTATCAATTACCGTTTTGAATACGAAGTGTTTCTAATGTAAAATAATGCCAACCTCTGCTTCTGTCCTCAGGCCAGAGAGTTTCTTTGTGTTATTTATTCCCAGTGTGACTGTTCCGAACCTTCCTCTCCTTACTGTTTTTTTCCCTCTTCTTTTCAGTCTCTAAGTGATGTAACATTGCCAGCAGAAGTGAGGTTCATGCAGAAAACATTCCTGCTCTTTATTTTAATCAATAACCTCCTGGGTGAATGACATTTCCACCTTAGTGATTTAAAATCAGAAGACCAGGGGATGTCCGTGCTTGTGAATCACCCCGGGTTCCAGGAACAAAGAAGGCATTTTTGTTTTTTGTAATTTCCCCTTCACACTGCAAACAACTGGGCTCTGAAGTTGATTTCATTTAGCAGTCAACTTCTGTCTAGAAAAATATGCACAACTGAACTGAACACCGTTCTTATTTAAATCGGCAAGCGATTTGCTTCAGCTGCCATCTGTTGGCCGGTTAGCTATTTTAATTTGATGCTGGGGACATTACCTGACTTTGTATATTGCATTTTGATCTGCATCATGTTTGAGAAATATCTGCAAATGACTCTAAGGGAGAGGACTTTGAAGGATTCTATCGAACAAATATGTACATATGTTAATGCCATGCTGGGCAAAGGAGTGTGGGAATGTACCAGCGTGTATATAAGACAGCGTGCATCTTACCTAATAATCTTTATGGCCAGAATGAGAATAAATTTTTCAAAATTGTATTTCCTCCACATTTCCAACTGACCCTTATTTAAAAGTCATTAATGTTGAGCTCTCTCTCATGGTATCCTTATCCATGTTTCTAAAGCTGCGGTTTCTCAGGTTATCAACTTTATAACCCTTGTGAGCCAGTCATGGATGGTGGGGGAAGCGTGATGGAGTATCTGCATGAGCCTGGGGTCTGAGTGTGGGAAACTTGTGGGATCTTCTCTTCCTTCCTTTCTCAGAGCACCCAGAGTTTGACAGCGCTTTGTGAGTATTTATCAAGAGCCTCCCAAAAGAGGCCGTGGGGCAGTCTGAGAAGTGCACAAGGCAAAAAGTCAACAGCCTGGTTTCTTGTGCTAGCTGGGCTTCTTGCCATTAATTAGTTGTGTGATTTGGGGCCAGTCCTTTAACCCATCTGCACTTCCATCTCCGTGTGCGCAAAATGAGGTGATTGTACTGAGTAATCTCTAAACACCCTTCCTGCCCTGATGTTCTAGAAAGCCTGGTTCAGGAGAGAGAGACAGACACAGAAAGGCGTGTTGCCCAGTTTCTGCTCTCAAGTATTTCAACCATAGGAGTGATTAATATTCACCAAACAGATTCAAAATAGGGGCTACTTCCGGGCTGGGGTGCCCTCCTATCCATTTCTTCTCTCCTCACTAATAAACTCAAATTGCCTACAAATTTTCTTTGTATTATTATTATATTTTAAGTTCTAGGGTACATGTGCACAACATGCAGGCTTTTTACATATGTAAAAACCTCTGCACCAACACGTGCCATGTTGGTGTGCTGACATGCACATGTATGTTTATTGCAGCACTGTTCACAATAGCAAAGACTTGGAACCAACCCAAATGTCCATCAATGCCTACAACTTTTCAACATGATTTTATTCTTCTCAGCATTGCCTTCCACATAATGCTATTTTCTATATAACTTCTTCTTGTGAGTTTCTGTAATATTTGCTCTGTGCCTTTCTTTTCTCACATTCATTATCTTCCAGGTAGAAACACCCAAGAGTGTTTCCACTTGAACATTTCTCTTTCTTGGGACAGCCTCTTTGCCAAACCCATCTTGATGCATGTTCTCTCTTCCTTGAGCATATGTGCTTGCAAACACTATGTATGGTAGAATCATATGTTGCCACATTGGAGACACATAAGATGCCTCCAGTTTCTATGTTCACCATTGTGATCATTGATCACATGTAAGTGCCCAGTTACATACTGTACCGAACCAACCATCCTATGCCAGATATTTACAAACAAAATATTCAGTCAACAGATTGGGCATAGAGGATGATAATAAGGCAGAGCGAATGGCAGGAATCAGCAGAGTGAATAATAGGGATATAGATTAGACCAAAGGAGAGGAAACATCCTGGGAGTTTTGGTTGCAAATTTGAAATGAAGAGAATCTATTCCCTTTTTCTATGTATTGGGCTTTGGGACTATGTAAGCAAATTTAGGCTGGCTAGGCCAGGCGTGGTGGCTCACACCTGTACTCCCAGCAAGCACTTTGGAAGGCTAAGGCAGGTGGAACACTTGAGGTCAGGAGTTTGAAACCACCTTGGCCAACATGGTGAAACTCCATCTCTACTAAAAATAAAAAAATTAGCTGGGTGTCATGGCACATCCCTGTAATCCCAGCTACTGGGGAGGCTGAGGCAAGAGACTCGCTTGAAACCGGGAGGCAGAGGTTGCAGTGAGCCGAGATCATTCTACTGCACTCCAGCCTGGGTGACACAGCAAGACTCCGTCTCAGGAAAAAAGAAAAAAATTAGACTGGCTAAAAGTAGAAATGTGTGATCTTGGGCAAATTACTCAAATGGCTTGTCTGAGTGTCAGTTTTCTCCTTGAAAAATGAAGGCAGTACTAGTATATACCCACATCATAGCGTTGTTGTGGGGGTTAAATGAGATAATGAGATTAAATGAGACACAGCATTTAGCAGGGTACCTGGTTCACAATAAGGATTCAGTAAATATTTCCTCTTGCTGTTATTGTGGAAGTCATAACACCAGAAACCAGTGCCTTAATTGAAGAGATACTTTTAGAGAAATGGGCACTAGCTTTGATTTGGGAGGCTCTGTGGTCACAAGTCACTCCAATCTAATCAGTAAAGCTTTCTCTGTCCTCTCCGTCTTCCCATGCCACTTTCTCATGCTCATATACATTTTTTTTCCTGCTGATAGTTCCTGTCCTCACTCCAAAGCAGGTCAATATTCTCATTGCTGTTCATTGCAAAGTCATAGGTGATTTATTACTAGGGAAAATACTTTTTGGATTCTGCATTTGCATACTCAGTTAGTGTTTTCTGGGTTGTCTTCTGCTTGCAAATTGATTTAAAGTTCTCCCATGAGCAGTGACAAGTTTTCTCTGGATGTGAGAACCTGACAGAGTTGCAGTTGGTTTAGGTTCCATACAGCAACATAGAGTTACGTTATTTTCCACTGTGACTCAGGAGTTGGCATATGCATTCTATTCCTTGATGGTTTTGCAGGCACTGGAAGCTATTATTTCCAGAGCAATATATGGCAACCAGAAATGACTTCATTCCTAATTATTCTAATGAGGCTTCCTGAGCCTTATTGGAAAGGGAAGCCATGGAAATTGTGCATCCTCCCAAAACTTAGTACTGTTAGCATAACATTAGGTCTAAAAAGGTTTTTCAAAATGTAATACCAATTGGAAAGGATGTGTGTGTGTGTTTGTAGTATTTGGTTATAAACTATTATCATAACTCAGGGTCACCAAAATGTCTCTCTAGAAAGAGAACAGCCTAACAGGAATGAAATAATTTAGTCTCTATTTTTGATGAAGCAATAATATTTTTGAACGGTCAGCTGAATGCCTTCTAAGTTGCCTGGGTGCCTAAAGGGCTTAGAAAGTTCTTCCACAGAGATAAATAAGCTGTCAATTCATGATGAAGAAAATCAAACTCATGGTGTTGATCTTGGCTGGGACACTGGTACAAGTATGAGAGAAATTTTTTGCAGAGATGTAGTATAGCCCATGTGTTAGCAGTTAGCACTCCAGTGCCACACTGTGCCTCTGCTCCCCATTTCAAAAGGTAAACATGGCTGTTGAAATAAGGAAAAGAAAAGATTAACCCATTCAGGTGCATACACCTAGTAAGTGACACTGTAGCTCCCTAGAGGATACAAAAAGAATAGGGGCAAGAGTCCAGAGAGTGGATTTTATTCAGTTACCAGATTTCCTCTTCTCAGCACCTTCTCAGAGTTGGGCTTGGAACTGTGGGATGAGGTTCTGAAGTGAATCTGGGTGCAGTAGGAAAAGGAGTTGGTGGAGGTAGAGGCTTCAAGAAAATGCCTGCCAAAAGCCAGTTGACTTGCTCAGTTCTTTACACTTTTACAATATAACAGGGTATTTCTCTGACTTTGTGAGCCATGAATATTTTGGAGTACCTAAAACAGCAAACAGGGTAATTCTATTTATACCAGGCTAGTGCACAAATGTAAAAAGACCTCTATATATTACCCTCCTGTTACAAAAATCGAAAGCTGGGCATGGGCAGAAGAGAGGGAGAGAATCATGCTATTTTTTAATTTCCTTTGTATTAATACAATCGAAAGGGGGCTATCAAAGCATAACACTGGCCTGCCCTCCAGCTGCTGTAGTAGGTGGCGTTTCACTTGGTTGCCTTGAGATTTACAAATTCTAAAAGTATTTTCATGCCTCCAAATCCAACACAAAAGGCAGGGCCCATGGAACAGTGGCTCTGAACTTCTTAAACTGAATAATAGGACAACGTGAAACTTTTATGGAAAGATATTGTTTTTCCTGAAGTTCTTGCAGTACAGGTTGTAGGAGCTTCCTTTTTTATCTATGCCCTCGGAGGTCTCACAAAGCAGAAGGCACAGTGAGACCGAAAACATCAGGGTGTCTCTCATCTAGGAAATCTCCAGTAATAATGGGTCCATGTAATAAAAGTCTTCTAGCCAAGACTCCAATAGAGAATTCTGATGTAACTTCCTGACGAATACAGTAGAGGGAAAAGGGGTGGTGGGATTGAGGGTAGGAGATACATGAATCTCTCTAAGCCTCAGTTTTCATATCCTGAAATGGAGACAATAATAATATTACCTATTGGGGTATTGGGAGGCTAAAGGAGACAGTGCCTGCAAAGTACAGTGCCTGCCTTATTGCAAACTCACTGTAAATACTTGAAGTTGTTACTGATTTTTATTCCTAGTAATATTATTTTATATTATTGGCCCTAGTGTTTCAGCTAGTCATGTGATACCAAATATGCCATGGAACAGTTTTTTGGCCTCTACACTTTTCTCATCCACAAAATGAAGTGGTTGGATCGGAAGATATCTAAGAAGGTTCCTTCCTGTACTAAGATTCTAGAGTCCTAAAGTTCCATTCTTGTTGTTGTAATGAAGTGAAAAGCACACATATTCATACCAAAAGGGTCATACATTTAAGATTATTTTGTGGAGAGACTGGGAAAAATCTTTACAGTTTTAGGTTGTAATTAAGGAAGTGAATTATGCTAAAATTGACTTTAGGAAAACAATGGTGTTTTCTGTAACCACATGGATATCATCTGGGTGTATGTAAATAAGAGGCAGGTAAAAAAGATGAATGCTAATCTCTGTAAAAATTCAAATGAATATTAACTCTTATTCAGATAGCACAAGTACATTGCACAGAGAAATCAAGACATGAATTCATATGATTTCATTTTTTTCAGCTGTGCACATCTTTTGGTTACAGAAGCAGCTCAGGACTTAGGCATTGCTAATTTCCTAATAGAGTATGACATCTGGGCTGCTACTTTTAAATATAGTAGCTTGTTTGCTCAGGCTTATGGCTCAGTAATATTTGTTTTGTCTTATGAATGTAGTGAAAGCAGGGATTACAGGTATTCCTCAAGGACTAATTAGAAATAAAAGCTTATGTATATTAGGGAAGTTTTCGAGTAGGAAGTGCTCTTGCTTGAGTCATGAAGAAGTGACGCTGGTTTCAGTTTCAATTTTGATACACTAGAACTTGGTACTTTTTGTAGAGTCCATTTGGAGAGGTTAAGAAAAATCACTTGGAATTATCTGCAGAAGTTCAGGTTAAAAATGGTTTGTCCTTCTTCCTTGGTTTCAAGCTCCTCTACCCTATTGACAAATTCATGCCTTCATTCCTCTGTCTGGTTTTTAGGAAATAAATTCAAGAAAAGAAAAACATGTAACTGTCAGCACTGTTTCCATAAAATAAAGGTGTTCTAGAGAGCAAAGAGAGGCCTTGTCTTGGAAATACAATTTGGCCAAAACTGCCTGGTGTGTGTGTGTGTGTGTGTGTGTGTGTGTGTGTGTGTGTTCATCTCTCCATGATTCATTCTGAGAGCTGTTTTAGCCTTCATAAAATATTCATGCTAGTTGTGCATGGTTCTATAATTGCCATCTCAGGCCTTGAATTATTTATAGGTTGTACTGTTCACATAGTCTCATTTACTGATAGAGAAGATAACACCATACAAGAGGATCCCAAACACTCTGAGGCCTGTTACTTTGCATTAAGTAGTGGAATTATATTACTGTAGGTGTAAAATGCTGGCCTTTTTTTTCCTCCTCTCCCTTTAATATATCATTTTTGTATTTATAATATGCTAATTGTCAGAATGCTGTTAAGCCTCATAATTCCTGCCAAGTTTTGCAGAAATCAAGATGTGGCTGAGATGATTTAGCTCTTGATCTCAGAATGATCGTTCTAAAAAAACCTGTCTACACACAGCATAATTTATTGAAATGATGTATGACTTTACATGCATACCTGAGCCCTTTTGTTTTGTACTATTGATCGGTTTGTATGTCTCAGTGTTAACCAACATGTGGTTGGTTTCAGTAGACATTTACCAAGAGCCTTGCAAGCTTGCTGTCCCTAATTAAATACTGGGTCTCAATTCACTTGTGTGACAGTTTCTCTGCACCTATTTATTTTGCTTTCCTAATTCTCCTTTCCTTTTTCTGCCAACGTGATCTTTCTTCCACATGCATTATACTCTTGATATTTATTTGAGGGTAGGAACATGCTATAGGAACATACTAGAGTTTTATCTCCTCTCTCTCTTTTTGGTGTTATTTAGTTTCCAAAGTCCATGTTGATGTTAATAAATATCAAAAGCCGATTCACCAGAGTGTACTTTTCTGGTATTTCATTATCAGTATCCATGTTTAAAGAGGAAAACCAGAAAAATTCATGGCAGCTCATAATCTGATATATTCTAGTTTTCTCCTCTACCAGTGGAAACTCACGAATTTTCCCTGGTCTAGGAACTTCCAACTCTATACAAATCACTAACAAACCCTCCTCCGTCTCCTCTCTTTAGGCTGATCAATATTTTCTCTCTAGCCTTCTTTCCATCATACAGGTTGTGTTCCCTTGTGTGTGTGATGTGAGCTTTCCCATACCTGTATTAGCCAACTCACGGCTTCTTACTGTTTACCTGCATACTGCTGGATGCTTTTATATGGTACCTGTAGGTGACTTTACATAGCACTGAATCAGGTGATAAGGAAATCATCTTATTTAAAATTTCTTTTATTTTTCCTGATTAGGCCAAAGTCCTTGTTTGGTAGGAATCTGTCTTCAACACCTCACTCACATTTGCTTCATCTCCCTTTTCAATGAATACCCTGTGGTAGGCAACAGTATCTAGCCAAATATTTTTTTAATTTTGTTTACATTCACTTTTAATTATGTTGCTTTCTTTTATCTGAGACAAGTAGTATGGGTTTTCATTCATAGTAGGAACGGAAAGTGTGATTCAAAAATAAGTTTATTAGGGATAAAAGGAAATGAGTCAGTATACATAAAAATATTAAGTGAATAATATTATAGGTAAAAATGGCAAGAACTCTGAAGGTGCTGTTGTGAGTGACTGAAGTTCAGGGAACACTGTGGCAATGCCAAAACGTGGCGAATCACTCTAGAGAGCTGTGTATTCTATAGAGTCAAAGGGAATGGAAGGGTTGAGTGATGGGCAAAAAGAGGATGTAGAATCTAAAATGCTAGTGGGGGTAAAGACATGCACTTTTGGACAATTCACTTATCTTTGCCTTTAGACAGTAAAATCTCTACTAACTAAATGGGGCTCTGGTCAGTCGACTTTTCTTTTTCTTTTTTTTTTTTTCTTTTCTTTTTTTTGAGACAGAGTCTCGCTCTGTCGCCCAGGCTGGAGTGCGGTGGCGCCATCTCGGCTCACTGCAAGCTCAGCCTCCCAGGTTCACGTCATTCTCCTGCCTCAGGCTCCCGAGTAGCTGGGACTACAGGCGCCCGCCACCACGCCTGGCTAATTTTTTCTATTTTCAGTAGAGACGGGGTTTCACCGCGTTAGCCAGGATGGTCTCGAATCTCCTTGAGAATGACCTCGTGATCCGCCCGCCTCGGCCTCCCAAAGTGCTGGGATTACAGGCTTGAGCCACCGCGCCTGGCCCAGTCGGCTTTTCTAATTGAAGGTTCACTTGTATTGATGAAAATCGTTTCTAACGGCACAGGAGTCCCATTTCCACTAGAGTAAATCAGGGTCCAGGGAGAAATTGACTATCACTAATGAATGAAGGTTTTCGGGTTGTTTTAAGCCATTGTGGATCTTGTAGAGTAATACTGATTAGCAGTAAAAAAAATTTAGTGTCATTCTTGACTGAAGAGCCGTGGACAAAGGTATGGTTTTTGATAAAGCCTAAATATTAGCTTGTTTTGTTATCCACAGGGAATGTGCTCTGGGAGATTTCTGGTCTACACGTAGGGACAGTGCCTGGCATGTTGTAAGAGTTTAGCACATACCCATTGTATTGAACTGAATTAATGCTATGTAGCAGGGCTCTGATTAACTAATAGTTCCTCAAAAACTGTACACACAGAAAAGTGAAGCATGATTGAAGATGAAATAAGATCATTGTTTCATCTACCAGTATATCCCACAGCATAAATGCCTATGTTTGTACATTGGTTGGTGGCCCAGGAATAAATTATATAGTTCTTAGGAGCTTTTGACAGTTCACTTGACAAGAGTGAATTGTGTGCTAAGCAGGTTTTAAAATTAAAATTCAGATATGAATGTCTTGCATTCTCATTTCCTTCCATTCTATCACCAAAATCAGAAAAGACCAAGAACAGAGCTGGGTGCGGTGGCTCACGTCTGTGTTCCCAGCACTTTGGGATGACAAGTCTGGCAGATCAGTTCAAGGGGTCAGGAGTTCGAGACCAGACTGGACAACATGATAAAACCCTGTCTCTACTAAAAGTACACAAATTAGCTGGGCATAGTGGTGCATACCTGTAATCCCAGCTACTTGGGAGGCTGAGGCAGGAGAATCGATGGAACCCAGGAGGTGGAGGTTGCAGTGAGCTGAGATGATGCCGCTGGACTCCAGCCTGGGTGAGAGAGTGAGGCTCCATCTCAAAATTAAAAAAAAAAACAAAAAACAGAAAGAAAAAAGACAAAAACGTTTTATACTTGGATAGATAGGAAAGTCCTGTCTAAAGGCAGAGGGAAGCTTAAGACCATCATGGGGTTGGGATGACTGCATCCCTCTTGCCTACTTATTAGTGTCTATTTTGGCAACAGAATTAGGTTGTGAAGTATTTTTTTGTGAAATTCTTTCCACTGACTTTCGTATTTTTAGAAAAGCCATGGCTGCAATTCCACCAAGTACTCTGCACCTGCTGTGGTGACTACCTGCCTTCTTTTAGGCTTTGATCCCATTGGTCCTGACTGTTTGCAAGCTGGTGCTGTCTGGGTTTTTGTTTTGTTTTTAAAGTTCAATTCTAGAAAAGTGAATTTGGTCCATTGCTGTAGAAAGAGATCCTGGATCATAAAGCTAGACCTGAGGAAGGTTGTGGCCCCAACTCTGCAATGAATGAACTGTGTGTCATTGAGCAAATCCACTAAGCTATCTGAGCTTCTATCTCCCCATCTGTGGAAAGACATGACTAAATTAGAGGTTCTCCATTCTAACATTTTATGGTTCTATCATTCCTGTTTCCACATGTGGGAATGGACTTCAGATCCTTGGCCAGTGAGTTTTATAAAGTCAGAACATCATTTGTCATAACTTAAAGAAGACTGCTTGTTAAACATTTCTTATTTCTGCCTCCCTATACACGCACCTATCTGCAAGAATGACTCTCTGGCTATTTCCTCCCTGTTTTGATTGTTCTACATATTATTATTATTATTAGGTAAATATTCCTAATAGCAACAGTTGTGTCAATGCAATTGTATGGCATTTTTTTCCCAAGGGAGCCCAAATGTGTCTAGAACATTATTTAATTATTATTTTTTAACTCAGGAGGGGATGGTCATGCAGAATTGTTCTCATGCAGAATTTTGTTTTTTCTAACTAGCTGGCATTTGGTTTTAATGTCTTAATTTGTGTTCTGCAGCAATCTGCATGTCAGAAGTTGAACCTCTCCAAGCTTATGCTGGTATTAGACCCTAAGGCTTGAAGGGAAAGTAGTAGCAGCTAGATGAGCACCTCACTTATCTGATATTTCTTCCAAGTAGTGCCTGGTCTTTTCTAGAATGTGTGCTGTGATAGGGAATTCATCTTGTAAGGCAGCCCCTTCACTATTAGAGAGTATTTTTTTTCCTTCTGTCACATTAGAGTGTTCCTTCTTGACTGACTTTTCACCCTTTGGTGCCAGTCTATCCTATAGACTTTTTCATTGTAGGTTTGCTGCTTTGTACAAAGAGTAAATAGTTCAAATATTTGGAAACAACCATCTTGTTTCATCAAGTCTTCTATCAGACTAAATATTCCTTCAAATATTCTCCTCATGTTCTTGCAGAGTCCTCTGATGCCCTGTCCACTCTATGTTAAATATACACAAATACAAAGAGCCAGGGCATTGGGTCAACCAGATGTTGGTTCAGGTTCCAGACCTTGCTATGTGGTTCTGGGCTGGTGGGCAAGCCTCAGATTTCTCATTCTTTTTTCTTTCTTTTTCTTTTTGAGACAGGGTCTCACTCTGTTGCCCAGGCTGGAGTACAGTGGTGTAATCATGGTTCACTGAAGCCTTGACCTCTTGGGCTCAGGTGATTCTCTTACCTTAGCCTCCCGAGTAGCTGGGACTATGGGTGAGTGCCACCATACCCAGCTAATTTTTTGTAGAGGTAGGGTTTTGCCATGTTGCCCAGGCTGCTCTTGAACTCCTGAGCTCAAGGGATCTTCCCACATTGGTCTCCTAAAGTGCTGGTAATACAAGCTTGAGCCATCACACCTGGCCAGATTTCTTATTCTGAAGATGGTGATAGTATTTGAAAATGCCTAATGTCATCCATAGTCTATAGTAGATGCTAAATGAAATTTTATTGCTTCCTATTACTAACTTCATTTCCTTGTCCTAAATTATGACATCTAGAAATGGTGGAACTCCAGAAATGCCCAGTCCTTTCTGGAGGAGTGGAGCAGAATGTTCACATCACCTCAGTTGTGAACAGTGTAGTTTTAATAACATGGCCAAATGCTATTTTGTGTTTGGTTGAAGTGGAGGGCATGCACACTTCTGTTTCGGGCTCTCTAGCCCTTGCCAATGTGCTTTGGCAAACAAACTTTGTTTTGGCATGAAGTGTACTGCTTGTTGATACACAGTGGCAGCTTTGGAGCATGGAATCTTGCTCTTTATGAGTATTTGGCATATTGTGGAGTTAGAGTTTTGCCTTCTCTGGGTTTTCTTGGCTTTCTTCAATAGCCTCCCTACCTGGTCCCCAAAACAAAACAGCAGGAATAAATATCACCCTCAGACATGCCTCTTTCTCATTCAAAAGAAAGGCAAACAAAATAGGTATCCCCTAGAGCACAGAGAATAGACTCTCCAATTATCTTCATGAAAGAATAAAGACAGTCTTTCCAGTGTTCACAAGATCAAGTAGTGAATATGTCATGCATGATTCCAAGTCACTGGCCTGGATGAAAAGGCAGAGTGAAGTGAAAAGGGGATGGGGAGACCTTGGGTTTGGGTGGGTCCCAAAAGATCAAAACAAAACAAAACAAACAACAAAACTTGTGTGTGTACGTGTGCGCGTGTGTGTTTAGGACCTGGGCCAATTAGGGGAAAAAAAGAGAACGCTACCAATATAGCAAAACAGAATGTTTGGAGAAGAGGAAATAGGAGGGTCTCAGTGATTTAATGCAATACAATGATACTAAAAGGTGGGGGGGAGGTCTTCCCTCCTGTGACCCCACAAACTGAATGGCAATGCCTTTCTCTCTTGTGGGCTAGACTGAAAAGTGTGCTGTATTCTCTCAGGGTATCCAGATCCTTTGGGTCCTCCCGGATAAGCAACAGCACATTGTTATGCAAATTGTTGCTATTCCCAGTGGGATCTCACTGCGCCTTGTGAAGCCCTCTCTGCTGGGAAAAGCACTTTTCAGCTGTCTCCTCCTGGGTTGATATCTTTATAGAGCAACAAGAGCAGACAGCATTCTGCATTTTCTTCCACACAGTGGACAGAGTTCTGGGGTCTTCCATTTTTGCCTCACTTTTACATACAGACACACACATGTACACACCCCAAACCAAGTGCCTTTTTCTTCTGACACACTGCAGAGAACACCAGTCCTGGATGGAGAAAACGTTGAATGCCACATTTCATGACTCCAAAGGAAAAGTACGTATCATCTTTTCTTTCTTGGCCCCTCTTTGTCAAGAGAACTTGAGACTTCCTTCTATTGCTGTTAGTTGGTTCTATGAAGTCATTTTGAATCTTTTCAAGAGTAGGTTAAAAGTTAATGCTTTCAACATCAACCATGTTGAAATCATTTCAAGTTTTGCTTATGCCATTCCCACCCTTCTGTCCTCAACAAAGCATTGCCATGGCTCTTGACCACTGTGCAGCATTTTCAGTATCTTCACTGCATGAAAATTATGCAAACACCCAGAGACAGGGGCACCATATCATCACTTGACTTATTGGTCTGCTAGTCTGTACTGTTGCACACCACGTGTGGCTGTGTGACATGTGACTGCAGACCATACTTTGAAGCCATTTTCTTGAGCATCAGATATTGCTCAATTTTCAAATAACAAAAAAGCAGTGCCCTTTCTTCACTGTGAATTTCTCTCTAATGTATTAGGGAATGTGAAGGGTGTTAGTCCTTGAACTAGACATTCACAGATCCCAGAAAATAACAAACCCAAAAAACTAAACTGAGCAGTATGTTCCCTGCCAGATGAAGTGCAAAGCAAGTACTTTCCTAATAAACATGTAATAAAAACATGTTTGGAGCTCTCGTCTTAATTTCCTTTAAATTTTTGAGTGATTATTTTTAAAGCAGCATGTTTAGCTCTCTAACATTTCTAACACATAGGTTGAAAGAATCAAACTCTCAGCCACATACACACAAAATTGAACTCTATAAACTCTGGGTTTATAAAACAGGAATCTTTGTCTAGACATTTAAATCCTAAGGCTATTATTTCTTAATGATAATTCAATGACAGAATGAAGAACATGGCAAAAAAAAAAAAAAAATGAATAGGAGCCATTTTTATATTGTTTGTTTCTTGGGGAACTCTGATTTGAATCCTGTCCCCGATATTTGAGTGAAATCCTTGTGTCAGAACTACATAAAGAATTTCCAGATGTAGATACACAGTCTTTAGAGAAAAAAAAAATTTAAGCTTTGTAGGATTTGTATAGTCACATGGTAATGCTATCTTCTGAGTTTTGTAGGCAAGTAGAAAAAACAAGTGAAGGCAGAGTCTGAAATGGTTGAATGCTCATCAAAGAGGAGCCATAATAGCAACCCTGGAGAATCCACTTCAAACTTTTCAAGTATCTAGTTTTTCAAATGTTGTTCATTTTTATGTCCATTGTAATAATTAGCTCTGAAGCTAAGATAGGATTACAGGGAGAAAGAAAATATTAATAATAAAATATCTAACCAGATGGATGTCTTGTGGTACATTCCAATAAATGGAGAGGTGGTCCCCCCCCACCCGCCAACCCCAAACTAAGGCAGATGAGGAGAGTTGTTGTCTGCACCAAGAACTCAGCCCACAGAGCTGTAGCCTTGCATGCAGATTGATACCCAAGGAAATCTCAGGCCTTCTTTGCCCCTAGAGTTTTGTTGCTGTGTATGGTGCTTGATCCAGGTGTGCAAAGACCCAACTTGTCTCTGCCATTGACAGGGGCAAAGAAACAGAGTCACCAGTTAGAGAAATACTATATCCCACCTTGAACCTTGAGTTAGACGAAAATACAGAGGTAGAGTTACACCCAAATTACATACTAATGATTTTTTGAAATATGAAATCATGGCTTAGAAGAAGATATAAATTATTCAGGTCTGTTTAGAAGCAAATAAGTAACCTCTTCCAACCCAACACCCGACGACCACCAATTTTGTCATAAAAATTCAAGCCCTTCCTCTAATTACTGGTATCGTAGGCATAATGTGAACCCTCCCCTTTCATCAACACCATTATTAGCTGGGAGGTCAGGCTACCCTGAAACCTGGCCAGGCACAATAGACCAGAACTTACAACAAATTTGAAATTGACATTGATCACATTTATGGGACTGTCATGGTTCCTAGCGCTGCATGTTTAACCTTTTAGAGAAGAAAGTGCAGGGGATATTGCATAGCTCTTTGTGAAAAATTATGCATCATATTTATTCCATGTTTGTGCCTCTGTATGTTGGCATGCTTTATTAGTTTGTGTGGTATGTGTGTATGTGCTTAGATGTATGCACTATGTGGCTATATATATATATATATATATATATATATATAACTGGAGTCCCCAGTGTATAGTTTATAGTTTGGAAAGAAATCATCTTTCATCATTCGTCACTGCCTAGCTGTTGTAGACTGGGCCAGAACATCATTTGTTAACAGCGACAAAGCCGCACTCATAAACGCCGACATGTTACATTAATTTATAGGCACTGAGTGACTTATTAAACGTGACGTGTGAAATATAACAGGGCCCAGTATGGATGATTAGGTTTCGGGCTTTGAATTGTTGACAAGGCAGGGGTAATGAATTGCGGGACATCGGCTCCTGCATTTCCCCCTCATTAGTCAGTATTAGCTACATTAATAGTAATAATTGGATATATTCATCATTTAAAATGTTTTAATAAATGTTTGGACAGTACCCGATCAGAGCTGTCAAATATTAGGCTGGAAGGGTTGTGACAAGAGAAAAATGATGATGTTCCTTAGGTGAGAGATTTATGCAGCTTTGGAGATGCCAGCCTTAACTTTCTACTCCCTAAGGAACTCTGAGTTCAGATGGGTTAGGGTTACAAACCATGGAAATGGGGAAACCTGACTCTCTCCTGTCTCAGAGGACATTTCTGCAAGAAGGCTTTGAAGGAGATCAAGAGGGCCTGTCCAGAGGGACTCAGGTCTGCAACTGGTTTGCCTAGGATGGCTTCTGGGAAGAGATTAAGAGACCCAGCTTTGACCCAAGTTAGCTTTGTGACCTTGGGCCAGTGCCTTCACCTTTCTGAGCTTCCATTTCCATGCCTATGATATGTTTCATTTGGGTCCCTTTGAGATCTAACATTGTGTGAGTTTGATCATCAAATGTGATACCATTAGCCTAGAGGGACCTCTAACTTCCCCCTTTCTCCACTCTTACTAGTATTTATTGAGGACTAACGTATTTGCTCCAACAAGGGTGGATAAGACCTTTCTTTTGCCTCCAGGAAGGTGATCTGCCGACATTGTTTAAGTATTTGCAGCATTATCTGTGTGATATGGACATGGTTATATTCCCGCAGTAATTGGAGCCTAGAAGTATCCAATTTTATGGTTTAGTTCTTTATTGATCTTTCTCTGCTACTATGATCAGATTAGGGTGATTGTATTATATGCAAAAGATCTGGGGGAAAAGGTTCAGTAGAAATGTATATGGCTGCTATTCCCCTACCCTACTACAGCAAACCCAATACAACACAGCACAACAAATATATCTTAAACTTGAATTTGAACAAATACAGATTTTAGATCAAGGTGGGGAATGATTGTGATCCCATTATCACCATTATTATCACCATCAAATTAGTACTAGCTTAACCTTACTGAGCATTTACTATATGCCATCCATAGCCCTTGGAACTTTATATATATTCTCTTACTTACTTCTCACAATAATCCTTCAAGGTAGATTATATAGTTCTCATTTTACAGACAAGGAGGCAGAGGCTTAGAGAGGTTAAATGACTTGGTTATGGTCACACAACTGATAAGTGGTAGGGCCCAGACTGGAACATTTTTTAACCAAGTTCATGTCATAACCTGCTGTGCTGCCTGTAACATTTTGGAGGCTTGCTCAGTTCTGGCATAATTGAGGAGGGTTGTTGTCTAATTAGAGAGTATTTGGAAAAGGGCGAACAGGATGGGAAGGGTTTGTGATTCCTATCTTGAAGGGGTGGAAAACTAAAGTAGGCTTATTCTGGAAAAGAGTCCTGGGAAGAGAAGGTGGCCAGTTTCTCTGATTTAAATTATTTTTGGGTTGTCTCAGGGAAGAAGGAGATGTAATGCTATCTGAACCCGAGCTCAAAACTGAAGTTTCTGAAGGTAAATGATAGGAGGGCAGAATTCAGTTCTCAGGAAGAGGGCACCTCCTTGCAAAATTGTTCAGCTCTGAAGGGAAGGACCACCTCCCGATGACGGGCTGCTCTCTGTTAGAGCTAGAATGATCCTGCCTCTCCTGGAACTGCCTTCACATCACCTTCCTCCTTGCTCACTGTGCTGTAGCCACACTGGCCTTTGCACTGACTGGAATGCTTTTCTGGGTTTTGGCATGGCTGGGCTCCTTCTTGCCCTTCAAGTCCCAGCCAAGATAGTATAATTTCCAAGATCTCTTCTCCCCTTTCTAGCAGCAATCACTTTCCATCTGCTATCCTTTCTTTTCTAATAGCTGGAGTCAGTAACTGACATTATCTTTTTTAACTTTTGAGTCTTTCACTTATTCTTTGTCTTTTTTCCCCCACTAGAAAGACAGTCAATGGAGGGAAAGAGCTCTCCTATCTTATCCACTCCAGCAACCAGGACAGGCATAGAACTACTGGGGCAACCATTTGTCAGGCACCCTGGGGAAGGGATCCCTTCTTTGGGTAAAAAGCTCCTCTAGACAACTCCAGTATTTCTTTCTCATTCTTGTAGTCCATGAGTACCTCATTTTTACAGCTGTTTCCCTTGCCCCTTTGGCTTGGCAGAAAGACAAGACTATATGAGATTTTAAATAAATCCAGTGCCAGATCTTGGTTAGTTTAAAAACCAGTAATCTCTTCATATCTAAGGTGACCCATGAGTTAGATTTATTATTTTTTTTATTATTTTGTGTGTGTGTGTGAGATGGAGTCTTACTCTGTCACCCAGGCTGGAGTGCAGTAGCATGTTCTCGGCTCACTGCAACCTCCGCCTCCCAGATTCAAGTGATTCTCCTGCTTCAGCCTCTCTAGTAGCTGGCGTGTACCACCACAACCAGCTAATTTTTTGTATTTTTAGTAGAGATGGAGTTCTGCCATGTTGGCCAGGCTGTTCTCAAACTCCTGACCTCAGGTGATCCACCTGCCTAGGCCTCCTAAAGTGCTGGGATTATAGGCATGAGCCACCACACCTGCTCCCTGAGTTAGATTTGATATACCCCCTCAGTAACTCTGTGAGGAGTCTCTGCATCTGCTGCCATTGAACTTCCAGTTTCTGTGTATTTTCATGAGACTTTGGCATCATTTACATAAAATATGTTTAGAGCGCACCAAAGAAAAAGTTTGCATTATATTAAAGAGACTTTACAGAGCTTGTATTTATTGTTATAAATGATACTCTACATTTTATGAAAAAAAGTCAAGATTATAGTCACATAGTATAAAGCTGCAGATGTTTTTTATTAATACAATTTGGTTTTGCAAACATTCCAGCATATGATTCTTTTACAATAAGCCATGATACTCTGCACACACACACACACACACACACACACACACACACACACAGTTTACAGCTAGAGTGTTTTCAGGCTCTTGGTCTCTGTTACTTTATTATGGGTTCTCAATTATTTCTTAATTGTAGGTAGCATTTTATCATTTATTGTTTCAGAATCAAGCAGATATTTATAGCTCTAGCTCAGGTTCTGAGGATACAGAGATGAACATACTTATCTTCAAGGATCTTACTGTCTAGCTAGGTAAGGGAAGATTGGTAAGTGTCAGTCATGGAGCAATGTGTCGGATGTGGTTCTGAAGGAATGTGCCATGGAAAACTGAGGTGGGATGTTCTATGCCTGCCTGGAGGAACTTGGGAAGGCTTCCTAGAGGGAGAGCTAGGAGTTGTGATCATTCTTGAAATATAGGGGATTTTTTAGACCGGGAATGGACAGGGGTGAGGACTTACATGGGGGGATGAAATAGCGTTTGAGGAGGCTTAAGAGATCTCAGACGGTTTAGGAAACGTCAAGTGAGTTAGAGTTCCAGACCATAAGCATGAAGGTTACAAACCTTTAGTATAAAGGAATGTAAAGGATATGGGATGGGAAGCAAGAGATTTAGCTGACTGGGTTTTTGTTGTCAAACTGTAAATGGTGGACTTCATGCCATGTGACAGTGAGAAGTGATCACATATAATTTGAGTCAATAGCAGTTGTATTTGAGGCTGACCTCTCAGGAAAACAAAAAGTCTTCAAAATGAAAGTCAGGGTCTGTAGAATTCAGTCGTTCAAGAATGTGAGTCTAATGAAGGACTGCTGTTTCTTATCAGATGTTCTTGTTGAACAATTTCAAGGTATAATTTTAAGAAAATGATAATCATATTTTAGGTCACTTGTTTTGAATTTTCCTTAAAGCCTAAGTTCACAATATGGTGTCCACTTTTCAAAGGATGCAGTTTCTCTGGGAGGATATAACTTCATTCAAATTTTAAGTAGAGATCACTTAAAAAATTAGCTTTCTCTCACCCTATTCTTGGACATGGTATCTTGGTGGTAGCATGGGCCAAGTAGAAAACCTGACTGTATCCAATATTAACTGGCTTTGCTGTAGTTGAGTCCTTTTCTCAGCCCTGTAGCAGGCACAGTGGGAGAAGCATAGTGGCACGTAGGGGGCTTCTCTGAGACAGCGTTCCTTTGTGGTTACTTCTAGCCCAAGATGGTAACTACACTGTCATGGGTTTCAATGCATTCTAGAATGTCAGGTGAAAACAGGTTGGAACTATGGATATGCAATATGTGCTGCTTGCTTCACTGCAGTTTTTGTTTGTGTGTTGTTGTTTTTTAAATAAACATTGGATGTTCCTGGAACCCAACTTATCAAAACCATTTACACCATTGGGCCAGTTTTTGAAGTTTTCCCAGCCTACTTTGGCTGAATCTCAAGTTACCTTGACCCATGCCAACATTTTTTTTCAGGTGAAACTATTTCACCCTCCATCTCCAGCAATCTGCCACCTTTGACTCAGACATTCTTGTCCTAGGTAATTATTTTAAGGCAATCCTTGGATATTCAGATAAAATTTTACATATAAGGATGTTCACCAAGGGATTATTTATCATAGCAAAAAAAATTGAAAGTAATCAAACATTAGGAGATCATTTGAATGTCTCCTGTATATGGTGAAATGTTACGGGGTAAAATAATATTTTGAAGATATGAAATAACATAAAAAAGGATATAGTATCTGCATATGGTTATTAAATTTGTATGTACTTGAAGAGATTGGGACAAAATGGGATACAGGTGGTTTTTATTTATATGAATTTTCTATTTTAAACTTTTTTTTTTTTTTACAATAAACCTTTATAAGAAAAAAAAAGCTAGACACTATTTCAAAATATGCCACTTGGAATTTTAAAGAGTGTCTCTATGTAGGATGCCACATAACCAAAGAAAAGGCAAGGTGATGCGTGATGGCCAAAACAAGTGGGAATTGCTAAAGTCAAATGAAACTGCTTTGGCCCTGGGATCTTGTTAAGCAGCAGAGGAGAATTAATTGAAGGCAGCATTTGACTAAGCTAATTCCGGACATTTCTCTCAACTCCTGTGCCATTGGTTTCAAGTTGCAGGGAACATTTCTGGCTCAGGCCAATGCAGGGAGTGTACATAAACATGGGGTTTATTTTGTCAGGGATGTTCTTGAGAGACTTAATTCTCTACTGATCTTTTTTTGTTCTTTGTGGACATTTATTTACTTTTGAAAATGCCCCTGCAGATCCTCGCTTGAGTGAAAAGGAGATGTGTTCTCATGGCAGGACTCTGTTGCTGATTAGCAAGGCTCTAAAAATTGAGTGTACATTCGGTTACTGCTGTTTTTAACATTCTACTAGGTTGGCTTCATTTCTATACATGAATGATTTTGCTTCAGATATTTTCACAAATCCCCATTTGATAGACGGCATTAATAATGTTTCTCTTTAGCTTCCAGTTCCTTTATTTTTTTTAGCCTGCCTTTGAGTGAGATTCTTGATAATGAGAGTTCTTAGCCATCACCTTGAATCCTCCAGGGGACACAGGGGACAAGTGACCAGAAAAGGTCCCAGTTGATTTTACTCATCACCCCTTTAGTGAGTGCATGAGAAGAGAGGAGATTTACAGTTAAGGTCCTAAATCAGTTCTGGCTGTTAAAGTTTTTGTTGAGGATTTAGGGAGGCTAAAGCTGAAACTGAGTGTCATCTTGGAGGTTAATCTACTCAGCTCTGGAATGTGTGTCCTTCTCCCTGTGATACTGACATGGTGAAACAGCTGATGGTTAGAGGCCCATGCTCACCCCTGTGCAGGGTGCTGGAGGTGGATGTCATGATGGCAATACCAGAATTCTGAGGCAAAAGGGATTTATGCACCGAAACACTCATGCAACAGAGACACAGGATGCGCCATGGACTCAGACTGAAGGGGAGGAGGAGTAAAAGAGTCTGAGCCATCAGAAAATGTCACTTGTTTGTCTTACAAAACCTTAAGCAACAACCCTTAAAATTCAAGCTGATCACATTGGCTCAGAAAAGCAGGCAGTGAGGGTTTTCTTGTCTTTCTAAAAGTGAAAAGGGCTCAGTGGCACTGAAGAGAACCATGCCAAGATAGTAGTCAAGTCCTTTCTCAGTGGAAATCGTGAGAGGTGGCTCTTGTCCACATGGTGGTGGCTTGTCTCCACACTCTGAGTCTGGTCACTTATACCCCAGATCTGCATTCCTATGTCGGAAGCCAGGGTGAGTAGGCGTTCTTCACACATATGTGAATACCTTCCAAATCTTGATCAGGTGGCTACAAATAGTGTCGTGAACAAGAACACAGATATTGGCCTTTGTCATGCCTGGATTTGAATCCAGGGTACCTCAAGTACTAGATTTGTGGCCTCAGGCAGGTGGACTATTGATAGTGACTACCTTAGTAGTTACTATCTTAGGGTTGCTGTGAGCATTCAATGAGATGATGTTAGTAAAGTGCTTAGCAAATGACTTTGCACATAGTAAGCACTCAAATAATGGTAACTTTAAAAATAAGAATAATTGTAATCATGTTGATAGCATCATTAGTAGGTGCAGAAGTAGAAGTTTATTGGCAGTACTGTGGGAATGTATCCATCAATACTTGTCTTATTTTTTTGGAGATCCCAAAGTGAAATGTTAGACTAGTGTTCATTTATTCACCAAACAGTGATGTACAAACAAGATTCTACTAAGCACTGGGGAGGAAACAGGATCGTATAAAATGTGTTCCCTTCACATAGATGGTTATAATCTGGTTGACCAGCTATGAAATGTAAACGCAGATAGGCAGAGGAGAAGGTACTAAGTGACCAATGAGATATCAACAAAAGCCTTGGGAATTTAGATAATGCTGTTCTGGCCAGTGTGATCAGGGTGGATTTGGAGTTGGCTTGAGGAGTGGGCTCGATTACCTTGCAGTAGACAGACAGCTTTCCAGAAAGAGGGAACAGTATGCACAGAGGCTTGAAGGTGGGAAGTGGACAACTTCCGGGGCCAAAATGAAGTGTTGACTGCAGGTTAAGTGACATTGTTATCCAGAGGTGGCTTTGGAGGTACAAGTGAATTCGTTTCAGCCAGAAATAGTCCCAGGTGTGGTCAGTGAGGTTCAGCAAAGCCTCATCCCCCTTAACCCCTTCTAGGTGTTCACAGACAATTGAAGCCATCAGATTCATGCACAGATACACAAAGTATAAAATGACCTCAGTATTGTAAGAAAGACACTCACAGACCTTGGACACCTCAGTTGTATGGAGAAGCGATATCAACTCCAAATGTGAAAATCTGGGAAGTCTTATGAGGAGAGGGAGAATCTTAACCAGACCTGGAAGGATAGGGTGTCGTTGGAAGGGAGAGAAAGGCATTATAGGCAAAAGGAATGATTGAACTAAAGCCTGGAGGTCAGAGAGAGCTCTGATTTTCCAGTGAACATGGGCCATACAATATATGAGGTCCACAAAGTGATTCTAATTTGAGTTAAAGACCAATATAAATGCATACCACTTGATTCAAGTGGAGGACAGATAAGAACTCTTACTGGCCCTTTCTTCACATTACCATTGAGATGCATCTCTTGTACGCAAAATGGAGAAGGGCTGATTTTTCTTTTGGTAGATAAACAAGTTGTTGGGTGGCAATGATTGTGGTGAAAGTCTTTTAGACCACCCATGGATGTCGGGCAGGAGCAAACTGCCTGAGTCCTCTACTTCTGAAGCTCACTGTCTAATGAGCCAGGACAGCTGCCCATTTTATTCACTGTCTCACTGTCACTCACCTGGCCCCACCCTGACCTCATCAGGAGGGCTTTACCTTCCCGGAAAAGTGAACCAACTACTTCCACACCAAAAGATCTGTTCAAGCCAAGCCCCTCTTCCTTTCCTCTGAGCCCCCATCTTCTGGAGCAGACTGCCTCGATGTGAAATACAGAGGTACATTTTAAAAACGTATGTTTCAGAAAAAGGGCAGTAGAAATTCAGTCTCTAGTAAATGTTTGTCCCTTAAGCCTTGATTTCTTTAGTTTATACTTTGCTGCTTAAAAGGAGGAGAACGCAGTCTTCACAGCAAGCCAGTGCCTTCCAGATTTGTTATCTAATGATGACGTTGTTATCCAGAGGTGGCTTTATTTTGATGTGTGTGTGTGTGTGTGTGTGTGTGTGTGTGTGTGTGTGTGTTTCCTGTTCTTTTGAGCAAGCGGGTATGAAGAAGCAGTACCAGAGAAGGTAGCATGTGTCAGGAGGGTCTGCTGTTCTCTTTGAAGAATTGCTGTGTCTCAGCTTCTGAATTTCTTAGGAACCTGAACTAATGCAAGTTTACCACTAGATGCAGCCAGTGAAATGCCAGTGTCATATTACAATTAACAGTAATTCTGGTGGCTGTCATCACTTACTCCGAACAGAGGATCTCCAGCAAAAGCATGACACCGTCACGGCTGCTAATTCAAAGGCATTGTGTGAACTATGACAGACCTTATGGTGCACCTTTTATGCTTATTCAAATGAATAAAGTCTAGCCACTTAAATGGAGGAGAGGGAGAAGAAGTTCTAACACGTTTCTGCAGATGAGCCTGCGAAGGGTCAACTTGGAAAAAAAAGTTGTGTTAAGGAAAGTAATTAAACAGAGGCAGAGAGATTGAATATTAGTGCTTTTACAGAGTAAATGAGGATAAATTCTGTTAATTATGTGACTTTTTCCAGTACTAATGTGATAATAAAGTACTCTAATTCTGAAGAGGCTTGTCACAATCCCAGCTAAGGCAGTGACCCTTCTACTAGGTGAGACCAAGAAGCAACTTATAAAGCTTTCCAGCGAAAAGCAAGAAATCAAAGTAAAATGGATTTTTTTCCCCTCTCTCCATGTTTAGTGTGGAAAACTGCTACCCAACACCATCATGAAACTCTTAGTGAATGGACTGTCTTAGTTGAGGCACGAAAGCACTTATGTTTGCTTTTTTTGTGTGTAGTTCCTAAGGGAAGAAATGTGAGCAATTCAAAGAGTATAAATAGCCCAGTGCAGGATTCTAGTCCAATGATTAATAGTACCAAAAAGATTATACTTGGAATGTGAGTGAAATTTGGTCTTCGGGACTTCAATCTTAGAAAAATTTATGTCATTGTGAATGGGTAGGAACTTGTTTCTAGGGGCAACAGAGATGTGAAACTTGATATTTTGCAACATATTAATTGTAGCAGAAGCACAGAGGTGAGAGTTTGGGGAGATTTTGGGGGACAGCCAGGGGAGTGCCCCAGTGCATGTGACATCTGATGGATGGGATGATGTGTTGTTCAGATGAGAAGGGATGGGAGAGGTGAAGAGAAAGTTTGCAAGGAGAGAGCCACAGCATTGGCAAAACTACTGAGTTGGCCAAGTAGAAGGGGTGCTGAGGGAATGCAGAGGATCTAACAGGGTTAGATCCAACCAACCTTGTTGGTCTTCGGATCAACATACTCTCTGAGGTAGAGAGTAGGAGGGAGAAGATGGCAAAGGTAGTTTTGTTCCAGATCATGAAGGAAGGAAGTGATTGCTTCAAGGGCAGAAGAAAGGTTTTTTGTTGTTTTGTTTTGTTTTGTTTTTTCTCAATTTTTTTAAATGAGGCATGTTGCCAGATTTTACCATGTAGTGACTAAGGACTGAGGGAAATATGGTAGCTGCCAGTGCAGGCATATTGCTGTGCCCTACAGTGGTAAGGGGAACCCAGGTTCTCAGCCCAGTTGCAGTTCTTCTGAGCACAAGCTGTCTAGTGAGACTCTGCATTCGAATCTTGTCTGAACCTGCCATGAGCTATCTGTTGGCAGGCAAGTTACTTAATCTCCCTGTGATTCAGCTGGTTTCTTACCTGGAGCCCTGGGACAGGAATGGAGGCAGGGTGAGTGGATGGGGGAGCATAAGGTTGCTGTGAGGACTAAAAAAATGTACTAAATGTAGTATAAACATTAGCTATGCTTAACTCATTATTTTTCTAAAGCCTAGCACTTGGTAAAGTATTCAGTTAGGCTACTTTGGAGCAATCTTTCCCTCTAAAAGAATCAACCATCATCAAAAGGAAATTGGTATTCTGAGTCATCTTGGCTAAGAATCACCACACCACTAGAGTGTGCAGGCAAACTTGATTCCATAGTTCAAGGAAAAATACATAAAATCCCATATTTTCCCAGGCTGTTCACTTTGACAACAATTTATCATCATTATCTTTGTAAGAGAAGAGCCTTCCATATCAAAAACAACACTCAAACCCTCTCAGGCTTCAGGGAATGGTTTTGGGAGTAGACTGGTTGAGAGGGAACACATACTAGATTCAAGCAGACCCAGTGCTCTCTCAGCACACCGTTTTGCTTAAACTGGGGTGCAGGATTGTGTCAGGTTTCTCTCAAAGGCCCCTCTCTGACATCTGGTAGCCATCAGCAGAAGAACCCCAGAGAGAGGGATGAAAACTCAGAGAAGAATTAGGGACCTCTATTGTAGCCTGCTATACCTGCCTGTAGCTTCTTCTCTTCTTAACTTTGAAGACTCTCTACTTTGTTCTAATAAACAATTGTTTTATGACCATTTTTATTTATACCCTCTACTTTGTGTGGCTCTTCCTGCCATACTTAAGAATCTAGCCTGGAGTCAACTGAGAAAGACATTGAAGAACAAGTGTGTGTGTTTGGGGCAGGGCAGGGGGTGTCTCACCATGGTCTCATTTCAGGAGGTGAGTCCTTAAGTATTGCTGGGGCAGGATTTGTTTTCATGTGTTACTCTACAGATGACCTGAGGTGCTGGGGAAAAAGTCCTGATGCATAGTCACTATTATGAGTTAGAAAATTCAAAAAGTTGAGATGTCATCAGGCATTAATTTACTTACTCATTCACTTAGCAAATATTTGACTGCCAGATGCCAAGCACTATAATAGGATCTGGGTGTGACAGTGATGGGGAATGAGAGGGGGACCACTGAGGTAGGATATAGGAAGATATTCCTGGGGAGATGACATCTCAGAGACCTGAAGGATGGGAGAGAACTAGGGCCAGATCCCTCCAGGATCCAGGGTGGGGAAGAGCTTGGCATGTCTGTGATGTGAAAAGTAGCTCCCATGGCTGGGGTGCTCACGAGTAGCAAGCAGAGGCTGCCACTAATCAGCTGGGTGACCTTGGCCATGACACCTGACTTCTTGGAGCTTCAGTAGACTCATCTATCAAATGGAAGTGACTTTATCCACTCCCTGTCATATACTTCAAGACTTTTTGTGAGGATCAGTTAAAGAAAAGTTAGAAATGATTTTTTTAAAAGTGATGCACAGTTTAAAAGGGTAGAGCCTGTTTTTAAAAATCATTATTGATTTAGTGGAAAATTATTGCCTATAGAATTTAGCCTAAGTTTGAATACCTGTTTTTGATACAAGGAAGTTTATCCCCATTAATACCAGGAGCTGGCTCTTACCACATGGTTTTACTTTTAACTCAGTGCAGGGGAAATCAGTGAGTTCTATGCTAAGATTTTGCTCTCTGTTATGAACAATATATTCTGGGCCCAGATCCTGGTTCTTTCATTTACGTGTGACCTTGGGCTCTTTTACCAATTCCCCTTGCCTCAGTACATTCATCTGTAGATGGGAATATAGTAGGTCCTAACAAAGGTGTGGTGGTAAGGATTCACTGGAATGATTGTGTAATGCCTGGTGCCTGGCACATGCTAACCAAAATGGGGGCTCTTTATGTAAAAATGGGAATGATTCCCATGCCAACAAGGCCTGGCCAGATCCAAGTGTCCTCCCAATAAGTGTAGGAAGGGAAATAATTTGTTTGTGCTGGGTTTGATGGCGTCTTCTTCCATACAGAGAGTTCCAAATTGCTGACTTTGAGGCCACAGACTCTTTAGAAGCAGGGAGGAAGGCACCGAGTCAGTTGTTTTGTTTCCTGCATGGTTAATTGGTTGTAAAATGCTACTAAAACTTACTGCTTCTGATTAAATTAAGTGCCCTGGGAAATCCAGCTGTGAACAGGTGGGTATTGGAGGTTTTCCCTGTGTTTCTATTCACTGTCTGTGGACAGCCTCATGCTGGTAAATATGCACTGCCTTCACTTTTGCTTCTGGGACCAGATGCTTTTCCCAATGTCTCCCTTCACCCAACCCGTCAGCTGCCAAAGGTGTGGGAGAAAATCAAGCTTGACTACATCTGAATTTCAAGTGACAGGATCCTTAAAAATAACAAAACAAACAAAACACGCCATTGCTTCAAGAGCAAGAACTATGTTTGTTTTTTAATGAGTCCCATTTAGTGGAGCCACAGGGGTCCTTGTTTTGTTATTGTTTTTATTTTAAAATGGGCACAAAGTGGCCCTGCCCTAGTCTTGCAGACAAATTACTTGCTGCCACTTTGGTTATTACAGTTTAGGGCAGGAGATGCAAACTGCATCCCTCTACTAGATTTGTTTTGTCTGGCCCTTCTGTTGTTTGGAAGATTGGCAAATTTCACATTTAACAATATGTATTTCCAGCTTCTCTTCAAATAGGAGGGTCTGACAACACTGTACCCATATTGCCCTGTGGAATCAGTTGGCTGGAGAAGAGTCAAGCTGTCCCTGAAGACAAGACATTGACACTTGAGTTCTGATAATTCCCAGTACTCTCTGTGGTTTTACATGCAGCCTAGTTCACTCATTGATTAACCTTCCTGGGCTCTGTAGGGTCTGAGTTTGAGACTCCGAATTTAAAAGCTTCTATCATTTTGAAAGTAAATGGCAATTCTGTATGAGAAATAAAAAATATATACATAAATGTGTATGTGAGTGTGTGTGCGTGTGTGCATGTGAGTCTTAAGAATATTGAAGTTGTGGAGCCTAAAAGTTACCAGCACTCTACTGAATATTCTCTCTCTTACATTTTTGAGATTGTCTCATCTCCTGCCACCCTCTCAGCACATCTCCTTCTCCACTTCTTACCTTTCTTGGAGGGCATTGTATGATGTAAGCTCTTCCTACCTTCTCTCCCCCCCACCTATGAAAGCTCACTTTTCCAGTGATCTCTACTAGGTGGAATATGAATGGATTATATTCTATTATAGATTCATCCCAAATGTATTGAGTTTTCCAGCAACCCCAGCTGCACATCTTTTTGGGTTCAACTCTAATAAATGGAAATTTCATCTCTTTTTTTAAAGCCACCCAAACAAAAGTCCTGAGACTAGCTCAGATAGGGCCTGATTGGTTTGACTTGGGTCACATGCCAGTCTCTAAAGCAGTTGTATAGTTGGGGGTTATGATGCTCTGACTGGCCAGGTCTAGACCACAAGTGCCCCTTTGGTCCTAGTGTGGAATGCGTTTATGCTGCTGAAATGTAAAGACTGTTGAATGAGGGCGAAGATGTTCTCTAAAAAGAGAATAGCAGACTGTTATCAAAACAGAATAAAAAGGATTCTGGCAGTCAATTCAGACTCCTTCCATCATCTTCTGAAGCCTCTGGACCCATTCCACAGGAAAACAAGTATACAAAAGTTTGCATACAATGTTGGGGTGATCACGGATGCCATGTAGACCACCCACTGACTGCAGGTTAAGAATATCTGGATTAGATCATGTCTTATCCCATTTCAGCATTCTTTGTTTTAGTAAATGATCAACCAATTTTGTGATAAAATGAAAGTTTTTTTCAGAATTATGTTTCCAGTGTTTCAGGTTTAAACTGAAGCTGTTCAAAAGTGACACATGGGGAGGGCAAGCGAGTGACCTGTGAGCTACAAAGCACCCTCAGGAAGTCTAAATGCTGTCATTGTTCGTCTCTGATACTGCTTTAGTTTCATTTTCCATCAGCATCCTTATGAGATCATGAGAAATAGTGCTGAATAAAGTGTCAGACTCTATTTTGCATTATGATTTCAAAATGATAAATTTCTTCTTACATTTTTATGGACTAGAACACACAGACTTATTGGATCGTCCATAATATAGACTAGAATAATTTGGAGCACAGGAGATTATTGTCAGTGCTCTGTGGGCATGATGCTCACTGGTCATTTTTATTTGTAGACTGGTCCTGAGCTTTAAATCCAAATTAAGGAGTCACTTGTTTTTATCTGAGCTCAGCTTGTGTGTGGCGTGTTGGGATGCAGAGATTTTTTTCAATGAAATCCATTGCTCAAGTTAAATTCATTATCCCCAATGATGTGTGAGGCCAGGGGATGGCAGGCAACACATGAAGATGCTGAGATTGGGACAAGGAAGGGTATGCTGGGAAAAGTGAACAGACAGATATGGTGAATATTAAAAGGGTAATGATTATTTAAAATAGTTTCAAAACACTTTCATACTTAGCAAGATTCTGTGCCTTTTTTATTTTCGTCCCTTGAAGAATAGCTTTTTCAGCTGATCCCTTTTGTCTATATGTACTTTTTTTTTTTTTTTTTTGGTTGAAAAGTGAGTTTATTTATTTTCCTTGAAGCACAGCTTTCTCTGGCAAACAGGAACCCCTTTCCCCTTCCTCTCTCCACCCTTTCCCTCCCCTCCCCTCCCCTCCGCTTCCCTCCCCTCTCTCCCCTTCCCCTCCCTTCCTCCCCTTCCCCTCCCTTCCTCTCCCCACCCTTCCCCACCCTTCCCCTCCCCACCCTCCACATCCTTCCCCTCCCCTCTTTTCCCTTTCCCTTCTTCCCTTCCCTTCCTTTCTCTTCCCTTCCCTTCTTCCCTTTACTTCCTTTTTCTTCCGTTCCCTTCTCCCTTCCCCTCCCCCTTCCCCTTCCCCTTCCCCTCCCCTTCCCCTTCCCTTCCCTTTCCTTCCCTTTTTCTTGACAAAGTCTTACTCTGTCACCCAGTCTCGGTTCATTGCAACCTCCACCTTTTGGGTTCAAATGATTCTCCTGCCTCCGCCTCCTGAGTAGCTGAGATTACAGGTGTGCACCACCACGCCTGGCTAATTTTTGTATTTTTAGTTTCACCATGTTGGCCAGGCTGGTCTCAAACTCCTGACCTCAGGTGCTCCACCTGCATCCCAAATTGTGGGGATTATGGGCATGAGCCATCATGTCTGGCTAGGAACCTTTTCCTTTCCCTGCAGCTTGAACTGGGATAAGAGAGGATGGGTAGGGAAATTTTATTGTTATTTCTACTCAGCAATGTTTTGACTAAAGGATTTTTTTTTTTGAGATGGGGTTTCACCATGTTGGTCACGCTGGTCTCAAACTCCTGACCTCAAGCAATCCAGGTGCCTCAGCCTCCCAAAGTGCTGGGATTACAGGCATGAGCCACTGAGTCCGGCCTGACTTAAGTTTTTATGCTGAATTTCAATTACACATGATGAGATGCCCAGGCAATTCACGATTTCTGGTATATAGCTCCATCATTTCACTTATCATATAGTATTGGTATTATTGTTAATTTTAAGAATCAACTAGCTATCAATTTTCAAACTTTAGTGTGCATCAAAATTCTTTGAATGCCCCTCTGGTCCAAGTGAACTGGTCCAAGTGGACAAGAAAGAGTATGTACAGAAATTTGCATAGAGTTCCTGGTTTCTCTCTACCAGGGCAAGTTTCCCAGGTAATTCTGATGAAGACAGCCTGAGAACTGTACTTCAGTGAACTTTCACAAGGGAAGGGACTGGGTTATCTGTTGTATGCCTTCTCTTTGGTGCAAAGTAGGTGCTTAGTAAATACTTATTGAATGAAGGACAGACTGAATAAATAGATAACCTAAGAAAATAGGCCGAATAAAGAAATAGTAAATCATTAAGAGTTTTAACTAAGGGTTTCAACAAAAGTCAGCAGAATGATCTGTAGAATTTTGGTGAAGGAACTAAACAGACTTTAGTTACATGGCCTTTTATTCCTTTGGGTTGCAATCGAATGTTGGGAAAACAATGGCAGGTTTAACTTAGAGATAAAAATTTCTCAGCACCAAAGTTTAAAATATTAAGTAGGAAGTTAAGGACACCAATGGTGTGGAGCCTTTCCAGTTCATACTTACGTATGAATTATGCAATATGCAACGAATAAATGATCTACATTTTACAGAATGTGAGATGGATAGCTCTTAACTGTTCACATTTGAGTAAAATGGTAAACCTTAGAGCATAGAGACTTTGAGAAAGCCACTCGTAATCTTTAGTTCCTAATTTATTCCTTGTAGAATGGGGCCAATATCCCTAGGTTCTGTGCTGAATGATAATCACTTCAAGTTTTACAATGCAGTTGTTTATTTCATTAAAGTAGTGCGTATTCATAGAAAATTCAGAAAATATAGAAGAAAGACATGATCTTTGTGCTATAATTCAAAGCTAACCCTCATTAATATTTGCAGCTAGTTTAAGTCAGCTGTGTATTACAGCTGTGCAGGGAGCTGTCGGGAATGGAAAGGCACTATCAGAAGTCGGTGGTGTCATGGAGGAGCAGACCATTATACAAGCAACTGCAGGCCTTGCAGTGAAGACCAAGTGCGACAAATGCTGTAACAGAGTGTAGGTGGCAGGGATTAATTCTAGCTCCGGGTATCTGGGAAGGTTTCATGGGCTTAGTACATTTATATCGCACCTGGAGGGATAAGTGGGATGATGGGAAGCTGAGATGGTGTGGGAGTGAGGGAGGCATTTCAGATCCAGGGAGGCAGCCTATGGTGAAGGCAGGAAGGAGATTTCATGTTCAGAGCACAATGTAGCTCAGTGTAACTTAAAGAATGCTGAAAGGTGAAGAGTAGGAGAGCACATTCTTGGCATCATTAGGGACTTTGAAAGATTCACTGATCCAGCCCCTGCCAGAACACCCACAACAGATTAATATTTTAAAAGTTTTCAATCTTCCTTGGCAATTACTGGAATACTCTATCATCCTAAGAGTCAAAAGTTTTCCTGGGAATTTGAATGTAAGGAGTTGTCTTCTTTTTTATTTTTCTTTTGGAGAAAAACTTGAATCAAAGTCATGGTGCTCTTAGTAAAATTGGTATTGAGTGAGAAGAATCAGTACATATTGGACTCTCTGGAAAGGTCTGTTGGTTGAGTAAATGAATGAATGTGTGACAATGAACATTTGTACTTTATGAAGTCTTGAAAAGAATCATAAGTTGAGCATCCAGGCAGAACTGTATGCCTCAGTTACTGTGGACTTGAACTGCTTGATCTCTCTCTGACATCTGTCACCTCCACAGGGGAAGTTAATATCGAAACCCTCTGAGTCCTTAGAAGGGAAAAGTGAAATTCTAACATGAGATTCTAAATGAATCTGCTTTAAAATGCTAAACACATGTGTATTGAACAAGGAGATATTAAAAGCCTTTCGTTTTCAACCTCTGGCTTTCTGTCTGCATGAAAGACATTCAAAGGTAGTGACTGATGACAATCATAACTACATACAGTATAATTTAATCCTTACGATGATGTTCATTGACTCTTCCCAAGAGAACCAGGTTACATTGGTTTTGTTTTGGCCACTGTTCTCTATATTTGGGTTGGTTCTGTTACCAGATCACCCACTGGTCTTTCATTATGGTTAAAATGCATTTGAGGGATCACAAATAGGGTGAGAGTGGTTGGGAGCAAAATCAAAAAATATTAAAATCTATAACTGGCTATAATCTAGTGAAAGTGCTGGCATTTCTAGTGAAATGATTATGCTGGCTTCAGTTGTAATTTCAAATGAGTCTGGTGATGATATTAAGAATATAGACAGATATGGTCAATGATCCACACTCCTGTGATATATATATATATCTCATGTAAAGAATATAGTTTAATGGATGCGGGTTTTGGAGTCAAACTGCCTACGTTCAACACTTGTTACTAGATGTGAAACGTTGGGCAAATTACCTTATCTCTCAGTAGCATTATCTGTAAAATGAGAAAAGAAGTAGAATCTCATAGGACTGTTGTGCAGAGTAAGTAAATTAATACATACAAAGCACTCAGGACAGGGCCTTACACATGTTGTAGTGCTTGTGTTTGCTATATTAACTGCTAGGTTGAGGAGCTGAGGCTCCTCCTGCCTCATTTTTTATGCTTGGCTTTGTGGGGTGGGTCGCTGTTACTGAAGCAAAGTTGCCACCTGCCTGTGCATCCTTTTCAGCCTGGGGAAAGATTTGCACCAGTAACCCAGAAGTGCAAGGCCTGATACCTTTGCTCAAAATCTGTCCCTAGGTCTGCAGGAACTCTGTGGCCATGATTCCCAGTAGAAATTGGGTTCCTTGCAATGGAAACAGTTTGAAACAAATGTGTCCTCAGTCTGTCTCCAGTTCCAAGAAGGACAGACAGACACTTGATTTTGTGATCTGCCTCATTTCAAATCACTGGGATGACTTCAAATGTCTGCCTAGGGCCAGAGTTTGCACCTTAATATGTTTTGGCAAGAAACATTTGGCATTTGAGTAATCTGTGTAAAAGAGCATCCCTGAGGATAAACATCTTCTCTACTACACATGAATGTAGAATTCTTTCTCTCTTAAATTTCCAGTCAGACCTTGCGAGGGGAGTTAAGTTGGGCCAGATAGCCAGAAGTCAGTGTTAAGCTACAGCACCCTTGCTCTAACCTCCCTTCTCTGTGTCATTTCTAAGAAATTGTAATTTTTTCTTTCTCATTGGCCACTGGTTGGTTGTCCTGTCCTCTACCTATTCACTGTCTCAAGCCTTTTTCCTGCCTTTCAGATCTGACTTCTAGTATGGGGAGACCTATGTGGAGTGGGTCCTTTTCCTTAAAATTATTTTTAAATTATTTCATTGGCTGCTGTGCTATGACAACACCATCTTGTTTTTTTTTTTAAATTCTTGCCACGAATGATGCCCTTCCCTCAAGGGCATACTCTGAGCTCTGAGGTAATGAATGCTTTTCAGGTTGATCATGTTCATCCCTTCAGGCTGAGAACACTTTCCAGAAATGCCCAAGATCTAAAGGACCTTGGCCAGCAGAAAAGGTAAACTTCTTGAAGTCAGTAGCCAAGAATAGGGGCAGCCACATGCTCTCCCTCTGGGATCCCAAGATAGTGCCACAACTCAGTACCATTCCACCCTCCACTGCTGGGAGAGAGGAGAGAATTTGCTTCATGTGTGCAGAATTCCCCCCAGGATCTTATTCCTCCCCTTTCTGCCCACCCTACCTCTCAAACAGAGTGATCGGTGCTTAAGTCAAAGAGGGTCTCTCTGGGGAATGCATGTTAATATCAGAAAAGGAGAGGAAGTCAGCCCGGCAGTGAGCAACCTTTACCCTTACATGGGTTCGGCCTCCTCAGCCTGCCCTTGTGGCATCCTGGGATTTTGGCAGCCTTATGGGTATCAGATTTTCACATGGATGAACTGTACTCTACAACTACTTCTGTGTGCTAGGAACCAAAACGCTTTCTTTGACATTGAAAATAGAGTTTTCTCCTTCTCACTGTTTTGGCCTACTCTGTTGCAAGGGAGATCCATTTTTCAGGGCCGTGAAACTCTTGTTTACTTCTTCATGGAGCTCTGTGTCTTTGAGGGCTACCAGGAGGTAGTGATGACATTTCAGAGAAAGCCCCTGGCAGCTCAGGTAGGCTGGGTAGGGATAGGTGCTTTTTGGTTCAATATTTTCAATTTGAGAAGGAATCCTTATATTCTTAGAAAGACTTCCTTGGTTATTTCTGGGCAGTAGGCTTGGTCATGGAGGCAAGAGGTTCTGCATTTCTTTTTCAAAGCAAAGGTGATGGTGCCATCTATGGAAACAACTTTTCCAAAGAGGTCCTTTTAATCATGAGGCATTTTGCTGTCTACCCTCCAGTGTGTGGGGAGGGAACAGCTTGGACTTCACGTAGAAAGGACCCCACAGTTGTTTCCACATAGCTGTTTCCTGCATTGGGCCAGAGCAAGTCTCCATGTCCTGAATATCTTCGGGAAGGATCATCTGCCACATAACCATCTGCAGGCATAAGTCAAGAGAAACTTTCAAGGAGCCTTAAGATTGCAAATGGGGGTTTTATGTCTTGGTTTAGGTGTGCCTTGATGCTTTTCCTGTCCAGCATGGACATTATGAGAGCAGCTGCAAAAATCCAAACGTGATTTTTCAGAATTTGGGTTGGGGGAGGTAAAAACTCAACCTGCTCAGCCCAGATTGATTGCAATGCTTTGCATAATAATTAATGATGTACAAGCTGTTGCCTAATGGGCAGTTTTTCTGTGTGTGCCCTTCAGTTCTGACTAGCTGGAGTCCTCCACGATCCTCCACGATTTAAGGCACTATCCCTTTCCTTTATGTGTCTTAGCCTTTGGGTAAAGCTGCTGTAGTCATTATTATCTTTCTTTGGTGGTTGTTTCTTCTTCTTTTTTTTTTCTTCTTTTTGTAGGTCATTCAGTGAAACCTATAGTTCTCATTGGGCACATAGGTCTTTGCTTCTTTTCTTGACCTTAACATTTAAAGAGAGAAGAATACTTTTTATATCTGAAAATCTCAACATCTCTGAGTGCTAGGCAGTGAGCAGTTGCCAGGGATAAATGATGCTGGAAAGAATTATCACTTCCTCTACGGCAGGTACTATTTCAACACTCCATGTATGTTAGCTCATTTAATTCTCTTAACTCTTTAAAGTAGGTTGTAATGTTCCTCCCATCTTATGGATGAGAAAATTGAGGCACAGAGAGGTTAAATAATTTATCTAAAGTAACCCAATTAATTAAGGAGTAAAGCTAGAATTATGGTGAAAGCTGTGCAGTGATCCTAGGAGAGAGGTACTATTATTTTCATGTTTTAATGAAGCCACTGAGGTTCAGGGAATTGTTGAAATTTAAGGCTTGTCTTAGCTCCAATGCAAGCTCTTGCCCAGTATACTCTACTGCTGTCTTTACTGTAAAAACGCCCTCATTTCTATCCCTTGGAGACCCTAGACTCCATTTAGTTGAGCAAGTATTTACTGAAAACCCACTCGGTTCTAGGTCTTATGCTGGGCACTATGTATGCAGGGATGATTTTTAAAAAATTTTATATCCTCTTATAGACGAGTCAGATCCTGCTGAATAATTCAATTAATTTTCCTTTTTGGGGAGTCCAGAGGTGCCTTTTGGTCTTGAGTACCATGCTGGTCACATGGAAACTAGTCAAACTAGATACTAATATCTGTTGGTTGGTAAAAGGTGATACACGTATGTCATTGAATAAGCAATTTTGTTCTACAAATCTTTGTGTTGGCTTCAGTTAGTTCCATGATGGGCTCATGTCCTACACTGGCCTGATTGATGAACCTAAATACAACTTTTAATAGGATGTCACTTTTGGTTTTATGACTGTCACTTTCCCATTTGAGGTAGTAGACTAAACAGTTTAAGAGCACAGGCATGGCCGGGCGCGGTGGCTCAGGCCTCTAATCCAAGCACTTTGGGAGGCCGAGGCGGGCGGATCACGAGGTCAGGAGATCGAGGCCATCCTGGCTAACACGGTGAAACCCCGTCTCTACTAAAAAATGCAAAACAAAATTACCTGGGCGTGGTGGCCGGCGCCTGTAGTCCCAGCTACTTGGGAAGCTGAGGCAGGAGAATGCCGTGAACCTGGGAGGTGGAGCTTGCAGTGAGCCGAGATCGCGCCACTGCACTCCAGCCTGGGCGACTGAGCGAGACTTAATATTATGTTGGGAAAATCATATAACTAGACATCAGGACATGTGGATTACTGTTCCAGCTCTGATATTCATTATTAACTACGTGAATATTGTCATGTCTTCTGATATCTCATTTTTCTCACAGGCAAAAGGATGAGGTTAGACTAAGTGATGGTTAAGATCACTTATAAAATCCTAGAGTTCATGGAAAACACAAACCATGACTAGTCCTTTTGGTCAATTTACGAGATTGGTTGTTGACTGTAGATAAATCCCTTAATTTTGTTGTCTTTGTTTTCTTGCCTTTCGAATGGCTTTGATAATTCCTGGTGTGCCTAATTTATAGAAATTCCATGAGGATTTAGTGAAATATTGGGAATATAAGTGCTCTGAATAATTAACGCATTACATGAACACAAGATATTATTCGTACTGAAAGTTAACAGAAAGATGTTGAGTTTCTCGTTACCTCCTTCCCTCCTCCCTCAAAAAAAAAAAAAAAAAAAAAAAAGACTTGAGTTAAAAAGGAGTTTGATCCTGGTCAGGCTGTTTCCTGGAGTTTATGGAACTCCTTGGAACTCTACAGGGTCAATAGGGGCTTTGTCCTGCTGCGGGTCAGTTTCCCACAGTTGGGGTAAGGCTGCCACACTTTTTCTCCTGACAACACTTTATCAAACACACCCGCCTCACAAAATGCGGCAATTCATTAGACAAAAGTGAGGTTTTGAGTTACAATAACCTCCACTTTGTTAAAAGCCCCCTCGGAATCTGAGATCTTCTCCGTAGGCCAGCAGACGTGCACGTGTCCCCTGGTTTACAAAGGCCTTATAAACTTAGCCTGATAAGTCATCCCCCAAATTCGTATGCCATGTCTGTCTCTCAGTGGGGATATTTTTAACTCCTCCTTCTAACTCCTCTCAGTTCCTTTAAGGAAGTGTAATCCGAAAGGGTCAGGCCCTTGGCTTTTACTTAGGGGAAAACTTTGAAAGAATTTCTGAGGCTCCCTCTGGGGTAGGGTTGGCTTTCCCCAAAAGAATTGGCCCTTCAGAGCGTCTTTGCCACATAAGGGCTTGTGTGAGGCCTCAGGCACCAGTTGACGGCCGTGTCTTCCCCACGACAGATGGTCAAGCTTTCAATTTCAGCAAGTGATCCACTGTTGAGGGGGCAGGCGGGGGACTCTGCCAGCATGCCAAGTGACAGGCCAGCTTACGGTAACAGAGATCTGGTGTGTGCCCGGCATAGCTTTTGTGCTAACGATGGGCTGCTGACAGGCGCCCTGTGCCGGCTCATCCTTGAGGCAGAAGATCCCCTGCTCCCTTGATTCTGTTTCTCCCTGGCAGAGCTGGTGTCCTCTTTGCCTGTCTTTCAAAATTCATTTTGGCACCAGATGGACCCCCTCATGGTGGCTAGCAGTTGTCTGACTTGAAGAAGTCAGAGGGTGTGCTGACAGCTCCTTCTAGCACAACCTGAATCTGGCTGTCGGGTCTGGGCTCAAATGGCTTAAACACACACAGGCGGCAAATATTACTAACCCTGGGGAAGAAAGCAGGGGGGCCCTCCGGAGGGAGAAGGGCAATGATGTCTGCCTCCATAATGTTCACATTGGTATTGTTTGTGGAAATCATGATACTAATAATTACTCTTAGTAGTTTGATTAGTCTTATTTACTCTTATTAGCAAAATTGCTGTTATAGTACGATTGCTATCAATGGTACAATTAGTATTAACATCATTACTGCACTACTTCTGTCATTACTAAAACTACTGCATCATGATGGTTAAGAGTACAGTCTCTGGAGCTACACTGTCTGAATTTGAATTGAACACTGAGGTTCAGGGAATTGTTGAAATTTACCCAGGCTTGTCTTAGCTCCAATGCAAGCTCTTGCCCAGTATACTCTACTGCTGTCTTTACTGTAAAAACGCCCTCATTTCTATCCCTTGGAGACCCTAGACTCCATTTAGTTGAGCAAGTACTTACTGAAAACCCACTCGGTTCTAGGTCTTATGCTGGGCACTATGTATGCAGGGATGATTTTTAAAAAATTTTATATCCTCTTATAGACGAGTCAGATCCTGCTGAGTAATTCAATTAATTTTCCTTTTTGGGGAGTCCAGAGGTGCCTTCCTAGCTTTTGGGCAAGTTATTTCACTTCTCTGAATCTCAGTTTCCTTATCTATAAAATGGGATTAATAGCAGAGGTTACTTAGGAGGGTTGTATGAGAAAATGGATTTGTTCTTAGCATTGAACTGAGCACAAGGTAAGCTCCCAATACACAGAAGCCATTTCTTTTTTTTTTTTTTTTTTTTGAGACGGAGTCTCGCTCTGTCGCCCCGGCTGGAGTGCAGTGGCCAGTTCTCAGCTCACTGTAAGCTCCGCCTCCCGGGTTTATGCCATTCTCCTGCCTCAGCCTCCAAGTAGCTGCGACTACAGGTGCCCGCCACTTCGCCCGGCTAGTTTTTTGTATTTTTTAGTAGAGACGGGGTTTCACCATGTTAGCCAGGATGGTCTCGATCTCCTGACCTCGTGATCCGCCCGTCTCGGCCTCCCAAAGTGCTGGGATTACAGGCTTGAGCCACCGCGCCCGGCTGAAGCCATTTCTTATGACTGCCGCCATCAGCGTACCTACCATGTATGTGTTACTCTGCCTTATCTCTTATTCACAATTTCCCCACACAGTAAGGCCTGTTATTATACCAGTTTATAGATAAGGAAAGTGTGGTGCAGAGAAGTTCAGCTCCTTATCCAAAGTCACACAGGTAGTACCTGTCAGAGCCAGGATATGAATCTCATTATTCTGGGTGTTTCTAATGACTGTGGCCTTTCACCATATCACACCCAGTCTTGTTGTCAATTTAGTGATAATCAGCCCTCTCCTGGTGTTCAAGGTAGCTTAGAAATATGCCCTTCTAACTGGTTGTTCTAGAAAGCAGCAGCCAGTTTTCATGTCTTCAGTGTCTATGGATATAGGATTGAACTCCATCAAGATATGAGGATCACAACTATTAGCTCCACTGTATTAAATAGTTTCTGAAAGCCATGCTGGGTAGATCAGCAGGGCTACCCAGCACTTGCCTTCTGAGAGCTCAGATCAATAAAACATTGCAAAGGCACTTAGGATTTGGGCCACTCCCTCAATCCCCTTCCTGTACCAAATCTATCATATTGAAAGTGGGCAGGAATCAGTGACTGGCTGATTGTCCTGTGCAAGGACAGTGTGGGTCTTGGTAATGGGAAAGGGGAGCTCAAAATCGGATTTTGTTTCACACAGCTGGGCTTCAGCAGTATTCTGTAAGCCATTTGTCTTGGACAAAAGGTTGATCAACTTTGGCTTCTGTGGAGAGAATCTGAAAGTAGTGGCAAGTGATTATTTACAGGCCTGCTTTCATTGATGGGCAGTCAAATGTTGCATGGTGTTAAAAAGTCATTTTAGGAAGATGTTTGCATTTTTAAATGTTACTCTTTTGGTTGAAAAAGCCATTGTTTGTCTCTAAAGAATGATTGCCACAACATACTCCCATCTTGGCAGATTCTAAGAGACCAGGGAGGAGAGGGATTCATCTGGGACTTCTCTCAGTTTCATGTTCAGAAATTGGCTGAACTCTGTATATCTTCGTGTAGTGCCCTTGTTATAGAGGACCCCAGTGTTACGTGATTGACAGACATTGCAGTCAGAGCCAAATTCAGACTGAGGCATCATGGGGTGATAGTTCTTCATAATCTATTTGTGTTGAGGTGGGGATTTTACTCCAGTGTGGACTTGAAGTGGAAGAAAGGGGAAGAGAATTGAATTACAACAAGAATTCAGTTGACCAGCATTTTAATGCATTTTGATATTTTTAGGGAACCTTTGGGCCTGAAATCCACAAGCACATCACATCTAGGCCTGGTAGTAAAAGAGATGGCAAAACTTAGGTATCTTTGGAAATACTTCTTTTCCCAAACCTGGGCAGGTAGAGGGTTTAATTACAGGTGGCAGACATGATTGCCTGAATATGACACTTTTAGTAGCTGCTGCTTTTCCGTGATAGACTTTAACAACTGTGATGGTTACATAAGAAATAACTCAGAAAGTTATAGGGTGACCATATAATTTATCACCCACACTGAGACATTTTTGAGAGTTAAAGTAGGCACTATTAATACATACACCAGTATGGCTGGTATAAACTGGGATTTTTCTTGGCAAATTAGGACCTTTGGTCACCCTAGCAAGTAAAACCCATGAATCTCACTATAGAAGCAATTCAGAAACCAAGGTGGCAGTGAGGCAGGAAAATCTATTCAGTCACAGCTAGCTCTTGTCTACAGCAGACAGTTAAAAAAAAAAAAAAACATTCAGGAGCTATTTGAGAAGTCAAAGGAGTTTATTTTGTGAATTTTCCTTATTTCTCATGGGTACTACTAATTGAAACATTTTACTTGACAGACTAAGATAAAAAATGTTTACCAAATCCTTGTGCTCATCCACCATGTATTTGCCAGGTCATCATCTGTGAGTTTATAGGGCTTAAATTCCATGTTGTTGTTGAGGACCATGAGTAATTCTCAGACAGTTATGTCCAATTGGAACCTATCTTAAATTATGATGAAAGCCTTCCCTCTGTATGAGTGAAAATACTTCCTTGGAGCTTAATTCCTCTGTGAGATCTGTTGGCAGTGCTGAGAGTGTTTGTGTCATGAGGAAGATCCAGCGTGGATACAAAACAAAGGCTAAGGCCACAGATTAAATACTGGCTCTAACACCATGCTGAATATTTCAGAAAACATGTAAAGAGAATCAAATGCACAACCCAGGGGTGACTTACCTCTTTTTTCCCTCCCATGTCAGAAACCGAAATGCTAACCATGATGATTTGTTTCTTCACAGGTTCTTCTTGAAATTCTTCCTCAAATGTAACCAAAATTGCCTAAAGAATGCAGGAAACCCACGTGACATGCGGAGATTCCAGGTGGGTCTGACTTGTCTTTCTTGAATCTCAATAATGGCATGAATATCAGGACAGGATAAAAAAGTCTTAGGCAGAAGATATGTAGTTGTTTTCCCAGAGGCAAAGAGCAGCTGAGGCCGTGGGTCCCCCAGGTATCTGCAATCTAGGAGTTGTTTAGAAGAGAGAAGAGTGGAAACTGTACCACCTGTGCTCACTGGTTGCGACAATGGTGTTCTTTGAGTCTAGTTTTGGCTTCCTGAATGGACTCACACGCCTAAACCCCCAAAGATTAAGTAAAGTAAATAGAAATGATGAATTCTTTGCCTAAAATTTTGTATGTAGAAAACCAGCACATACGAATAAAGAGGCAGGGTGCAGTGGCTCATGCCTGTAATCCCAGCACTTTGGGAGGCTGAGGTGGGCAGATTGAGGTTAAGAGTTCAAGACCAGCCTGGCCAACATGGTGAAACTCCAACCCTACAGAAAAATACAAAAGTTAGCTGGATGTGGTGAATTTGCCTGTTGTCCCACCTACTCGGGTGGCTGAGGTAGGAAGATCACTAGAAACCAGGAGGTGGAGGTTGCAGCTGAGATCATGCCACTGCACTCCAGCCTGGGTAACGGAGTAAGACCCTATACCACCCACCAAAAAATCAAAACAGCAACAACAACAACAAAAACAGTAAAGATTACAACTGGTAAAACTGCTCTGCTTTACAGTTACGGTTTTCTCTTCCTTTGCTTCTCTCTGCTCACCTCTTCCAATCTTGGAAATTGTTAGTGGTAGCTGCCTATTGTAAATGGGCAGAGATGTTAGGAAGCATAACATCTCTAAAATGATATGGATAACAGTTCTGTTTCAGAAATGTCCTTAATTATACATTTACTAAAGGAAGAGGACTCACAAACAAATGCATTTACTTCTTTTTTTTTTTTTTTTTTTTTTTTTTGAGACGGAGTCTCGCTCTGTCACCCAGGCTGGAGTGCAGTGGCACCATCTCGGCTCACTGCAAGCTCCGCCTCCCGGGTTCACGCCATTCTCCTGCCTCAGCCTCCCCAGTAGCTGGGACTACAGGTGCCTGCCACCACGCCCGGCTAATTTTTTGTGTTTTTAGTAGAGACGGGGTTTCACCAAGTTAGCCAGGATGGTCTCGATCTCCTGACCTTGTGATCCGCCCGCCTTGGCCTCCCAAAGTGCTGGGATTACAGGTGTGAGCCACTGCGCCTGGCCTGTGAGCCACTGCGCCCAGCCGCATTTACTTCTAAGACACAAAATGGTACTTGGATTTTAGGAAAGGTTGTTGAGTCTAGACGTGGTGCTTCTCAAACTTAAAAGTGCTGAAAATCCTCTGAGGATCTTTTTAAAATACTAATAGAGGTCTGGGGTGGGACTGGAATTCTGCATTCCTAACAAGCTCCTGTATGATGCCAAAGCAGTGGCCCACACTTTGAGTTGCAAAGTTTTAGACCCTTGTGCTACTCTCCACCTAATGGCATGGCTAAATTATTTGCACGGTCAATGTTAGTTTCCCTGTCAGAGCAACGATCCATTTATGTATGCTCATATGGTCCATCAGGGAAACAGCATGGTGTTTAAAGTATGCTTTTAAGTATATTTCGTCAGCTTTAAGTGTAGATTGAAATGTATGATCTCTGAGAGGATCTTGAAAAATGTTAGCTGCACCTTCATTCTCTGATGGGAAAAAGGAAAGATGATCTTGAGCATTGATTGGGGACGTCAATATCTCTTAGTCTCCAAGATGATTTATTTTAAGGAGGTGAGACTTACTAGTCTCATTAAAGAACAAATGCCGTAGAAAAAAAGTCACGTCTCCTGAGATTCTGAGGTATTTCTTTAAAATCATCATCTTGGCCTCACCACCTTTTGTCTTGACACACAAGAATGGGGAGGTTTCTTTTTTTTTTTGAGATGGAGTGTCACTCTGTTGCCCAGACTGGAGTGCAGTGGCGTGATCTCGGCTCACTGCAAGCTCCGCCTCCTGGGTTCACACCATTCTCCTGCCTCAGCCTCCAAAGTAGCTGGGACTACAGGTGCCCACCACCATGCCTGGCTAATTTTTTTGTATTTTTAGTAGAGACAGGGTTTCACCATGTTAGCCAGGGTGGTCTCGATCTCCTGACCTCATGATCCACTTGTCTTGGCCTCCCAAAGTGCTGGAATTACAGGCGTGAACCACCATGCCCAGTCAGGAATGGGGAGGTTTCTAGTTTCTTGGAAAATGTTTCCTCTGGTCATCTTCTGACTTCAAACTTGGTGTTCTCATTCCCATAGACGATTTTTTTGCGTTATGTTTGAGTCAGCTTTGCAATTAAGCTGGCAAAACCACACATGTGGTGCTATAAGTGTGTGTTGCTTAGGGTCTCCCTACATGAGGCTGAAGTTTGGAACAAACTGTTTTGTAGCTTGCTTTGGTCTTGACATGAGCCTTATATTTCTTTTGACCAAAGCTTGGGTTAGGAACAAAGTATAGCTGGGCATGAAACAATGTATGTCTAATAAACATGTCTAATGCCTAATGTATACCAGGATTAACTCTGCTGTACCTCTTAGGGCAGCAGAATTTGGGATGGACTTTGATGACATTGGGAACCTAAAAGAGCATTCATGTAGAACTTCCAGGGGCTCTCTTTTCTATGTGGAACCTACTAGTAAAATGTCTGAAAAGGTTGAATTATAGAAATATACCTCTTATACAAGATGAGAAACCAATTTAGTCTATTATTTTTGAGAGCATCTACAAAGCTTCTATTATGCAAACAGAATAGTTATTCTTTGTTTAGTGGAAGGGCTACTGAGATGAGGAGGCACAACATAGATATCTGGAAAGTCTTATAATCCTTTGGAGCTTCAGTTTCCTCAACTGTAAAATGGAGTAAACATGACGATTCTGCTTATATCACTATATATGAAAGAAAGCAATATTTTGCGTGTATAGCTAATTTGTAAGTGATAAAATACAAATGCATGCCTTTGGAGAAAATCTATGTGATAAACTGAAGATGGATCATGAGTTCAGTCTAGGGTTTCTCAACCTGGGCACAGTTAACATTTTAGACTGGATAATCCTTTTTTGGGGGAATTGTGGGGGGTGCCCCCATGCATTATAGGATGTTTAGCAGTGTCACTGCCCTCTACCCTGTAGATGCTAGTAGAGAACATCTACCTCCCAATCATGACACCCAAAAATGTCTGCAGACATTGTCAAATGTTCCCTGGTGGAGAGGGAAGAGGCAAAATGGCCCCTGACTGAGAACTACTGAGTTAGTCCTATATCTAATAACCTCTGACAAGCTCTTACTGGTGACAGTGCCACTGTCCCAAAAAGTGCACACTTTGATTAAGCGTGAGAGCTGCCCAGCACAAAGTCCATACTGTCTTTCAAATAAATATGATTTATCTGAACTCTGACACTGACAATGCTCTTGCCTGTGATTCTCAAATGGGTCCTAAAATAGATCAATAGGGGCAGCTACCTTGGCCACCATAGAGTCAGTTTTTGAGTTAAAGATGAGCCATGTCTTTCTTTATTAACAATGACAAATTCCTTATTGGATCTCAGGTGTAACCTGCTTTGTTTCCCATCACCCACTCTTTGCCGCCTAGAAAAGGATGGAGGAACCCATGGCAGAATGAACATGGACACATTTTATTTTGTATCCCTATACATTAATACATTTCTTTATTATTTTTACATAATCAACATTGGTTTTCATGCATGCAGGCACATAGATATTTGTGTAATTAGAGGATGGATGAATTGCCTTGAGAGTTAAAGCAAAAACTCAAATCTCTCTAACCCAACCTTTTATTTTTTCTTCAGTCTTTCTCTCTTTCATGACTATTCACTCCTACCTCTCTCTGTATTATTTCATGCTGGCAGCCATTACACCCTTTTTGATTCCATTTTTTTTTTTTGAATTACGTAACAACAGTCGCTCATTCTGAACTCCTGACAAGGGATGCTATTTGTTTGCCTTTCTATAAATGTTGGTGTTCTCTTAGTCTCCTTCTGAGGTCCAGATCTTTTCCCATTTTATAGGCTCTTTCCAGTATCTTCTCCACTCACAGCATCTTAACCACTATTTATGCATTGAGTACTCTGGCATCAGAATATCTGAGACCTGACACCCAGGTTTAGATCTAACTGTCCAGATGTCTGCTGGATATTTCCAGGAACTTCAACTCAGTCAGCCCCAAACTGAACTCACTGTCATCCTCAGGTGTTTTTCTGTTGGTTTATTTTGCCTCCATCCCAAGCTTCTTAGGTTCTCTGTCTTGGTTCATTCCTAACTGCATTAAATGCTGGGAAGATGACTGTGTCTATATTCAGCATGTTCCATGTTCACGTGTATAAATGCATGTGTCCATGTGTTTACATTTATGTGCTTCTATTTATATTGATAGCGATGATGATGATAAAGCTAACATTTATTTGGTGCTTCTTTAGTGAGAGGCATTATGCAAAGTATTTTACATGAGTTATCATGTTTATCTTCAAAATACCCTTGTTAAGAATATGGAAATGTGGATTATTCCTGTTTTAAAAATGAGGAAACAGATTTAGAACAATTAAGCAATTTACCCAAAGTCACACATCTACTAAATGGTAAGGCAGTGGTATAACCCAAGCAGTCTGACTCAGATATTTTCTGATGTTTTGGAACAAAAAAGAAATTGTCCATAGTCTGTAAGCAGATATTTAGTGAGGCTATAAGGAGATCTTGTAACATCTGAGAGCCATAATGACCCCCCATAAATATGTACTGGAATCCCAGGAAAGCCTGAGAGGGATCTTCGAAAGAGGTGTTTGTCCCAATAGAGCCTAAAGGTGCCATCTGCATGAAGAACATTGACACACAACCAAAGTTCCTCATGCAGAGAGTAGAGTTGTGTGGAAGCGAGGGAACGTGAACATTTTTCCAGAGTACAGCTACAGTATTTATCAATTTTTACTTGCAGGGATTTTAGAAAAACAAGCTATTATTTAGCAGGCAATGTGAACTTCACTTAACCTGTAAGGGGTTTGGTCAGTTCTCCAAGGCAAGAGAGCCCCTCACCTAGATGGGGCATGAATAAAGTGCCCCCAAGACATCTCAGAGTAGTCTGCTAAGAAATCATACTACATTTCCCAAGTCTTAAGACCGAACCAAGATGGAGAGGATTAGTCTTTGCTGTAGCTGTCCTGGCTACAGAGGTGTGTGTCATAATGATATTGGTTGAAGATTGCTTATGAATAAGACATACACTTTTCAGCATTTTTCTCATAGCACACTAATTGGGAGGCTGGTTTTGAATATTTTTATGTCTCTGTTGCTTCTGAGGGTGAGTGAAAGAGTGTCTTTCTGGCACAAAAAGTCTCTGGTCTCTTCCTTACATGTCAATGTGGCTTTTACCAGTTATACTGAAAACCTGAGTCCTGGCACATCTGACTGAAGATGCCCTCTCTTCGCTCCTAAGCAGGGTCTGTGCAGTGGTCACTGCCGCTGCTTTCCTCCATCTCACTTTGCATGCTTGCCGGCCAGCCTGATCTTCATATAGCAACGCCGGAGCGCATCTGCTCTGAACAGCAATCAGGGGCCTGTGTAGGTGACTGAGGAGGACATAAGAAAGGTTGTTGATCTCTTGACATGGAAAGACATTCTGTCAAGCAAACTCAGCTTCACAGCGGCTGGGCTTCTGCTGTGTAAACAGAGATTGCTTAATTACACAGGTCATGTCAATTAGTGTGACCTTAGTGTTTTCAAGAAATTAATCACTTTCTGCAGAGCTGGGCCGTGTTCATACTTTAAGGCAGTATGGAATAAACCTTGTAGAAAATCTGGCACAATCTTTTTTTTTTTTTTTAATTTACAATGGATGCTTTCTTTTGAAATCCCTAGGCTGTGGTTAGGGTAAGAAATTTGCTTAAATACAGCAGTGGATACTGGCTTTGTTCAGGACTGGTGAGCATGAGGAAGGCTGGAGGAAAGAGAAGGGGAGCAAGTTGGGGATGGAAATAGCTCATGACACAGTGAGAAATCCACTTATGACTAAACGAGCCTATTTCTTCATCTTGACACTAAAAAGATGCTAATGTCAAAGGACTATGTTAAAACCATGCCACGGTCTGGTTTTTAACTGACAGGAGTCAGACAATTCAACCTTAAGATTTAAATCTTTATCAGTAGCTTTCCTTCTGGGGACTGGCAGAATGAGGGTGGTAAGGCAAGAACAAGAATCGGGTTCAAGCTGTCATTGCAGTAGATACCGTAATACCTGGAGACTGAAGTAAAGTATACATTTCCAAATTCATCTTATCTCTTCAACAAAGTTTTTCCGTTGGCTATAAAGCTATATTCACATATAAATATTAGATCTATAACTATATATGAATGTAAGTAGAAGACATAGTTCTGCACACGTGCATGCATGCATGCATTCAGTAATATTTATTGAAGTGCTAAGTGGTGAGTCTATCATGATGAACAAGAAAGATAAGGTCTTTGCCCTAATGAAACTTATATTCTTCTTGGGATGATACTAGCTCTTGTAACAAATAGAACATATAATACTGAATGGCTCACCTGCAGCTGAAGGTTATTTCTTGCTCATATAATGGTACAAGGCAGGTGTTCCTTGTTGATGAGCAGGTATTGTCCTTGAGGTTATTTGGGGACCTGGGATCCTTTTGTTTTATGCCTCTCCTATTCTATAGAATCCTCTGTCTTTATCAAGTCCTCTGATGGGAAAAGGGCACATGAAGAGTGCCATGTGCTCTTTAAAACCCTTGGCTTACAAATTTGCTCATTTTCATTGGCTAGAAATCAGTTACATGGTCATATACAACCACAGGGAGGCTTGCATGGTCTAGCTGGGCAGCCCATGAACACAAGAAAATGGATGTAAGCAGAATAATTGCCATCAGCTGCCACAATGAAGATGTGTACAAATTAACAATTACAAATATTAGAAATTCTAACTTCTGCTATAAAGAAAATTAAACAGGACATTATGAGAGAGAAAAACAGTGTGGGGTGGGAGATGAAAAGCTCTCTCTCTTTTTTTTTTTTTTTTTTTTTTGAGACAGAGTTTGGTTCTGTTACCAGGCTGGAGTGCACTGGCGCCATCTTGGCTCACTGCAACCTCTGCCTCCTGGGTTCAAGCGATTCTCCTGCCTCAGGCTCCTGAGTAGCTGGGATTACAGTCACGCACCAGCACCCCTGGCTAATTCTTGTATTTTTTTTAGTAGAGAAGGGGGAAAACCTCTCTTAAAGTAAGTGACCGGGAAAGCATTCTGAGGTGAGGACATTCAAGTTCAGAGATCAAGAATAAGGATAAATCATCCTGGGAAGAGCCAGAGAGGGTTCTGAGCAGAGGGAAGAGCAAACACAAAACTCATGTTTACCTCATGTTTATCTAAAGAGGCAAACAATATTCCTTCATGTCTTAGTCATTTGGATAGTAAAGAGGAGAAACCACCAGGTTATTCATCCCAAATTCCCACCAAAAATGTGTCTTGCTTTTAAAAATGATGACATGAGTTATGACATTAAAAGGCAACTCCCTGCCTTTTTGAGTAAATTCTAGAAATTTTGGAGAATCTTTGCTGTTTGTTTCAGAAGCCATGGAATCTCTGGATCCATATGTTATAGGGAATGATTAGAGGATTCTTAAAATACATGCCTGAGCTCTGCAGTTTCCATCTGCTTTAAATACACTTACATAAAAGGGATAAGAATATGCCCTCCTTTATTTCTCCTCCATTGACTCCCACCCCCTGTCTTGGATGTACTTACATTGTTATATTGTTTTGACAAATAGCACATCTTGCAATTAAATTCGCTACCAACAGAATGCTAGGGGCCTGAGCTGCGATCACTTTCTTCATACAGAATAATTTCAAGAGGCTCCATGCTGATTAATTATACTGAAAGCAGCTCTAATGATAGTTTCAGAATACAGGATTAATTCATATAACATGGTAAATATAAATGGTGGATTTTCAACCTGATATATTAAACCATTATGGCTTATTGGGCAAATATGTATCTTGGCATGAGCCTTATGCTGAGCCTTGGCAGAAAGTGTGCATCACTGAGAAGGAATCTTTATAAACAGCATTTGATGAGTGGTCGCTCTGCACTTAGAGAACATGTATTTCTACACTAAGTACAGCTGCCTTTGAAGGAAATGTAAAATACATTAAAGGATGAATGTAAAAGTGTTTGGTTTGATCAGTGATTGCCAATGGATGCTGGCTCTGAAGATACCTGTAGTTATTGGGATTTACCAGCAAAAGCTATCCTTATATTCTTCCACTTATTAAGTTGTCACTTGTAGAGCTCTAGTTATATGTCAGACACTGTATTAAGTGTTATACATGTATAATCTTACTTATTTTTCTACCACTTTTTCTTGTTGGCTTTGGTCCTGTCAAGCACATTGGCCTTCCTCCATTTTTCTTCCCCACATACACCAAACTCATTCCTGTCTCAGGATCTTTGCACTTTCTCTTCTGTCTCCCTGGAAAACTATTCTGACACATTGAATGGCAAGATATTTTTTATTCAGATTTCAGGCTGGGCACGGTGGCTCATACCTGTAAGTCCAGCACTTTGGGAGTACGAGGCAGGTGGATCACTTGAGGCCAGGAGTTTGAGACCAGCCTGGCTAACATGGCGAAACCCCATCTCTTATAAAACAAACAAAAAAATTCCTTTTTTCATCACTTCCTTAGAGAAGCCTTTCCTAATCACCCGATTAAAAATATCTTCCACCTAGGAACCATCTAGGTGGAAGATACTTTATTTTTTCTTGGAACTTATCACAATCTGAAATTTGCTTTTGTTGCTTAATTACTGTCTGACTCCCTCTCTGTCCCCAGTAAGAACTAAACTCCTGCTTGGTAAATGCTTTATTGGTTTTGTTCATTGTTGCTTCTTCAGTGTGTAGAATAATGTTTGCCACATGGCAGGCACATAGTGGGCTCACCACTTATTCCTATGACTAAGTGACTTATCTAAGATTATAAGCAAGTAAGTGATGAGACTGGGGATCAAACTCAGGATCATCTGACTCTGGAATCTGAGCCATTGACCAATATGCCATTTTCTTGCTCCTGATTTCCATGTCCCTATGCCATAGCCCCATCGTTACAGAGCCCACATGACAATCCTGTTTGTCTCATTCCTACCTAAAATGGCCAATGAGGACACACACACAGACAGCACCAGTTAAACACCAATGACACCCTAAAGAGTTGTCAAAAGTATCCCGATCCACAGAGGGAGGAATGAGGTTCAGATCACTTGTGAGCTTTTCATGTTTATCATGTGTCACTGTTCAGGAGACAGAGCCTAATTCTAGTTTCCAAAGATTTAAATTAGTTTAGCACATGTATCTGAGGATTTAGAAGTGTCCGTTCTTGTCTTCCTGCTAAGAGCTAGTTTTGCCTCAAGCCTTGAAGTGTGAATGTAATTCCATTAACCACTCCTTTACTCCAGCAGTTCCACTCCATGACATCCTGTAGGTTCACACGTCCTCCATAATTTTTAATGAGTTATTTGGAATCTTTCAACCAGATAGAAGCTAGCAATCAGGCACATTTCTGAGAATATTGCATTCCATATCAGTCAAGGATATTTTAAAGGACAAAGTTAAGAAAGACCTAACTGCAGACCATTTTAATGTAAATAATACTTAAACTGTAGTCAGTCACACAGGCACCATAGATTTGTACTGGAAGATATGAGGAGAGTCCAGAGAGTGGATATAAGCCAGGAGTGTGTATTGAAAGACCAGAAGCCAACTGTGTTGGCTCACACCTGTAATCCCAGCACTTTGGGAGGCCAAGATGGACGGATAACGAGGTCAAGAGATCGAGACCATCATAGCCAACATGCTGAAACACCATCTCTAGTGTCAGTACAAACATTAGCTGAGTGTGGTGGTGCACCCCTCTAGTGCCAACTAGTCAGGAGGCTGAGGCAGGAGAATCGCTTGAACCTGGGAGGCAGAGGTTGCAGTGAGCCGAGATTGCACCCTGCACTCCAGCCTGGCAACAGAGCAAGACTCTGTCTCAAAATAATAATAATAATAATAATAATAATAATAATAATAATAATAAAGAAAGGTCAGAACTGGGAGAGGGTGAGAACGGCACTGTGAGTCTGCAGGGTTCCCTTCAGGCTTCCCTTGCTCTTAATTTGTCCTATGACCTTGAAGTTGTTGTTTTAAAGTCCCGGACCTTAGTTTTCCAAGCTGTAAAGGGAGGTGTTGGACAAATTTGGACTATCATAACTTACATTGAGGACTCCTTTTATCATTTTCTTCTATGAACCTCCTATGATGACATATTTTTCAATCAAATTGCATTATTAAGAATCACATTCTCTTTAGAGTTCTTTAAAGTCATGTAAAACTGCTAGTTGAGAGCTTCTCATGTAGATGAGATAACCAGAGTTTCCATATGGAGTTGATAGGGTCCCAGACAAGGGAAAGTTAACTGAATATTTCAGTATGCAGACTTACTGTGGATGCTTTTATGATTCCCTCTCTGCAATAATGTTACCCATTATTACAGTCAAAAACTCTTACTTGGGAGCCACTAGATTAGCTGATCTCTGGGGTCTCTTGTGACTCTAATATTTGACGAGTCTGCAAAGTAGTTCAGCTGACAGGTGGAATGTAGAATGTAGACTATAGGGGTTTGAGGGTAGAAGTGTGATCAGTACCTTTTAAAAAATATAGAGAGTTTATTTTGTCGAGCAGTTTTAGGTTTACAGAAATATAATACCCTCTCAACCCCATCCCCATCCCCTACCCCCCAGTTTCCCTTATTATTAACATCTTGCATTAGTGTGATATATTTGTTACAATTGATGTGCCAATATTAATATATTATTAAAATCCATAGTTTTGTGGGCCGAGTGTGGTGGCTCATGCCTGTAATCCCAGCACTTTGGGAGGCTGAGGTGGGTAGATCGCATGAGCCCAGGAGTTTGAGACCAGTCTGGGCAACATGGTGAAACTATTTTCACCAAAAAAGAAAGAAAGAAAGAAAGAAAGCTGAGTGTGGTGGTGCATGCCTCTAGTTCCAGCTACTCAGGAGCTAAGATGGGAGGACCACTTGAGCCCAGGAGGTGAAGGTTGCAGTAAGCTGAGATCACACCACTGCACTCCAGTCTGGGTGACAGCAGGACCCTGTCTCAAAAATCAGTATCAATCAATTTATAGTTTACACTACAGTTCACTGTTTGTGTGTACATTCTATAGGTTTGGATAAACACATGAACATATGCATCATTACAGTATTATACAGAATGGTTTCACTGCTCTAAAAATCCCCTATCCTTCACCCATTCCTCCCTCTCTTCTCCTAGACTCCTGGCAACCACTGATCTTTTCACTGTCTTCATAGTTTTGCCTTTTCCAGAATGTCGTATAGTTGGAATCATACAGTATATAGTCTCTTGAGATTGACGTTTTCTTACTTAGTAACATGCATTTAAGACCCCTCTATGACTGTCTGTGGCTTGATAGCTCATTTTCTTAAATTGCAAAATGATATTCTATTATATGGATTACCAGTTTGTTTATCCATTCGTCCGTTGAAGGACATCTTGGTTGCCAATGCCTTTTATTTAGTTGAGTTTTTTACTCACATAATTTTAGGTTTACATGCAGTTATAGAAGTAATACAGAAAGATCCCATGTACCCATTACCCAGTCTTCCTCAGTAACATTTTGCAAAGTTATTTTACAATATAACAACCAGAATATGGACATTCATGTAATCTACCATCTTATTCAGCTTTCCCTTGTTTTACTAGTACTTGTGTGGGTATATTTTTAGTTCTATAAAATTGGATCATGTGACTAGCTTTGTCTAACACCACAGTCCATATATAGGGAATTTTCATCAGCACAAGGATGCCTCATCTTGTCCTATTTTAGTAATCATACTTACCTTCTCTGTGTGTCCAAACTTCCTCCTGTAAGGATTGGATTAGGAACCTCTCTAATGGCCTCATTTGAATGTAGTCAAAGCCCTATCTGAAAATATAGTCACATTCTGAGGTACTGGGGATCAGGCCTTCAATGTCTGAATTTCTGGGGAAGGAACAATTCAGTCCTTAACATGCTGTATGTATCCCCTGGTTACTGGCTTTTTACCACATAATTCCCTGGGATATCAATAGTTTGTTCCTTTTTATTGCTGAGTATTATTCCATGAAATGCTTCCCGATGCTTTTCATTTCACGTACTTCAAGTTAATATTTTTAAAGCCTTGTGATTAGGTGCCCTAAATTAATGCAAAAGTACAACAAGCAAAAAACAGAGGTTAGGAAGCATAGAACAGACTAACTTCAACACTAATTTCCTTTTACCGAGTTACCATGTATCAGCATTAAAAGCCAAGATTTGGAATTTTTAAATAATCATTCACAATTAACATGAAGAAGTGTTTATTTTTTGGAAGGAGGTACTTCACTGTCACAATATTCTAAATTTAAACTTTGAAAATATATATATGGTCTAATCTTTGCTCTGATTCTGTATTTGTTGGAGAAACGCGTAAAGATACAAATTTCAACGTGTTTGGTTGCTTTTTTCATAACCCCTTCATCCAGACAAACTGCTGCTTTTGTTCATGTGATCTTCCACTCATGATCGAATTTAGCTGCTTGTGTCTTTTTGAAAATCTGCTCATGAGAGAGAGGTTATGCTTCATGAATCTTAGATAATAGAGTCAGGACATACGAGGTCTCCTGCATGACATGAAGGGAAGAGGGGCCGCCCGAGAAGAGATGGTGAGGAAGTACTCACCAATAACAAAACTCCTGAGAAACCCTTGTTGATGGGAAATACTGGGAAAACTAGACTGAACTGGTGAGACATCTCATTTACAGACTATTTTCAGAATAGTAAGGTTTCATTTAGTTCTAATAAAGCCTCAACTGTAACAGGCTAAGATACAGAGAGGGTCTAGAAAGCAAAGTTATATAAACCAATGAAAACCATAATTCATGCAAGGCCTAAATGTATAATAATGTGTTACTGACACGAAAGTCTTTAAAATTGTACATTTGTGTTGAGCAGTGGACATAGAATAAACACTTTCTGTATCCTTTTATTTAAAATTACAGTGTATGCTGGGTCTTATTTATGGTCATTAAGATGCTTCAGGTTATCAACCTGACACATTGTTTTGAACTTCTTGTTTAACATCAGCAACAAAGTGACAACTACTACTCTGTTACTGCTACTGTTTATTGAGTGCTCCATGTGAACCAGGAACCATGCTGGCCACTTTAATTAATTTAATCCTCACAGTTACCTTATGAGTTAAGTATGGTGATTATTCCCATTGAGAGTCAGGGACACCGGGACTCAGAGAAGTTAACCTGGCCAAAGTCACATTAACCAGGAAAGCTTGAGAACCAAGAATGAAATTCTGTGTCTAGTTCTTTCAAATTCTAAATAAAGGATGGGATAGGAATAATACCTTTTAGGGATATCGATCCAGAAAAGGATATAACAGAGGAGATTCTGAACCACTGATATGAGCCAAGAAATTGAAAACATCAGTGTAAAATATCCAAAGTCCATGGGTAGCTAGAAACTTCTTTTCTTCCCTTCTCGTTCTCTTATAACGAATACTCTCAACTGGAAAGGAGGGCCCAGATGAAAAGTACCTTGGAACATGCTGAGTGTTAATCAGCATATCTCTAGATTGCCACATTAAGAAGCAAAGCCCCCTAATAGAAATTTCATCCCAAAAATATAGTGATAAAGTATATATGTATAAATCTGAACCTGTTTACATAGGCTGATATTTGTTTCAGGAGATATAACTTGGGCATCTTCAAGAATCAAGTGCACAGTTTATTTCAAAACCATTCTAGAGCAGTGCCATCCTATAGAACATTCTGCAATGATAAAACAAATTCCCTGTTCACCATGTCCAGTGCAGTAGCCAATAGTTGCCTATGGCTATGAAACACTCAATGAGGCCATTGAGGCTCAGGAAGGGGATCTAAGATGTCGTTTAGTTTAAATTTAAATAGCCAGGCATTTGGCTTCTGTATTGGACAGTGCAGTTCTAGAAAGTAAAGGTGTAATTATAATAGATATCATGAAATTCTAAACATACTTTTTCCTTTGTATTCTCATCATCTGTTTCTCTGGGCAGGGGAGTGGAGAAGGGGAGAAAGAAGGAAAGGGTGGTTGTGTCCAAAGGTAAAATCATTTTTAATGTTTGTCTGTCTGAAATTTAGGCTGTGTTTTATTGACAAAATTGAGGAAGGTTGAAGATTTGGCAGGCCTGTCTGTCCCCTCTCCTGTGTGAATATGTCAGCACCTCATTAATAATGTGTTAAACTGTAAAGGCCCTTTTCCCTCCTACTATGGGCCTATTTTTAAAGAACACTTCAGTACCCCTTTTGCATCTCACAGTGTTTTTTTTTTTTTTTTTTTGGTTTTTTTTTTTTTAATTTACGAGTTGCTCTGTGGATTAATTTTAGCATATGTTTTATTTAAATATATCCTGAATATTTCCAAATTGAAACGGGAGAAATTGTTTTGTGGTAGGGAAGTTGTGCTGTGAGTTTTTGAGGACTGTATTAGCTGCTCATTTCCTAGAAATTAAAAGTATGAAGATTCTCTGTATTATCTGTTCTCTAATTTTGATTGGCATTTCAGCCAAATGATTCAATCACACATGTGGTCCTGGTGGTTCTTCTCTTGCCAAGAGAAGAAAAACATATGGGGTATAGTTTTTTTTTTCCCCTTAACCGTTTTTGACATTTTTGTTCAATGTAGGATTAGATGACAGTGTCTTTGAAAGATACTGAATATTTTAAGCCTTAAGTTTGTAGAGCTTGTGTCTTACAGGTGCATGGTGAATTGTCATTGTTTTTTTTCTTCCTAAGACAGACATCTAGAATAACCACTTTCTGTATTTCCTGACACTGAAAACAGATATGGTTTGGGATTCCTTTTATAGTTTCTTCAGCTAACGACTCCAGTGACCGCTCAATTGTGGTCTCATAGTAAATCAAAATTTCTTTGAAAGACCCAGCTCTGTTATGTAATTGTAAGTCCTAAGAAGTCATCTCTCTAAAAAGAAAGGTGAATTTCTGTTGCCTTAAATAATGTTGACTTTGCCACTACATATGATAGTTTTTGAAGGCAAAATAAGTAGACCGTTTTCTTCTTTTCTTCCTTCTTTTAAATTAACCTGTGAACACATAAGTTGTGTTTACACATAAGGCTGTGTCAGATCTGGTTGGCCAATCATGAATAAAGAGAAGAACCACTCTGCAAACGTCTGCATCAAACGTACGTGTCATCCCCCAAATGATTTGTTCTAGATGGAATGTGGGGTTTCACAGTGGCTAAGGAGAATACTCTGATTCCCTTACTGAACTCTCAACTGTTTTCTATGCATTTTAATAAAGCAGATTTAGAAAACAAAACCAACCTTATGCTACTAGCGTGAGTGATGTGTTCATAGCCTGCAATTTGTTAGCATCTTGGAGGCTCTGGGAAAGGAAATTCACCATATTTTGCCAGGATGCACTTAGGTCAACGAGGAGGACAGTGGAACTTTTAAGTATGGAAAGACTGGTGGGGACTGGGGTCCAAGCTGACAATTCACAGGCGTAGGCCAGGACCCAGAGTTTTCCCCTCTGCCCAACTTAGCTGATGAAACATTAGTGTTGCACAAGACTCTTCAGAAGTCGATGCCCCCTTCGGCCAACTCGGAGAAAAGGCTTCCTCAGAAACTGAGGCCTCCATCTGTGCCAATCCTTGTAAGCGGTTCACCTCTTCAGAGGCTAATGCCTCTCAAAACCAAGAACAATTAAAGCGAGAGTCTTTCCAAGCAACTGGGGAATTGAGCAAAATGAATCAGAAATCCTCAGCCTTCGCTCTGGAGGCTCGCCTCATTATGAGAGCAGATCTATTAGCCCTCTTGCCATTGTCTTTCATTTCTCAAGTGAGGTGATTCTAATTAAATTAATCTGCATGTCAATCTATCGGTGATCAATCAAAGAGCCTGAGGTTTCCCCTATGCTGCAGGGTGCTTGTGGCTGACAGGGGCTGATAATGGAGGAAGAAATAAACTGTCAAGCAAAGTTAATTAGTCAACATAATAGGTGGATTAAACGGGAGCGGGCTGATTGCTGTTTCCCGTGTCAAAGCATGAGGTGGGAGCTGAAGCTGCAATTACAGACAATTATTATATTTGGTTGTAAGAGGTCGCATGAATAAACATATCTCTATGGGTTTCAGTTTTAATCCCTTTCCCCATTTAATATAAGGAGAAGTGTAGGTCATTTCTTCTCATTGTTTTAGTCAAAGTTCTCTGAGACAACATCTTTGCCTGTGTCTCTTCTGGCAAACTCGGTTCACAGTCACTTTATGAGATGGTTTCAGTGTCTAAATTATGCCTTGGGCCAGTACCACCAGTTTTTTTTTTTTTTTTTTTTTTTTTTTTTTTTAATTTGCAACAGATCTAGGACCCTTAATTAGCAGGAATTTTTTGGGGTGGGGTGATGGTGATAGTAGCGAGGGGGACTTTGGTCTGATGAACCAAACTAATGTGGAAAGAAAAAAGTACAAGAAATCTCAAAAAGACACCCAGGAGAGAAAAATGCATCCCAGCTCTTACTGAAATCTTTTTCATTTCTCTATCCTCTTAACCCTGACACAGTGGGGGCGGGGGGGGGGGGAATATTTTAAAGATTCAAAAGATTTTTATTTGCATGATCAACTGTGATATCTGCTTCAGTGTCTAAACTGAAGGGTAATTTAGGTGAAACACAACCACCCTGGTGTAAAAAAATATGCTAATAAAGATCCTCTTGTTAAAATTATGGTTAACAGTGTACCTTCTGCTGTATAACTATAAACTGTGCAATTTTACTTAAAACTGCATCAAAAGCGTTCCATGCCAAAGACCCACTCATCAATAGCTCCTCTTGTTAGACTTGTACAGCATAAGCACCAGTTATTATGTGAAATAGCTATGTAATTTTCTTCAGCTCCCAGCTGTTATTTATTTAACTTGAGTTTATTACCCACCATGCTTTTATATTAAAATGTTCATTCATTTCTTTCTTATGTCTCCAGGTCGTGGTGTCTACGACAGTCAATGTGGATGGCCATGTCCTGGCAGTCTCTGATAACATGTTTGTCCATAATAATTCCAAACATGGGCGGAGGGCTCGGAGGCTTGACCCCTCGGAAGGTACGCCCTCTTATCTGGAACATGGTAGGCGAATCATTTTCATTGGTTGGCATTGCTACTTTAACTGTGAATATATTTGGTTTCTTTCTTCCACTCTACCACATGTTCTACTCCGTTTAAATTTCAAAGGTCTGTTTGAATACGATTGGTCCTCCAGGGTTTTTTCTCTTCAACATATGATGCCAAATATTTAAAGACAGGAAAATATCTCTGAGGCCCATCTTTCTTGTGGGACCACTCTCTACTCTGGAAATGGCTAATATTGCCTCCTTTCAGGTTGAGAGAAAGGAGGCCTGGACCATTGCTTTATTCTAAGCTCCCACTGGATTACAAAATAAGGAAAGGCCAATCCAAGGGAAAAATAAGGAGAGGCCACGCAATTTGGTATCACAAAAATTGTGATATATTTGACGTGTTTATAATTGACCATTGAGGTTTTATAATGAACCCATCCTCTTTACCATCCTCCTGGTGTATCTCAGTGACTACCTGTTGAACTTCATTTGGAGATCAGGTTCAATGTCGAGGTTGGAGGTGCTTTCTGAATATGAAGCCCAGACCAAATGTCCCTCCTGTGCTCTGTACCTAACTCTCACCTCTTCACCACATGATAGAACTTGCTTTCTGTAGGTAGACTTTGGTAGCGAGAAATCACATTTGTCTTGAGAATTATGGCTAATCAGTGGTGCTGTTGAGAAGACTGAAGGAAACCAGATAAAAATTTGAATCAAGGAAAGTGAATGCCACTCAGAAGAACCATGGGTTGGGTTAGGGGCACGCCTGAATTTTTCAGTCTGCATGTGTGTGTAATGTATCCACTCTTCCTCCTCTCCACTCATCCATCCATCCATTTATCTATCCATTCATCCATCCATTCATCCATCCATCCATCCATCCATTCATCCATCCATTCATCCAAGAATGAGTGACTGAGGCTTTACTGGATACCAGTCACCATGTTAGACTTTCTTCAATTGCCTCAAACTCTCAACCCATTTCCCTCACTTCCTTTTCCAGTTTGCTAGGTCAGCAAGATTCTTCTCAGAACGCTACAGCACAAATTATCACCTGATTGCCTGTTTTTTTCCGTGGGCCAGGAGTTGACCATAATTCACAAGGTAGAAAACTCCCTTCTCTGCCAGCATCCCAATTTAATAAACACACCACTCTCATCATTTTTTGCCTGGCTTTTCCCCCTGTGCTTATGGAACTTTTTATTAATTAGCCAGATGTAACACTCTTAGAAGGGATTCTTCACCACGTCCAGTTTTACAGTCTTTTTAAAGTAAACCATCATCTTTCAAAAGCTGCTTCTTTATGGTTTCATTAGTGCTGAGACGGATTGATATTACATTTTGCAGGAGGCCATTTCAAACACCTGCTCATGATTACATTCCTAGTTCCATTTCTGTACTTAAAATTATTCTGATCGTCACTTTACAGTAATGTCTTTATAATACCCTTCGAGTCACTTAAGGCATTGTGTGACTAGAGGTGTTTAGGTGAAAGGAGGAGGTAAAATTAGGGAAATACAGTGGGCATGGTTTGGAGAGTGCTGCTTAAGGACTGAAGTTATGTTTTTGACTGTGGCTGGTTCGTTGCAATAGGTACTGTCCAATCTGGTGACAGACTTGACTGTCAGTTTGAAATCTGAGTTCACACTTTCAAAATACGCTTAGGCTACACCCAGCTCCTATTTCTGCTCTCGGGAAGCCAGTGAGAAAGCTCCTGACATCATGCAAATTATCCTTCCAACAAAACACCCAAAGCAAACATAGAATATAACCTGCTCTAAAAGAGCCCTCTAGGCAATGAGGATCAGTAACATTATTTTGCAGCATGATAAAGGACTAGGTTGTGAAATAGGTACCAGGAACCCCAAATTCAATCCTTAGTTTCACTCTGGCCTCTATTTGACCTTGGACAAGTTGCTTTAGCTTTTGGGATCCTTGATTTCCTCCTTGTTAAAATGAAGGTGATGATCTGTAGGAGAGTAAAAAAAATCTGTGCTTTGGGTGGGGGCAGGTAATGTAGATAGGGAAGTGGGCTGGGTGGAGGCTGAGAAGACAGGCAAGTACACGCTCTGGTGCCCCCCGGCCCCAGCCAGTTGTTGCTAAGGGGAATGAGAGCCCAAGTGGGGCCAGATATTCCAGTTTGGCAACAATGCATTTTTAATTGTTGGTAACTAATTACAAAATTTTTGGACACTGAAGGGAGGAGAGGGGGGGAAGAATGCAGCCACAGGCCAACAGTTTGAGACCTCTGGATCAACACAGCTATAAGCTTCCTCCCAGCTCAGATGTTCCCTCTTCTAAGAGTATTAATATTTCAGTTGGGATATCATATTATTCTAAGTTTTAAAGACAGCATTTTATTCACCTGCTTCAGTTTACGAGTCCACAAATGGCCATATTATTATAAGATATTATTCCAAAAATGGTGACATTTCACTGCGTGTAAGTGGTTGGCCATCATTGGGGACATAGGTATGTCCTATTTCCCTCATCTAGGGGACTTGACTTCACCTAAGCCTTACTTCACTTCTCTCCAGTGGAAAGAAAGGGTAGACATGTTCAAATTCTTAGTAATGACAATAACATAGAAATCTGCTTCTCTGCAGAGTGAGTCAACTAACCACACAAAACCACCCACTCATTTAGACACTTCAGGCTGACACATAAATATCTACTCAGCAAAGGGTGACTATTGAACTCTTTCATTGGTAATGTGTGGGAGTGGACCTAGATGCTAATTCATGTTGATGTGAGGGTAATACTTTATTTTGCTGTTGAAAAGTTCTATTTCAAAATGCTCTGTTTAAAAGACTTCGAGAATCACACACCCTCTGTCTCTCTGTCTCTCTGCTTCCACCCCCAACTGCCTTCAAATAGCTACCGCATGGTGAGACCGCAAAGCATGTTCTCCTCTTGTGACCTGTGGGAACCTACGTTTTCCCCCATTCTGGACTTTTTATCATCTAATTTACAGGTAGCCTGAATTATTTTGGGCTATTCTGCAAATCTCTATTTATATCCTGCTTGTCAGACCGTTGGAGGAAGTTTCCTTTTGTGGCTCACCTTTCTGCATATAAGTAGAGACAGAGATGGTGCTTTACATTCATGCGTGGGCTTTCTTATGTGACCCATGGACTCACAAACCCCTGTGCTCTGATAAATGACCCTGTAATTCAAGTATGAGAGTTGACAAAGGCAAATTTATTTCATAGACTCTTGCATGGTCCAAAGATAGTGAATCCTGGCATGCTATAGATCGTGGAAAATGGTCTTCCCCTGCACTTTCTCTTCATTCATAAATACCAAGATTTTCTTTGGCTGGATATTTATGGGACCATTTAGCCTAGTGAGGTTTCTTCTTTAAGCAATAGCTTTATGGAAGATATACAGTTGTGGAGAGAGACAGCCTCAAAATGTGACTGCTCTCTCGGTTCCAATTTTTGAAAAAACATGGGCTCGGGATGAAAGGAGCTGAGTGGCTGCCACAAGGCTAAGTTCAGCGCTACCCTGTGTACTTGCCTTATCTTCCAGTCATTTGGGCAAGTTCATGAAGACTGTGTTCTGGGGAGTCGTTGAGGGGCTTGAGGAGTGTTGCTGTTGGCATTGTTGTTACCCTGAGTTCCAGGTTGTGTTTACTTGAATTCAAGGCCAACTGTGGCATCAGTTTCTCTGTTTCTTCCCCCTGTGGCAAAATGCGGTGCCCTCACAGCGCTGTGGTGCAGAGCCCCTGTTAGCTTGCATGTGCTAACACTTTATTATCTAATGATCTAATACGCAACAAGGCAAAGTGCCCATGCTCATCATTCTGACATAGAATGCCGGGAGAAGTGACTAAATTACTTTATGTACCATTAGCGCTTGCAGCTATGGTGAACTCACCGGCAGCATTTATGCAAATGCCTGTGAATACACTCTAGTGGCTTTGTCAGGAAACCGTCTGACAAGCAGTTTAAATGCTCATTTTTTAAAGGGGATATATGTATTTTTTTATTTTGGTGTGCATGTGTTTTTCTCCTTTCCTCTCTTTTTCTTTCCCTTCTCCCCTTTTTGGGCCATTGGAGGACTTGCCTCCTCCATGGTGACTAGAAAAATGTGAGCACGTTCCAGAGCTCACCCATCAGTAGGAGCCCTTTCCAGGAGTGGGATTAAGTTCCCAATAGGGTATTCTTTAGATCTAGTTTCTTTTTTTATTGTTTTGAATGTGTACATCCTTCATATTTATTTGAAAAAAAAAATGGACCTATTAATCAAGAGTTTTTAGAATATAAACATGTTAGTGTTCATGAGCTCTGACCTGAGGTCCTACTTAATTTTTTAGATCAAAGGCAGGTTCTTTAAAACATACTCACTTTTCAAAAATGAAAAATGATTGAAATTTAGCTTTTGTGGGCATCAGATACAAATCAATTAAATTTCCCTTCAAAGTTATGATAAAGACTGCAACATAAAACATAAACGGGCCAAGATCTCAAGATAAATAAAAACCATAGTGGAGTTTGGTCACACTCAAAATATTTTGAAGAATAAAGACTGATGATAGACTCACTGGGCGCATCTCCTGGCTGTGATTACAGCTCTGGAGAAATAGAGTCAGGTGTTCACTACCACCAGTGAATTCTGACCTTTTGGTTGTAGTGTCGCTTTACAACTGTCTCTGACAACATGGAGGTGTTCTTGATCTTTAGCATATGACCTTCTATAATCCTTTTGATCCAGACAGAGGCAGTTTTTGCTTCTGTCAGTTGCCCCTGGGTGTCCAGCACCATTGACTTCCTGTGATCAGCTGCATTTAAATGTGTTTTTTGTTTGTTTGGTTTGTTTGTTTGTTTTTATGTTTTTAAGGAAATGTGGAGAAAGATGGTTTGAGCTTGAAGAGATTACCCCAAATTGAGCCAGTCTCTTTTCCCTTCTGTATAATATGGTCCTAACAGGACGATAGAAGGAGGATCAGGCTGTCTGGCTGAAGAGCTGGATTCTAGTTCAGACTGCCATTAACTAGCTGTGTGGCCCTGGGAAGGTCACTTTGCTTCTGTGGGTCTCAGTTTTGTATGTCCAGTGAGAGTCAGGTAGCGTTCTCTCTAGGCTTCCTTTTAGCATGCACTACTTTGTGGTGCTCTGAACTGAAGCTATTGGCACATGACTTTCTGCAGGAGGTGACTTTGGAGAAATAGGACTTTCTGGGAACAGAGAAATCCACTGGTGTTTTCTAATAGAACCCTTCCTTTGGATCTCCATCCAAGGCATAAGGTGTCAGTAAGGTGGACTTGAAATCACTCATTCATACTAAGCATGCACTACATGCTAGACATTAAGCTAGGAGCAGTAGGATAATGCAGACTTAGTCCTTGCCTTCACAGAATATATACTGTGAATAGAGAGGAGAGGTACTAAGCAAAGTGTATGACAATGTAAATAGAGAGGAGGGGTACTAAACAAAATTAGAGTGGTACATCAAAGGGGCACCACAAAAGCAGAGGAGAGTAATGAAGTGTCGGGGAAGCTTTCTTTGAGGAAATCTCATTTATGCCAAAACCAAAGAGATGAGTAAGTTTTTACTAGGTGTCTTAGTCTGTTTTCTGTTGCTTTAACAGACTGGGTAATTTCTGAGGAACAGGAGTTTATGTCTTGCGGTTCTGGAGGCTGGGAAGTTCAAGGTCATGATGCCAGTAGTGGTGAGGGCTTCCAGGTTGCATCATCCCATTGTGGAAAGGAGGAAGGGCAAGCAAGTGTGGGTAAAGAGAGCTCACTTTTATAACTAACCCACTCCCGCAATAATGGAATTAGTCTGTTGAGGAAGGTAGAGCCCCCATGATCTAATCACTTCTTAAAGGTCCTACCTCTTAACACTGTTGAAACTGCAATTACATTTCAACATGAATTTTGGCAGGGACATTCAACCATTCATCTATTCAAACCATAGCACTAGGCACAGGGGACAAAAAAAAAATTGCCAGGTATAGGGAACTGTGTGCAAGGGTTGTTTTGCTTAGGTGAATTCCAGGAACAAAAGACTGAGAGGGCTCCTGTTGCTCCCAGGCAAGGGAGGAGTGGCAGGAGATGAGACTGGGGTGGCTGTGAGGGCTACATCATGCAGGCCAAAGTGGGCTGGTCAGGCCATGGTCTTGGTGGCAATTGTGAAGTGAGAGGGAGGTCAGGCAGGGCTTTGATGAACTCAGTTTCAATTATATGGGCTCCTCAGATCCCGTGAAAGCCCAGGGCAAGATTGCTCAGACCTGCTTATAACTTCGCCCTTCGCTGCTGGACTTTGGAAACTCACCAGGGAGTTGGCTGTGCTTTGGAGCTGTCCCCCTAATTACTCCTTATTGTATCAATAGTGCATGTGTTCTTTATAGAAAGTCAAACATTTTAAGTCCTTTTTCCTTTTTTTTTTTTTTTTTTCAGATGGCTTTGTATTATTGATTTAGTTTTTCGTAAGTGGCTTAGAAAGAGTGTACCTTCTGACATCTTTTTAAATGTGTGGAGACCCTCACCTTTTCAAGGTCTTTTGAGTGGAGGGCGGCTGCATTATTTGACCCATTAAAATGTATATTACCACAACAAAACTTAATGAGTGAAAATAAACTAAAACAACAGAGAAAAATATACCCTCCCAAATTTCTCTCTCCCCTCCTACCAGGGGCAATGCCTGAGTGACAGCTCACACTAAGGGAAGTCATTGAAGGATGGAAGGTCATTTCTTTCACTCTTCCTCATTCTACAGAGACCCAGAAAGTGGATATAATCTGCTCACACTTAAACATAGCTTGTTTCTGTCAAAATCCATTCAGTGCTCTTTATACTTATCCATGTGCATTTCAGGGGTTGCATAGTTTCCTGGTCACTGGATAAACATGCCAAGGGATTTGGGGTCCACCCCAATGCCTGTACATTTCATATTGGCCTAGCCTTGCCTCCAGTCTTTCTGGGATTCCCAGGATGCTGAGAAGAATGTCCGTAAAATAAATCCAGCTTCCTGACAGAAATGTACATTCAAGGGCAGATGTTGGATGATGCATAGCTTCCCACACAGCCAACAGCCCTTCTGTGGCTAGTTTTGGTGCAGAATCCCAGCCAAGCCCGCTAAGGCAAGATCATCTTGGTGAAAGGCCCAGGCTAAGTAGGAAAATACTGGTGTCATCTTTTGTGACTGAGGGTGGCATGTTACAATTTACCAATTTATTTTCCTACTTGAAAAAAAGAAGACAGGTGAAAGAGCAGAACATTAGGGTTAAGAATATCGAGATGTGTCATAAAATAGAGCACTGAGACCCCAGATTTTCAGGTATCAAATCAGGGCTTTTACTTTGAGCAGTTGAGAAGATGCCTTTTGTCTTTCCTTGAAATAGAAAGGATATGGTAAATGGTCAAGATAATGCATAAGGATGTTAGTGAAGACTGATTTCCAGCGTATTCCCTAAGTAATTCATAAAGCAGGTAACACCAGAGATCCTAACACTGGGGATGTGGTGGCCAGCAGGATCTCAGCTTCAGACAGAGCGAAGAGTTCATGAGCAGGTGATCTATGTTCTGCTCATTTGACCATGGCACCACCGATAGCACTGATAATAAAGGAGAAATAGCGCTCAGACTTTGTTGCCATGCTTGACGGTAACCAGGCCAGGTAGTAATCTTTATTATTCTATTATTATTTACTACCACTACTGTTTTTTTTTTAACTATTAGCATTTATGGATCATTTACTATATATGCCAGCACCATGGTAACCATTTTACTTATCAAGTCTTCCAACCAATCTCATGATATATGAATAATTATGATCCCCATTTTACAGATGAGAAAACCGAGGTTTAGAAAGAGTCAGTAACTTACTCAAAGCTGCAGAACTAATTGGAATTGGACCTGGAATTTGACCTTAGGTCTGCCTAATAACAGTGCTAAGAGTAATAACAATAAACATTCCCTGAGCCCTACTATGGCAGGCACAGAGTGCTATAGGTACCCTGTTGTAAAAATGAGACAACCAAGGCTGAAGAAGAGGGTCAATAACTAGCCTAAAGTCACATAGCAATTAAATAGTAGACCCAGGGTTCAAACCCAGGAAGTTTGATGCTGAAGTCTATACTCTCAACTATTGCTTTGGTACATTACAAGAAATTCCTTCCATCTCCTATCCTATTGTTCTTATTTTTTTCTTAACACAATCAAGGCAATTGTGCTGGTATCTTAAATAGACTTTTTAAAAGTTAACCCAGAGCATATCTTTTTTTAAAAAATGGGGCACATCATGTATATTTACTTTATAGTTTATTTTCCTTCAGAAACGTGAAGGAAATTTTTTGGCTGGGACACATTCTGCTAGTCAAATTTTAAAAAATGCTGATTTTATTCGATGATGAGTATATATTCTATGTGGCTGGCAAGATAATAAGGATGCTGGTAATATTTTATTTATTTGCAAGAATGTTCTAACTCATCTCCCTAGAAATCATTTGTTGGCCATATGGGCTCTCTGGCACGTGTACAAGGTGTGGAGGAAGGAGTCCATGAGAAAATGATGAGATGATGAGTTAGGCAGCCGTTAGGATACTGAAGAGTTCGGGAACCTCATGCTAGAAATAACATGTGAAACAGATTTGGATATAGGGAGGCTAGTTTCTTATATGAATTTCTTGACAAACCTGTAAACTGTGGGAAATTTCTAGTATTTGGTTGGTTGAGCTAATAAATGAGTGAATCACACCTGACTTATTTTAATAAGCACAAAGTGTGGTGTGTTGTGTGTTGTAGGGGGGATTTGGGGGCAAAGATTGTTGCTTTCTACTTATATTTTGGCTAGAAATGACAGAACTGTATTTAAAAACTTTTTTTTTTTTTTTTTTTTTTTTTTTTTTTTTTTTTTTTTGAGACAGGGCCTTGCTTTGTTGCCCAGGCTATGAAGTGCAGTGGTGCAATCATAGCTCACTTTAGCCTCAGACTCCTGCACTCAAGCTATCCTCTCACTTCAGCCTCCCAAGTAGCTGGGACTACAGGTGCACTCCACCACACCAGGCTAATTGTTTTGATTTTGTAGAGACAAGTGTCACTATATTGCCCAGGCTGGTCTTGAATGCCTGGGCTTAAGCAATTACATCCCTTTGGTCTCCCAAAGTGCTGGGATTACAGGCATGAGCCAGCCTGGTCAGAACTTTTTTAAGCCTAATTTTTTTTTGTCTTATATTTTGGTTACAAAAGCATCATAATCCCAATTGAATTGATTTGCCTAACTGATTGTTTCAAACCAAGCTGTCTCTATATTTATTTGTCACAGGAGTTTCCCTCACTTGAGAATTTTAGAGGCTTCAAATGATGTTCATGGGCAAGTAAAAGCTTTGATGTGCTGTTCATAAACCCTTCTTAAGATGAGATATTTAGGAGCAGTGGCCAGGGGTTGATTTCTGATTTTGAAATATGTTTGACCATTTTCAGTTATATATGCAAAAATAAATTAAAACCAAGCTCTGCCACTACCTTACTACATGACTTTGAGTATGTACTTTGATTTATGTGGGCCTCTGTTTCCTCATCAGTTAAGGTGGGTCTTGAAAGAGCCCTTCAAGCTCTGATTATTTGTTTTTTGAACTCAACTAATTCTGTGAGAGATTCTTCTATCGCTTAAGGGGCTACACACCTGCAGCCTTGGAAAAGTGGCTACCGAAATGCCCAGGTGATGGTCATTCTAGGGAACGGACCCAATTTCCCTCCATCTTGGCCATCTCTGCAGGAGGTTAACAGTTGGTTCTAGGAGTTCTGGAAAAGCCACAGAAATGTAGCATACACACCCATTTCACCTCAGGGAGCTCTCACCCTGCATTCTTCTCCCCGAATCCCGAATTTCTTCAGCTGGGAGCGTGTTGTGTACAAGCGGCTTGATGGTTAGCAGTGAGCTTTCAGACCACTATTTCCCATGCAGTAGGTGAGATAATTTTAGAAAATAGGGGAAAAACATTAAAACATTTTTGATGGTTATGTGTTTATGTTAATGCATAAACAAAACAATAACTCCAGCTTCAAAATCGATCTCACAGCTATTATTGCTTAGGGCAAGACTAAAGTTAAAGAAAAAGCTGATCTAAACAGACATAGTAGCTACATACTATTAAGTAAATAATAGTGTAAGTGGTACAGGGATAGAGGAAAATCATGACTGAAGCTTGGGAAATGCTGTTAGAGAGGGCTGTAAGGGTTGGGGGAAGTAATAATTCTTTCAAGTCACCGGGAAACAGTGTAGGAGCCTGGGAAACATTCTTTTTTTTTTTGAGTCAAATCATTTTTAAAAGAAAGTCCTTTAGGCTCAGTTTACCATTAGAATAGACTTAAATATCCTAACAGGATTAAAAAAAATAAAACTCCCAAGCTGCTGTTTTTTATTTTTAAACAAGTGGTGTCTGCACGTCAGAAAGCAGAAATTAGTTTGGAAAGAGGGCTTGCATCAAGACAGAAAATCAGCCAGGGTCCACCCAGGCAGCCCATTATGATAATATATACGGAACCAGCTGGACACTGAGCAAGGCTGACATTGTGTTGTCAAGGGCAGGATCGCCCATCAATTTCTGAGATAGAATTTGAGTTCAAATGACAGAAAAAGCAGCAACTGTGTTGAAACTGATGCATGGGGGAGGGGCAGGCAGGCAGGAACCACCGGGCCTAAACGCAGGAAGTCCTGGTACCTCCGGAAGGGGGTGGCTCTGTTTTCTCATCTGGCTGCTACCCTTCCTTCTAACCTTAACATCTGTCAGCAAGATCCACCTGGGTCCTTGCACGATTAGAGCCCACTATACGGGGAGCTTACTGGTGCTAATTTTAACCCCCAAGAGAATGGAGTGCCTGCTGCTGAAATGGGGGCTAGGTCGACCCAGGAAACGGGACTCCACATAGCCACCAGTTGTCAACCTAAGAAGTCCATCATGGGTGTAGTGGCAATTGTTCATAACTTCTGGATGAATTCGTAACTTTTCAGCTACTCTGTACAGTTCCTTAACATCTTAATAACACCAATGATTCCTCTTTGGTTCATTTGCTTATTCATTCAATCATTCATCTATTTAACACTAACACATGTTTATTGACTGACTGCCAATTATATCAGACAATAGGGCTACAGAGGTGATAAGGCAGGGACAGTTGTTAGCATTATGAGGTAGACTGTCATGTGAGTGTATTTATGTGCTGATATTAGACAAATAATGGCACACGGAATGATTTAAACTGCAATGATGGTTAAGTGCTATAAGGTACAAATACAGACTCCTAAGAGAGCTTAAAACTGGGGGACTCAGCCAAGTCTGAAGAATCAGGGAAACATTTAAAATTTTAAATGAGAATGATCAGGAGAGGGGAAAGCATATTGAAAATTCCATGTGGGGATAAAATATCAGAAGCTGTAGGGAGGGCAAATAGGGAAAGTAGGTTAGGTCTGAGATCCATTTTTGAGAAACTAAACCTGGAAATTTTCCATAGGTTGTTTACTCTTTGAGATGTGGTTCCACTGCAGTTTCTTAATCATGGGCTAACAGAACTCATTGTCCATAAAATGGTAGCATTTAGAGCAGTGTTTTGGGTGATGATGGCGTTACTGTTATGATAGCGGTCGTTAAGTACTTGCTCTGCATCAAGTTCAGTGCTAAGCACTTTGTATGATCTCTTTTAATGCTCTTAACAGCCATGGGAGGGCACTAGTATTATTAATTTTACTTAACACGTTTGGGAAACTGAGACCATCCTTTAAGGATTTGGTCGTGGCCAACGTTAGGTTTTTATCCGCAGCTTTTGGATCTCCAAGTAGCTGACACAAGGGGTCCTCACCACTGTTTTTTTCTTACTGTTTAGTCAGTGCTAATCTCCCCTCCACACTGGACTTCAGAGGTGGAGAGAAATTCTCCTGCTATTTGAGCATGTAATAGAATACCTGCTTCAATTGAAACAAATTGACGACATTACTCAAAGGCAAATTGAAAAGCCAGATCTATGCTAAATCCCAAGGGTAAGTTAGTTGGCATGTGCAGTGATATATGGGAAGGTGCTTTTCTGGGTTAAGATAAAAAGTCCTGGTATCACGTCACACTATCAGGCACCCCATCTCAAACTCCCTGTGCCAGCCCTGCAACTTGAAATACTCAGTGGACAGAAATGAAACTTTATAGAAATTAGGTGGTCATCATTCTTATCAGATGAATATGATGCCATCAGCATGATTTTAGCATCCTCGAAAAAAAGAGATTTACCTGGAGGGACACAAGAGAAAGTCTGAGGCATGGATTGCGGGACTGTGGCTTTTCTACCGGTCTGCCGTGGGCAAGTCGGCTGGGAGATGACCTAGTAATTAAAATCGTGCTTAAACGTATGCTGCCGGTCAGTTATAACAGAAGCACTAACATGGGTAACCAGAGAAAGAAAAGAAAAGAAAAAAGCGAAACACAAAAGTAACACTCTTGAGCCCACAGGGTGCAGAAATAGATCTGAATGGACTGAGTGCCTATCTGAACACTAAGCATGAAAGCAGAACCCAAGTACTAATATATTTTTATTCCAATCTGTGAAATTAATCAATATTTTATATGCGAACATATGCTCCTGTGTTGCTGGCTTATTTAATTGACAGTTGCAATCAGCAGGACACCAGTTGTTCAAACCCACATTTTTCATCCACAGTTCTGGGGAGAAATGCAGCAGGAGACCCAGGGAACAGGGACATAGACAGTGTCAGATTTGAGGCCTCTTCTCAACCCTTCAGTTTCTTTCATCGACCTTGGGGCAAAGTAATAAAAATTTCAAGATAGTGCATATGTTGAATATGAACAGAGAGAGATGTACTTGGGCTGCCATTTATAAGAATGATGATTAAAATGAACATGGTTGGTACAAATTGAGATACTTAATTCTTTATTTTGTGTGTGTGTGTGTATTTCTCTTTTGAGCATAGCTGGAGAAGCCAACAGACACTGAGCACCTACTATGTGCTAGGCCTGAGGCAAATGCCGTTGGGTGTATTATCCGTGGGTTGGTGGGTGAAGGGGATATATCCCAGCCAGTTCCAATGTATTGGATCATTTCTTGATAGAGGAGGAAAATATATCTTTGGTCTTTCTTTGCCAAAATCTTCTGGCGGGATCATCAAACCAGCTGTGCTTTTCCAGTAAGTATTATGTGCAACAAATCTATAAAGTCAAACCTCATATTCCTCTACCTTTTAACTTTGGCAGAATCCTAGAAACTCTCCTTGATTTGGTTAACTAAAGGCCTGTGGAATCCAATCCTTGCTGTTTAAAAGAAAAAGAAAGTTGGGGGAAAGTGTTAAGGTACTATTTTAGGATAGTCTATTTGTTAGTAAATTTTATTATTTTCATGATATGTGCAACATTCTATAGTGAAGACCATTGGAATGGACAATGTCCAGATTAAAAATGAAAGTTAAAAGGAACTGCCCAATACTTTAAAAATGTTTCTCATAGTGTTGCTATCATTTGTATTAGCTGTTCATACTCAGTGTGTGTTTAGCAGCCCAACATGTAACAATAGAAAAGCTTCTAAGCCTGGAAGTTTGGCAGCATTTTCGATGTTCCTGTGTTTAAATTGGCACCTGTGCTATTATATTAGGATGCAATTTTCTGAACTTGGAAATAGAAGAAGGTGGAGAGAGATTTTACTATAATTCATATGAGGGTCTGAGTCTTAGGGGGAAAATAACTACTTGGAAATAGAGTAGTAATATTCTGTAAAGTTAATAAATATCCACCCTCTATCTTGGGGATAAGAAATTGCACAACTTAAGATTTTATGGGACTTTGGCTGTATTTGTATGATTGAAGTGAATATTTTAGCCAAACTGAACAGAAATTTCAGATAAACACCAAATTGAAGGGTAGTTTGGGTGTTTTAAATATTTGACTATATCGATCAACATGGATTCTCAAAGTCTCAAGTCCAGTTGAATCCCCGAGATTCAGCTATGTCATTTGTAAAGTGGAATGAGGAATATGGTCTGCTTGCCTACTGCTCAAGGTTGATATTAAGAATACTTAAGATAATGTATGGTAAAGCCCTTTAAAAACTTAACAATGCTAGTTAATTGTCAGGTATGAGTTGAGTGCAGAGTACTGTCTACCCAGTTTGTAAATGAATGAGGTACCTGTCTGCAAGGGATGCATTGACTAGTTGGGGTGATTTGCCTATGTATATACATGCCCAGATATATATAAAACACATGCATATATCAAGATAAGAGTTCAAGAAAAAGTGCAGTAAATAATAAATGGGAAAGATAGGAAGAGTTTGCTAAAGGGTTAGTGCTTTGTAGACAGATAGAAAGAGACACCTTTATGCAAAAGATGGATCTTTTTGGCAAGTAACTATTTGGGTGGTGGAAGTAAGTGGTATATCCTTCATAAAAAATATGCTGGGAACATGCAAAGGCTGTTTGGAGACAGTGGATTTGGGAAGCTGGTCATTACCATCTTTCTTTTCTTCTTCCCTATTTTCCTTCTCCTTCTCCTACAGCAACTTCTCTTCTTCCTCCTCCTCTTTATCAACTCACAATTTTTGCCCACTCTGTACTGAACTCTTCACATAGATTAACTCATTCAAACCTTACAACAATCCTATAAGGAGGCCTGTTTTATAACTATTATCCTCAGTTAAAGTGGTAGAAACTGAGGCTTTCAAAAAGTGAAGTAATTTGCCCAAGCTGGTAAATGGTGAAGCTGAAATGTGGGCTAGCTGAGGCCCCCTGAATCCAGAGCTGGTGCTCTTAACTGCTGCTGAGGCTGAAAATGAGACTGGAAAGGGAGAATGGGCCAGAATCGTGAGAGTGGACTTGATCCTGCTGGCTAAGTTTTGAAAGCTGGTATCTGAGGAAGGTTAATCTGGGTTTTGATAGGTAGACTGGACTTTGCATATAACTAATAATTATGTAGTAGAAATGAATCACAAACAGGCAACTGTAAGTATTTGTTCTTTGATGTCCAGACAGAACAGCCTAGACCCCAAAGAGTAATTTTTGAGGAAGTTGAGTCAGTACATCATGGAGTTGAGATGAAAGTGAACTTCCCACTCTTCTTTTCATGGCTTATGTGGGCAAAGTCAATGATACATATTCCTTTGCTTATGACATCACAGATCATCACCACGGAAACATCTGTGCTGTAACAAACGCTGGATTGCAGTGTCACTGAATGTGTCAGGGAGGAGAGGAAACTGGCTCAAAATGATAAGGCCTGAATAATGAAAGCTCACCGAAATACGTTAGCAATGGCAGCTTCGGTTGTGGAGAGAAATATAAGCAGAACTATTCTGAAAAGCACAAAGCAGGACTTGTGCATTATTAAAGGTTGGGCAAGGTTGGTTTCAAAATGCTGCTCACATTCAAAACATGGTTTTCTTAAAAAGTCACTATCTATGCTGTCTTACGTGATGACAATAAAAATCCTTCAGGAACAGGGAGCTCATCTCCCAAACGGCATATAGAAAATCTTCTGCATAGCAAAGAAAGGCCAACTGGGGGACTTCCATATGTTTTGAGAGAAGACGTAAAGATCAGGAGCAAAATTGGCCATGATTGTGTTTGTTGTTTGGTAAGTCAGTGACAGTATTAGTTCTATGATTGCAGAAGTTAATAATTAATCAGTAAAAGATGAATCTGAGCCCTCCAAGGATTTATGTAAGTTGCACAATGGTAGATCATGAACTGAATCCAGCCTTCGGCCATATTTTGGTTTGGGTTGCATGGCACCTTAAGAAATTATGTATTAGGCCAGGTGCGGTGGCTCACGCCTGTAATCCCAGCACTTTGGGAGGCCAAGGCAGGTGGATCACCTGAAGTCGGGAGTTCAAGACCAGCCTGACCAACATGGAGAAACCCCATCTCCACTAAAAATACAAAATTAGCCAGGCATGATGGCACATGCCTGTAATCACAGCTACTAGGGAGGCTGAGGCAAGAGAATCGCTCGAACCCAGGAGGCGGAGGTTGCGGTGAGCCGAGATCGTGCCATTGCACTCCAGCCTGGGCAAAAAGAGCGAAATTCCATCTCAAAAAAAAAAAAAAAAGAAAGAAAGAAATTATGTATTAGTTGCTGGCAATTAAAAATAGAGATTTTATATGAAAACCTGGATTTACAAATGTCTTTTATAATTAGAAGAGCTTGTAGTGCTGGATCCACATTCTCAAATGGCAACAGGTAGGGCAAACTCAGAAACCATTTAACCATTTTACTTTTGGATGAAGCACATACTCTACATTTAGCCACAATCCCCACCAATCCCATTGCATTGCCTCATCCCATTTCATTGACTTACCTTCCTGCCTAGCCCTGTGAGCATTTGATTTTGTGATCCTCATTGGAGGGATTAGAAATTAATTGTTGTTCTTAGCACAGTTCCTAGTCTATGGAGGGCACCCCGTATATTGCAGCTCTGATTAGTCTTTATCAGTTATAGGCTGAGTTATGAAAACTTGATCCTGAGATCAGTGGTATCCAATTGAACTTCCTGTGATGATGGAAGTGTCCTGTCTCTGTGCTGTCCAATATGATAGCTACTAGCCACTATAACTATTGACTACTTGAAATGTGGCTGGTATGACTGTGGAAATAATTTGTATTTCATATTAATTAATTGAAAATTAAATGTAAATAGCTGCATATAGCTAGTAGCTACTGTAATGGGCAAAGCAAAAGCAGATTAAGTAATGGGATCAAACATCCAGTCAGCTGTCCTCATTTAGGATAGAATGTAGAGGATAGACAGCAGGGCTGTGTGTGTGAACTTGCCTATCTTACAAGAGATGACTTATAGTAGGCTTCATCATCTAGGGTCATCTACTTCCAAAGCGGGAACCACTCCTTACTACCTGGCTAGAATTCTTGTCAATTTCAGGAGCCTGAAACATGTGTTTTACCAAATGTTTATGTGCACATTCATGGCCATAAGCATAAGTCATCTTAAGCTTACATGGGAAGTCTGACTGTTCTCTGTCCCCTGAATGTTGAGTTAAGGGACTATTTAAGTATAATAACTATACTTGTGAGTGAGAAAAGCCTAAATTATTTGATGAGCTGCTTGACTCCTACATTCACGACAGCATAGAGCCAAGAGCCAGTGTGAGTGAGGGTACTATGAGAAGGAAGCCTATGGAATCCTGCTAGACTGCTGGAGGGATCTTCTCTTCTTAGGGCCAAGGGCGCACAGGTTGCCATCTCTTGAGGTTTCCATCGTGGACACACTGAGCACATCTAATGATTATATTGCTGTAAACCAGCCCACAAGAGGGATTCTAAAAGATCCTTCTCTCATGCAACTTTTTCTTTCATTCACACCTTGTTTGCCTGGGAAATTTGTCACTGGCCCTCTCCACCGTGCCTGGTAGTCAGAGCCCTCCCTTTGTCTTTGTCATAGAGTTGAAACCCAGAGCCATCTACCAAGCTCTGGCTTATTGGCAACTCACTGGCCTTTTTCCTGAAACCTGCCTGCCATAAGCCAACTTTTCCAGCTGATCACTAAGTGACTTCACTGCTTCTAGGGATATATGCATGGAGGACAAAACAAAAGTCTGCCTTTTTCACTCCAGTTGAAGCTCGAATTATAGCTTCTGCCTCCACAGCCCTATCCCTGCCCCAGAAAACAAAACAAAACAAAACAAAAAACAAAAAAAAACCCCAAAACAAAACAAAACATGCTTCCTTAAAAACATAGAAATCTTAATGAAAATGATAGAAACAGTGTTGTTGCTAATTTTGTTAAGTGATGACTAATACCGATCCTCTTGTGATAGAAAAAAAAGAAGAAAACACACATGAATATCTTCTGCTTGGATCATTCATCCAATTGGAATTATACATCATCTAATCTTACAGTCAAATTCTGCTAAGAGGATACCATGTCTTTTTTATCTTTGTGGGCAAACATCAGTGTAAGCCCCTATTATAGTAGTGAATTGAATGATTCCTAGAATTCAATAGGAAGAGAAAGACAAAACCCTCTAACAAAAAAAGTAGATTGTACATGTTTTAAAATTTCTTCTTAGCAAAATTCATATCAAAAATGTTTCCTAGAAAAAGACCAAGGTAATATGAACTGAGAGTAACTAATGAAATGTTAAATTATCTACATGCATCTATGTTTTTATTGCTGAATTTGGTCCTGCCTTCAGACATAAGGAGGCTAAAAATTCATATTCAGATAAGGAAAGGCAAACCTTGGCGAACAGATGGAGCAGAGTTCAGCATAAAGGTTTAATCCTATCAGGCCGATTCCTGTATGGCCATCTGGATAATCCGGCACACACATTCAAGGCCTGTTAAAAATACGACTCCAGCCAAGATTAACGTCACAGATTTTCCACTAGACTTGCTCATATTTGACTTTATGATTTTCCAGGCCCAGGAAGATTGCTTGTGAATAAAGACTTGAATAGTCCTTGAAGAAGCAGTTGCATATTTTTTTAACCTGAAAATTGTTTCTCCTTTTCACAACATTGGGTGTCCATTTTTGGAAGGTTATTTTCATTTCCTTTTTTCCCCTTGGCTTTCATTTCCCAAACTTTTCTTACAACAGGACAATAAGGAGAAATGGACTAAAAATAATTTTGTGCACAAAAGTTCTCCTTGTCAGGAAGAAGAGAGTTATTTACTTATTGTATAATCAGAGGCAAGTGGATTTACTATTGTTGCAACAAATATCACAATTGGATCCATGAATAATTCATTTTGAAAATTCTCTTACCCTCCATGACAATTTTTCCCCATTGCTTTGCAATGGAGTGACTGACAATCATAGAATAAGAGCGGGGGAAAAAACCCAAAGAACTGATGACAATATTTGCCTTTGACTGCTCTAGGATTAATATTTTGTACATTTTAATTTTGGATTTGGCAGATCAAACGTGAGGTGGAAAACAGTGTAGTCACACTTTGAGTTATAAAATTCTGAGCTGCAGTGTAGTTAACAAACAATTTTTGCATATTATGAAACAATGCTATGTTGTGTGTCATTAAATCCAAAAGCCTTCAACAAGTCTTTCAAGTGCAATTCAGAAGTTACAGGTACATCAAAATGTCAAGATTTCTTACTGCTAAATTGTCAAATAACCCTGTGTAATGAACCTGCACACAGTTCCGGATCTCTGACAGACAAACTCAGGAATCCAAAAGCGCTTGCCCTGGAATGCTTTGAATTAGAGTTGTTGCACCAGCATTTTTGTCCTTCCCTTGCTCAGGTGCTATGTCCATTGATTGTTGAGAAATTTTGCTGATTCAGAATAAAATAAGAAAGCTGCAAAATAGGAAGAGAATATAATTTGGGCTTAGTCTATAATTAGCAAATGGCATAAATTGGAACTTAGACACTATTTTGCTAAGTTTAGGTACATCTAGATATTCACCACTAAGCTAACACTGCCTTAATGTAGATGGACATTGGAGTTACATTTCCAAATAGTGCCTGTGAATTTTTCCTTTTCTTCTTTTCTGTGAGAGCCATTAATACTGTCAAAGCAAAGGGCATTCTTGCCAAATGAAGTCACTTTGGAATAAAGAATGAAAAACACTTGAAATTCTCAGTCTCCTCATTTAATATTTAATAGGTTTAATTGCATCTAGTATGGAGAAATCTCTATATCATGGGTTACATTTCTCCTTAAAGTGACAAACATCACACACACACACACACACACACACACACACACACACACACGACTCTTTTTCATATATAATACATGAATCTTTGCCAAGTACTATCTAGATTTGCTAGCGGACAGGGCAATAAGTGCAGACAAATAACAAAATGAAATAAAAACCCTAATAAACAATAAAATGCTTAACTGCATTTGTTTACAATAAAATGCTTACTGCAATTACTGAAGAAAATAAAGTAAGGCAGAAGCAAATCCCCAGTAACACAAGTTAAAGCAACAGCATACGTGTTATAAAGGCTGCTACACCTTGCGTGAGGAAGCTGTCAAATTTGTTTGTTTGTTTATTGGTTGAGTTTATTTGTTTATTTGGAGTTAGCATTCTGAAAGTGAAGTTTGTATACTCTGGTACCAGAGTTCAGGTCAGGCATTCTAACTGCTTCTGGTTTCTAAAGCATGCGGTTGGAGAATGGATAAACAAAGAATAGATTTGTCTCCTGTGCATGGTGAAAATACCATGCACAGGAGAAATGCCTCCTGTGCATGGTCCAGTCTTCCAGCTGGAAGAAAATCTTCTGTTTGTCCCCTTCCTGTCCAGTAGCTGCTAGTTTCAGGATCAAAGAAGGCATCAAGAAGGCAGGTTGTAGTGCTGAGGAGCTGTGAGCAGGAAGGTCATCATTCACTCAAAAACAAACAAACAAACAAAAACGCAGACACACACACCAGCAAAAACAAGCATTCAGATCTGTGCACTGAGTCCAAGTGGAATATTTTGTGCCCTCAATAGTCTTTCAAACAGTTTCTCCCAAGTACAACATCACCAAAATTAAGGAGATAAAAGGGAGAAAAGCCTGAGTTTTACGAGGTCACAAGTATCCCGTAGAAATGAGCTAAGCTCATGGGTTTTATGTTTTCTGCCAAGTCTCAAAAATTTGGGACAATAACATTAAAGTCAATTCCTCATTTCTGAAAATTTTCCCATTAATATTCATTCCAGGCAAATGAGATCCTTAAAAAAACATTCTACTTCGGAGGGACTGTTGCCAGTTCCACCTACTCAGTACATTTAGCTGGATATGTTAGCAAGCAGCTAAACTGGGAGTTCTTAGGAAAGTCTTACAATAAACTACATAATCTGAACTGATGAGAGTATAGGGTATTCTCATAAATAAACTCTGGTTAATGGGGAGCTGATGATAATAATTATTATAGCAGCAACTAGCATACTATGTGGTGCACAGTAAAACAACAAAACACAAGTAGGCATTTTCCATGTATTTTGCTGGAATTCTATGAGGTGAGTGCCCATGTGGAAACTACAGCTTAAAGAAGGTAAGAGACTGTTTTGAGGCTGCAGTGAGTGCTAAATGTGGAATTTGAACAACTGGAGCTTTTGCCCATTTTCAAATATAGTCATACTCCAAATGTTAAAATCAACTTAACATAATTTCCCATTTCTGTCTTTACTCAGAAGCCAGTAAAGGTGAATGCCAGCATTTTCACCTCCATCGTAAGCGTCAGTGGTCTGCTTTGTAGAAATGCTCATTAATAGAGAGTTCTGGTTAATAGAATTCTGGAAAAGGACAGAATGCATGTTTTCATATGCCATATGTAATGGGAATGGAAAAGAACCTTATATCACCTTGAGATTTAGATTTAGATAAGAACATTTCTAAATTTGCACGTTTTATCAACTGATGGAGTGTTGTTTCTCCGGTGTATTTAGATACAGGAATGGAGAAAAAAGCCAAACAATATATCTCGAATTAGTCTTTCATAATGTCGCATTCATTGTCACAAAAGCCTCATTTTGGGGATAAGATATGATAAATGCTGAACCTGGGTCATCTATATGGCTACCCCAAACAAGTGAGGTATTGATCACAGCACAGAGATTTCAGAAGGAAAAATAAGAGCAGCCCTAGGGCCCTGCTGATAGCTGCACACACCACTAATTCACCTCAATGGGCAGGCACCTCTGAGCTCAATTAACCCTTATTCCCAAGGCCACCCATAAACCCTGAGGTAAACATGGCTCTCCTGGCCCTTGCTTTCTATCAATGAAATAGATCATTTCTATTGGAGGCTGAAGTGCGATTCCAGCTTATAAATTCACCTTGCTAATAAAGAGACTGATGCTCCCAGTGCTAGTGTGCAGGCACTTCAATCATGTAACACTTATTCTGTAAATCAGGAAATTTTAAACTACCGAGGGCATCTGTGATTTCTTCTGCCTTCTGTGGCTATTGGAAGGAAATATAAATGCTCAGGAGATAGAGCAGGTGATAGCAAATGTCCCCTGGTGCAATTGTCTGCACATAGCACGTTGTTAAATACGTACTGGAGCTGAACGATTTCTTTCTTTCTTTCTTTTTTTATTCTTCCCTCTCTTTTCCTTCTCACCATGACCATTGTTCAAGAAGCAAATTGGAAATCTGGTAATTAGGCCCTGACTCATGGTGTAGTATTAGAGTCCTGAGCCAAAGTTCAACACCCTGAAATGAAATTTAAACCAATTAATCTGTTAGATTTTTATCGCTTGTCCGTGTTTTCTCAGCAATTCCCCCAGCACGTGGCCTTTGATCAACTCTCATACAAACGCTAAAATGTGTGCCTGCTGCTAGCAAGATGGGAATGACATTAACATGGTACTCATAAAACAATCAGAGCAGAGAAGCCCTCAAACAGGCAGGGCATAGTAATATTTAATAAAAGCACACACATAATCTTCAGAATTAGCATTTTGTGCCTTGCATTACCTTTGGGAGAAGAGCTTTTATTTGTGGAGTGATCATTATTATAACAAAGAAGAGCTACCTAATAATTTCCACTTTAACTCTGCAATGTGCCATGAGCATTTCAGAGCCATTATGCTAAACTGTGGTAGGGTAATCATGTTATTGTCATAGTTTGAAGGAAGGAAAATCTCCTCTACTTTCGTAGCTGGTGAGGGGTGGGGGAAGGGATTTAAAAAAAGAGGCAAACCCCACCCCCAAACCTAAACTTTTATTTTTAATGAGTTTGAAAACCAGAAATTGGCTCACTGGCCTTGCAGATACTTAAGATTGTGAAAATTCATTGGGGAGGAAGAAAGAATCTTGTATTAATTAAATCAAAAATGTGCTGGTAAAAGTGGTTTTGTATTCAAATATCACCCCCACATTCCATAATATTTTCTTGGAGATAGAGTTGTATTAATTATCACATCCCTGTGCTGAATTGAACTCTTTCATAAATCTTTTCACAGTCAAATTCCACTGAATCCATCCACTGTGACTATTAAAAGTCATTTTCCCCTGTCTTCTCTCTGTTTCTCTCTGGGTATCCCAAATGTAAGAAACAAGTCCTGGGCTGCTTTGGATGTTGTCTGAGCTTTCTCAGAGAAAACATATCCAAAATGAGGAGAGAAGAGGAGGCTCAGGGTCAGCACAGCTGTTTTGTTTGTTGTTTGTTTTATTTTGCTTTTTTAAAATGTAATTTTGCTCTAAAAAGTACAACTGTTCTCTCTCATAGAATTAAATGTTCTGCTACTTAATTTTTTATTATTACATAGTACCTTAATTTGTACACATTGAAAACGTTTAAATCATACAGATATATAGGGAATAAATGTTAATAGTCCTCCTTTTCTGTCAACCACAGTCTAGTCCTTTTTATAAGGACTCTCTGGGGAAAGTTATGCATATCCTTCCTTCCAGGCCTTTGTCCATCACACCTGTTCGCATATAACTGCATGCATACACATACTAGTGCATATACAGGTTCATATATATTATTTAAAAATAAACTTAATTACACTGTTCTTTAGTTTGCAAATTGTTTTTTTTTCACTTGCTAACCTATTTTGAAATCTTTCCATATAAGTTTATAGAATTGTTTCATGGATTTTAATGACACTCCTAGTATTCTATAGTATGAATATACCATAATTTCTTTAACCACTCCCCTATTGGGAGCACCTAGACATCTGAATTTTTTGCTGTCAATACTGCAGTGAACATTTGGGTGCCTATAGTTTTAGCCACAATTGCAAGTATTTCCAGGTCTGCTTTTAGCCTGGCAGGTGTGTCATGAGTAGGGTTACAATGTAAAATAGCAGCCCATGAGTTAAAGCCAGCCCACAAACATTTTGTTTGGCCTACGCATTAAAAAAATACTGAACTCGTTTCCAACATTTAAAGATTGAAAAATTTGATATGAAAATGTGGCTTCCTGGCTTCTTTGGAAAGATCACCAGAAACCCAGATGACACTAGGCCTGCATTTTTATGGGGCCACCAAAGGCTGAAGCTGAGCAGTGCTGCCACCTCTCCCTGGGGCATGTACAATTCACCAGCACTTCCTGTTGCATTATAGATGTTGAAGGTCAGTGGCCATTCATGTCATGCTTATTCTGACAGCCTGAGCTGCTGCATTCATTTGTATGTCTTGCCTTGGTCTACATGAGTCTGTGAATTCTTAACAATAGCTCTTGGGCCTGATTCTCTTTTCCTGGTCACAGTGTTTTCTACTTTGCATTATTGACATTTTGGGGTTCTTCATTTATGGGGACTATCCCATGCATTCATGCATCATTGGATACTTAGCATTCTTTTATTTATTTATTTAATTTTTTTTAAGAGACAGAGTCTCGCTCCGTCACCCAGGCTGGAGTACAGTGGTGCAATCATAGCTCACTGCAGCCTTGAATTCCTGGGCTCAAGCAATCCTTCTGCCTCAGCCTCCCCAGTAGCTAGGATGACAGGCTTGCACCTGGCTAGTTTTTAAAAAAACCTTTCATAGATACAGTCTTACTGTGTTTCCTGGGCCAGTCTTGAACTCTTGGTCACAAGAGATCCTCTCACCTTGGCCTCCCAAAGTGCTGGGTTTATAGGTGTGAGCCACTACACCTGGTTTGACCTCCAGTTACTAAATGCTACTAGTTTCCCCTCCTCATCCTCTCTCTCTGGGATAGCTCATGATTCCTTTACATGTTTTTTCAAATTCACCAGTGGGGAGGTGCCACAGAGCTTCCCCTCAAGACTAACATTTATAACAAATGTATAGGAGGAGTTTTGGAACCCTTAGAGGTCTAAACTTAGAAAGGTCTGAATGACTTACCTGCTCTAAGAATAGCACATAGTCTCGAAGCAGGGATGGTAGACAGTGCTGAGTGTAGAGGTAGGATAGACTGAGGGGTGTGTCATTCTTCCTGGGGTACTTCCCTCAAGGCTTTCTCTAAAACTGAGAGGACGTTGTCAAATATTGTTTCCTCACCTGGTTATCTCTGGAAGCTTGATGCTCTTTCTTGCCTCTGAGGCATTGATGTATAGCTTTGCTTCTGGAAAATTGCTCACAGTATTTGAAAACATTGCAACTTTCCTTGGGAAGTGTTTGAAAGCACATACACACACATGCACGTACACCCATGTGACTTCTGTATCCTACGTATAACAAGTGGAAAAAAGAGGGAAGGGGTCAAGTTCAAAACTAGCAGGTCTTGGTCATGCTATTTTAGGGCCTTTCCTGTAGGAGGGTTTCTCAAAGATGCAGAAACACCCCCTTCCACCTCCGTTTGTGCAATGATGAGAAAGCCTGCAGGAGACCATATTTAGCTGAAGAAATATGCATGTGTGATTAAAAACAAAACCAGAAATTCCAAAGCTAAAACTGATAATAAACACTAAGACCATTTTGCAATCTGTGTGGGTAATCTCAGGGTCAGCAATTAATGACCCCATTGGATTCCATACTTTGACTCAGGCAGGACTCTCAAGACCAATTCAGTTAAACCAATATCCTCTTCTTCTTAGAAGAAGTACTAGGGGTATTGTAACACCTTTTGTACTCCATTCCAGCAACTAAGTAGACTGAGTTATAATTTAAGAATTGATATTTGGGGACATTAACAAAATGTTTCCAAACTGCGAATATTTTTAGAACTTTAGTTGTTAAATATAGTTTATTTCTCTTGTAACTTGCTTCAAATCATACATCATATTCTATCACTAGTTTGGGAGTACTTAAATCATGGATTTAAACATTTTTTACTTTTAAAGGTCACTTTTGTTTAAGAAAAAGCCCTATGCTTGTGGAACACTGATCACAACCTCTATGTATGTTAAAAAATCAGACAAGAAATGTCAAGTCAAGTCATGAATCATTTACATCTTCTTGATTAATTATTTTGTTTTTGGGAGAAAGTAGAGGAGAGAAAAGTCATCTGAACTGCCCAGTTTTAGTTGTAAATGCATTGCTGTGAGTTCAGCCAACATGAAATGTTTAGTTTGGATATTTCCAAATTTCTCTGTGCAAATTTTTAAGATTAATTTGAATCAAAATCAAACCCATTCTATTTGTTTGTGTGGTGGCACGTGAGCAATGGTCCCACCGGGCTGGACTTAATATTTTCTTTCCTTCTTGCAAAAGTTAAAGCGTGACATTTTGCCAAATTTGACAGAGTCCAAATATTTTTTTGCCAGTTTTTTTCCCGTTAAAATTAACTAGTGCTCTCATTGGCTTCAATGCTCGGAAAGTCAGTCTTGGATACTTAATAAATTTTTTATTAAAGATGAAGGTCCTATTTTCTCTCCTTGAACAGTATCTCCCTTACTTTAGGATTTTGCTTTCTTGTTGTTCATAAAAATAATCATGAGAACAGAAGCATGACATTGTAGAGTTAAAAGTCCTCAGTGGCACGAAGGTGCTCTCTGAGAGATTTTAAAAACCATCCAACAATGACATTTATGCCCAGCAATTCTGTTGAAAGTATGCCATGCTCATTAAACAAACCACCTCCAGTCTATTTGGAATCACAGTATTTGCAAATTATTTCCCATCTCCAAGGGCCATTTATAATGGAAAGAAAAGAGATATGAAATTTTGAAAAAGTCAATTCTAGGGTTTTATGCCTGGGAAAGACAGCAAAGCAAAGGTCATGGAAAACTCTGCGGTTGAGCCCTGACTCAGCTATTTGGTTACATAATTCACCCCGAGTGACCTGCATTCTTCGCATCTGTAAAATGGGATCTATGACATTTATTTGAAAAAAATCTTAATGATTTTTAATGAGACATGTTGCAATGTTAGTGTTTCAGACAGAAGGTGTGGAGCAAGAATCATTTCCTGCTCCAGGCTCCACTCTTTCTTAGCTTCCTATTGGATGGTAATGTTTATCTAAAAAAATGTAAGTTTTCTTTTCAGGAGGTATATTTAACTATGAAGCAATTCTGTAAGGTTTCCAATATATTCCAGAAAGTCACCCATTTTTAATAAAAAAACATCCTTAGCAATTCACAAATTAAAATTTGCTTTGTGTTTTAATAAAGTTTCAGGTTTGATAAAGATTTGGGTAAAATATATGTATCTGAATAGAAACAATGAAAAGAACGCTTTTAAAAACTGAAGTTGCACCCTGAAGTTTCAGGTCCTAATGTGGCTAGGAAATGCTGAGATCTTGAGGGACTTTCTGTTAGTGAAAAGATAAAAGATTTTTTTTTTTCCTTTTTCTCAAGTCTTCATCATTAAAGTTTGGTTCTAACAGCAGACTCCTTCTCTTTTTCATGTGTGTTGAAAAGCAGCTACTCCCTGTATCAAAGCCATCAGCCCGAGTGAAGGATGGACGACGGGAGGTGCGACTGTGATCATCATAGGGGACAATTTCTTTGATGGGTTACAGGTCATATTCGGTACCATGCTGGTCTGGAGTGAGGTAGGTGTTGTCTGAACATTAATATCTAATAGCTTGATCTACTTGAAGATACTGTCTATGCTTGAATTTCTAATAGAATGTGTAGACTTTAGTGGTGCCTCTCTGGGTGGGCCAGCTTCAGTCTACAGAATTTGGGGAAACTGGAAGAGATGGTTTGGGTTTACCAGGAGGCAACAGTTACTACTGGAATGACTTCCATTCTTTGGCCCATAAGCAATAGGAGAGCTTCTGTTTAGAAATTTGTCTTCTTGGGCTTGCCATGGTATGGAGGTCCTATTGTATGCTGGGAATTGAAGAGGAGATGCAAAGTTACAAGATGTATAGAAAAAGCCCATTCACACTTTAGCAAGGGTGTAATCTGTGGCTATTTTGTAGAAAGAGTACTGTAGCCTGATCTTCGAGGAACATCATTCAGTGGCAGCATAATCCAGGTGTAGGTGGTTCTTGACTTATTCGATGACTATTCACCAGAGAGAGTGATTTGCTGGGAGAACCTAGAAACCACCAAGGGTTTTTTCTAGCTCTAGGAATTTATAACTCTCAAGCATCTCTGTGTGTGACTGCAACCCCATGAAAATGACTAAGTTCTAATTGTGCAGTGCTGTCCAAGCACTGTGATTGTTCTTTTAACCTACCAGTTGACTTGTCTGGCAACCATCAGCATCAGCTCAAGATTACAAAACATGTGCATCCTGTTATATAGATGCCATAGCAAATCTGCCATTGTGTTCTCAGTTCTGAGCCCCAGTTTCTTAGCCAGCATGCTCCAAGAACCCTCTCTTTCACTTCACCAAAGTTTAGAATAAAAACAATGTTAGGGCTACGACGTACCATAGGGTTCATTCATCCCATTTGCTTTGTAAGCATGTAGTCATCCTAACTTACTGAGACTTACCGTATGCTAGGCAATGTGCTAAACCTTGAGATAGATCATCGCACCCTTCTTTCTACACTACGAGTAGATACTCTTAGCATATTTCTTTTCTTGATAAGGATACGGAGACTTCGAGACATATTTGTCTCATAGCCAGAGAGCAGCTGCCCAAAGCCTATAGAATGTGAGTGATTTGTATATGGCCACACAAAGATTTCCATTTCTAGCTGTGCTCCCATGACACTGGTTTAACCCATCTAGATATTTTCTTTGTGTTGTTTTCTCTCTAGAGGGGCCATACAAATGAGCAGAAAGTTAAGACTGTGATAGTTGGGTGTGTTTGTCTTTCCAGAACAGAGACTGTTCTTCTTTGTAAGCCTTCTGTGTATACTGCTTACTGCCAGTAACCCACTCAGACAAACCCCTTGCTAGCTCATGCTGCTGCCGCCTTGGTATTTTCTACGCAGCAAACAAGGGGTATGCATTGGATCATAGAATCAAAGTTCTCATAAAGCCGAATCAGAGATGAACTTCCCAGCCCACCCAACTAATTGTTAGGCAAGTTGGAATATTCCAGGTATGAAAGGTGGACTAAGTTCCCCTTGCCACCTGTACTCCATTTTTTGTTGAAACTGTTGGGTTGTAAATTAGAAGCATCAAATTCATGGCAAGATTTGCTGCCAGCCTGGAGTCTTCATCCTGCTGGAGACAGTAGTCTCATGAGGACAGCCTGTCTCAGGTCTTGTGGGCTGTGTCTTCCACCTTTTCCATCTTTCTTTCTGTTGCTTATCTCAGAAGTTGGGAGATGGGAAGAGTAAATATAATACGGACTCCTTGCTTCATGTCATTGCAGTCAAAGCGGAGCTCAAAATTGGCATTAAATATTACTGACCTTGTGAGAAGAAGGTGGTTTGGTCTGAAGTTTCCTGTAAAAACTTGTGCCTTCTTAACCCAAGTGTACTCCGTTGAATATGGAATAAGAACACATCAGGAAATCATTCATTTGCGCCTCTGCCTTGCGCTTAATCAAGGTCCCTCAGTTTTTTCTCACTTTCCTACTTTCTTGACCTGTTTTGGGAACAGCAAAGGGAGGTTAGCATGTAACTTGGATTTATCCAAATTGCTTTAAAGGATCTGTTTCTATATAACAAAATTGACAAAAGTCATGGGAAGGAAAAACCATTAATGCAATACCTTTGTCCTCCTCCCTCCTCTGTCCCTCCAGTGCCACTGCCTTGTGTGTGCCAGGAGCCCCTTTTCACTCTGTCCCAGGAGTTGGGGGGGTCCAGCCAGGACCTGAGGTGGAGGATGCTCCTTCGTTGTCCAGTCCCTGCTTTCAGACTTCTCTTGGTTGTAGCTATGTCATAAAACAACTATGACCCTGTCCTGGTGCAAATTGTTTCCTAAAACATTTGTGCAGATATTCTTTTAAAACAAGCAAATGCAACTGCATTAGCAGTTGGGTACCTGGGTGTGGACTTTAAATTGGGCTGTTATCATGACTGTCCTATGTTCAGAATAATGAGCCTTGTAGAAGTGAACCTTTTTTTGTAATATTCTAAACTATTTCTATATTTAGGTTTTCATACAGACTACTTGGCACACACAATTTTCTCTGCCTTTTCATTCAGGGAGAGAATTTGATACTGCCCCAAATCAAGAAATCCATTGTATAATGTGAGAATTGAGAAATAGCTCATACTTGCTAAGGGTTCATCATGTGTAGGCACTTTATGGGTATTGCTTTAAGCCTCACAATAGCCTTGTATTCAATACTCCTGTTAATTCTAATTTTGCATATGAGTAAACTGAGTTTCAGAGAGGTTAAAAAGCTTGCCCAAGGTTACACAGCCAGATAGGAATAGAGATTGGATTTGAACTATACCGTATTGTTTTTACGAAGGAAGGAAAAGTCCTAGTTAATAAAAGAGCATATGCAATCTTGAGAGAGGGAAGAATGACAGAAAGAGGAAAGAAAGAAAAAAAAAAGGAGAGGTTTCATAAGCCAGGTGGTATAGTAGTAGAAAGTAGTAATAGTAATTGTAGTAGTGATGAGCGTTGTTTTTAATCGAATAAAATTACATGAGTGCCTTTTATTTTTGTAGAAGCAGAAAAATATTAACCAAGTTTGAGGCCATTTGTCAAGGCCTGCATTGTACAGAATCAGAATTTGATCAGAGGACATCTAAGAAAAAGCTATAGAAAATGCAGAGTGTGACTAATATTAGCTAACATTCATTCACTGAACACTTAGTTCCTGCCAGGCAGTATGATAAATGTTTGGTAGCACCCTTGTGGGATTCTCACCATTGTGTATGATGTTGTTCTCATTTGATCATTCCTCTCATGATGAGGAAATTGAAGCTTGGTGAAGTTAAATAAGTGGTTCAGTTATCAAGTGGTAGAGAGATGGGACTTGAACCCAAACAGTCCAACCCCAGGGCTTACCTTCTTAACCTTCCATAATTTAGCCTATACCACCATTTTTATCCTAGGGTGTTATCAGATCAGGGTGATAGGCTCACATTGCCATGATGTCTTGTGCTGGGGGTGCCTTAACTGTTGCTGTTACTTTCCAAGGTCAGGTAGAATTGGCATGTACAGACTCAGAGAGGTAAGAGGGCTTCCCTTCATCTTCCAGTTGTATATGTTTGTGATTGGTGCCACTGGATTCTAGGTAGAATTTATCTTTATGAAGTAAAGGATACATGCCTGTGCTAGGGCAAGACAATTAACCTGTTTAGACTCATCTTTAGAGCTGGATCCCTGTCCATCCAAAGTCTTTGCCCCAGACCACATGATCTTGAGGTTTATGCCATCTCTAAGATCCAGGACTTCTAATTTTAAGTAGACTTTTATCACTTCTGCATTTCCTTGCTGTATAGCCCAACACACCCAGGAAGCAGGCTGCCAGGCTAGGACAAGTAGATAACATTTTAGATTAGCAGCTAATGCCATTATTTAGAGTCTTTTTTTATCTAAAGAATTCTTTAAAGAGCCAGAGAAAATCAGGCTGGCTTAATTTAGTCCCCTACCAACCCAGTCTTCTGCAAATGAGTAGTTCAGTTCAACTCATGGATCGCCCCCTGAGGGGTGGGAAGAAGAAAGGGGCACTTCATTGCTCCTAACTCAGCTCTGCCTTCTGTGAGCCCCCAAGTTCACATGGCTTTCTTGTGAATTTGGTTTGCCCCCTTCCTCTTTCTTTATTGTTTCTTGCCCTTTCTCCTCTCCCTCTTTTTAGAAAGTAAATTATTTTAGTATTATTCTTGTGCTCCTTGCCCTGTCCTACTCTACAAGTCTTTAAAAAAATGTTTTAGTGTTTTATATACAAATCTAGGAAAACTAGCAGGGTTGATGTGTGATAATGTTTAATGTGGGTTGAGATTTTTTTCTTGACCAGAGCCGCGCTTGATTGTTTTGCTTTTCTACCAACAAGTGATTTGGAGCAGGGAGGGGCTCCTGCTTCTGATTTGTAGAACTAATTGTTATTTTAATATCTCCTCTGAATTCCTCCAGTTTCTAAACAGTGAGCACTGGTTGGCTTGCCTGCTGGGTGTCTAGCACTGGGATAGGTACCATTGGTAATTAAAGTCGGGCTTTGTGGGATCTGGTGTTTTATTTGGAAAGATGACTTGCTTCCATGAAGCAAATTAGAGAGTTACATAATGTATTTATATAATCTAGTATTAAATTGGTAGTTTACAATTCCAGGCAAAGTTCTAGAAGGCAGAGAGTGGTATAGTCAGAAGTAGATTGTTTGAATGACCAATCAATTTCCTCTTATGTATGGATGCAGCTCTGTGCTAGGTACGTTAGGCTCTCATGACCCTTTTATTTTATCACAGAATTTATACAACTTAAAGTATTTAAGCTGTCAATTAAAAAAAAAAAAAGGACAATGGTGGGTTTAGTGGGGAGCAGAGAATAATATTCCAGGCAAGTGTTGAGATTGCATGGGTTAGCAGTGGATAAGCAACCATTTGAGAGACTTGGGTATTGATGATCCTTCCATTGCCCAATCAGAGGATCTAGATTTAGTCATTGTTGGTCGCTGGACCTCAGTTTCTCATCTGAAAATGAAGGGCTTAGTCTATATCCTCTTTGAAATCAGTGCTACAATTCTAGTGATTCCTTTTTTTTTTTTTTTTTTTTTTTTTTTTGAGACAGAATCTTGCTCTGTTGCTCAGGCTGGAGTGCAGTGGCATGGTCTCAGCTCACTGCAACCTCCACCTTCCAGGTTCAAGCGATTCTCCTGCCTCAGCCTCCCATGTAGCTGGGACTACAGGCGCGTGCCACCACACCCAGCTAATTTTTGTATTTTTAGTAGAGACGGGATTTCACCGTGCTGGCCAGGCTGGTTTCAAACTGCTGACATCGTGATCCGCCTGCCTCGGCCTCCCGAAGTGCTAGGATTACAGGCATGAGCCACCGCACCCAGCCTAGTGATTCCTTTTAACTAGAGTTTATTCCGCTGAGAATCCCCCCACAGTCAGAAGGGGACAGTGGTGGCATGTGGAAACTGCTCCTTTTCTTCCACTATTGTTCTTTTCTTTCAGAGCACACTTACAATACACAGATGTGATGTCTATTTGCAAAAGGATTCTTTGAACTTCATCAAAACAATTTAATTGGCCACAAAACTAGATCTCCCTATTGATATGTCTTTAGCCAATATTTTTACTCTCTATGCTTCAGATTTTGGTATCCGATCTAAATCAGAGACTTATGCCACAATGTTGGCCAAATTCATCTTCTAGATAGTGCTATGGAAGACTAGTTCTTCAGGATATTAATAGATACCCCTTAGGAGATGAGAGAGGGAGATTTTTCTTGGTAAGTTTGGGGAACGTTGAGTCAAACAAATTCTACTGGTCTTTCTTCTAGGGCTTTGCACAACGTTTGAGGTACTAGCATGCACCACGAATACTTAGATGCAGTATTCAGCATGTCCCAAACTTTTGTGAAGGCAGAACTCTTCCCCCCCCCCCACCCCCCAAGGATCACCTTACAGGGAGATATATTGGTGATGGCTGAAGTGCATTTTGATTTCATGTTAATGGAGCCAAGTCATGAAATTCAATCACAAAGTGGTTGGACTGGGATAGATGTGAGAAAACCATCTGAAATATTTGCAGAGTATCATTCAGATTAGACCAGGAATGTTTAGAGCCATTATTCTTTAAAGCTGCAAGGCTTTGAACAAAATTTCCCTCATATTTTGCATCTGGTTTTAGTCAGTACACACTTGGCATTAGATGCTATATGATTTTGCAGGGCAGCTATATTTAAAGATTGCCAGTACCACTTAGTTCAGATGGGAGAAGCCAAAGTTTCCTCGTGTATGAAGCAATTAGTCTCACACAGGTTCTCCTCATTGTCTTTATCTAGCTGCATGCTTTCTTCAGCTACATTCCCAGACATAGGGAATGAAGTCAAAAGAAACCTCTGGTGGAGACCTGTGGGTGAATATAGTTGGGTAAATGGTGGTTTAGGGGCTGAGAAGCAATTTTGCCACTTAAGTCAAAAAATTGGAAAACCAAGTGGTAAATGCAGTCCTTGATTTATTTCTTTCATCCTATCTATCTCTACTTTCCGTTCTCCTTTGTACACATAGCTCAGAGGAATGATTGTCAATAAACAAGAGGATTGGCTTCTCTATGATATTCAATAGTGGATGACTAAGATGCATACATGTATTCCGCCGGAAGTTTCCCAGACCTTTTTGCCCGGCCTTGACTCTTACTGAACCGCATGTAGAGTCACCACATTTTAAGGGCCTTGAGAAACCTTTTTTCAGTCAAGTACAGCTTTCTTATTTTGTGAGGAAAAAGAGACTTCACAGTGGTAGGGTGACTTGTCCTGGGAGCATATTATCTACTTAATGCTGGGCTCAGAGCCCAGTTCTCTTGACATCCAACTTCACCCCCATTCAGCTTTTGGTTGTACCAGATTTTCTCATGAATTTCCATGGGCTTTTAACGTACTCCCAGAAATTTACCAAACCTTCCTAAATTTTATACGTGATTGCCCTAGCACTCTAAAGACTTATATATACCAGCTTGTATGTGAGATACAGCTCCACTAAAATAATAAAGAAAATTAAGATGGAGAAAGACATTATGTCACACATTACCTCTTTCAAAATGTCATGATAGAAATGTAATACGATGTAAATAGTTGTGTCCATTTATTTTACATATATGGACGCTTCCATGTGTAAATTTAATTCAAAGTTGATTAAATGCATGGATTTAAAATGACCCATAGTTGCCTATTTTTTTCTAAATGTTTCATGTCCTATATTTAACCCGTGTTTATTGACCATCTATTATATAGAAGGTGCTTTATGCAAAATTACAAACTTTATTTGTTAAAAAATTTAAAAGCAGTCTGGATTAGTTGCATTAAACTTTGAATATGACTTTGAAGAACAACTTTCAAGCCCAAGTAATTTTATGAGAAATCATTTCTAAATGAGCCAGCATATTAAAAAAAAAAAGATAAAAATGGTCTAATGGCCTTTTTAATATAGTTACATAGTTACATAGTTAGAGCCATGCTCACTTTATTCCTAAGATGCCTTAGTCTACATTTTTATTTTTGATGACTGAGGCACTTGAAATCTATTTTCTATGTTGATAATTATGAAATAGTTAAAAAGGACTTTAAGATGACATTTTCAGCTATTTACGGTGTGCTCAGGAGGTACATGTGTCTGTAACTTGAAAATAGGAACCACTGAAGTGTGATGAATTTCTAATTTTCATATGAATCAATGACAGAATTCACACGTGGCTGCAGTCATGTGACTTTTACGAAGAAAATGAATATTTATGGATATCTGGATAGTGCTGTATTCCTTTCCTGCTGATTGTTGATCACTGGGATGGCTCCCTGATACCCTGAACTAAATAAAGCCTTCTACCTTATACAACTTTTACTGGCTTTCTCTTTTCTAAAGGCACAACTTCTTAGTTTGGGATTCAAGCCCACCACCTTGACTCCAATCTTTCTTTTCAACATCCTCACCCACCATTCATCTTAATTTATGTTCTATTCCATTGACTTGTTAGCTGCTCCTTGTACCTACAGTGACTTTTCTCCCTGTCTTGCTGATGCCATTGCTCCCCACGGGATCCTTTTCCCTCCTTTCTGTGGTCATATCCCTCTGCCCTTTAAGATCCTATGAAATACCACCGTTTTCTCTGAAATCTTCCCATATGACTCAGGTATAGAATATTTTCTCTTCTGTCTGAATTCTTATGTTGTCTTATTTCTACCATACTATGTTCCTTATACATCTCCATCTTTAATTATTGTATTTAAGGGCATACCCTCTTCCTTGAAGGTAGGATCCAGGATAAATTCAGCTTAATTTTCTGTGATGCCCAGCACAGAGCTTTGCACATCTGAGGCATTAGTGAAAATCTGTTGAGTGACATTACTTCCTCATTCATTCATTCATTCATTCATTCAAAGAAGTGCTCCCTAATAGCAACTGTTGTAGTTGACGATGCTTGAAAGTGTCAGTGCTGGATAGATTGTGGTCCAGGTTTTGCTAATGCTTGTATGGGTAGTAGTTCATATTTAGATGTAATTGTTGTGTAATAAGTATGCACATAAGAGTCTTAATGTATAACTATTGGTGATGGTGAACATTGAGTAGTAATAGAAGTAACACATGTTGACTGATTGATACAAGTGATGCCTTTTCCTACACTGGTTACAGGAATTGTGTCAATTAATCCTTGTAATAAACTATCAGATAACAACTCCCATCCTACTCCCTCCCTCATCCTACTCTCTCCCCCATCCTACTCTCTCCCCCTTTCCCCAGTAAGGAAACTGAAGGTCACAGAGGTTGAGTGAATTTCCAAAGGTCCCACAGCTGATTATTGGCAAAGCTTGGATTTGAATCAAAGTCCACCTGACTCCATAGCCATCTCTTAACTCTCTAATATGAATGTGATAAAACTCATTTATCCAGAGATGTGTTATAATAACCTCAACTCTCCAAAATTCAGCATGAAACCAGAAGCAAGCCAAAAAAGTAAATAAAATAAAAAGCTTTGGGTTAATGAGAACAATACTTCTTCACAAACTGTGTTATCTGTTTTCCTAGGTCACAGCAAAATAGAAGGCCCAGACTAGAGGCAGATCATGTATGGAGGCGGGCTATTGGATACAGGCTCAGTGACAGCTGATGGCCTGATGTCTAGGGAAGAAATGGAAAGCCTAAAAAGCAAACACAGAACTATATTACTGTGCAGTTCATTAATGATGGTGGCCCTGAGTAATCAAAAAAAAAAAAAAAAAAAAAAGCTGGCAATATATTTAGTATATTCTGTTTAAAACAGCAAGATGTGTATAATGCAACTTTGAAAGACTTTCAGCAAAAGCAGTTGTACAGCCACATTATTAAAAGGGGTTTGGCTTCAGTTTTTCTGTAGTGCCTACTTTTTTTTTTAAATACTTTAAGTTCTAGGTTACATGTGCACAACGTGCAGGTTTGTTACATATGTATACATGTGCCATGTTGGTGTGTGGCACCCATTAACTCATCATTTACATTAGGTATCTCTCCTAATGTATATCTCCTAATGTAGTGCTTACTTTTATCACATCTCTGAGTTCCAGAATGAACATGTTAAGTGAGGAATTACTGGTTGTATGGGCTAGTATCAGTGTATACCATACGTAGATAGGACCAACACCACAAAAAATGTTAGAATGAGTCTCTGTATCTTAAAACTTTGACATCTTTTGTTTGTTTGTTTGTTTTTAAGCTTGGAGAGACTCTACAAGTCTTTCGGTGAAAGGTGAATTTATTCCCTGACTACTTTATCTATCAGTCTTCTGGCTTTTATATTTTTCTTTACTAATTCCATAGGCAAAGATTCTGCCTTGTGAATTGCCAATGTTGATAACAAGCATTCATCCCCTTCCATAAATGCATTCTGATTTCCTTTTCCTTTTATATTTTAATTTTCAAACAAACAAGCAAGGAACATAGGACACTGAGCCAGGCCTGTGTAGGGAATGATGTTCCTTCTTGACTGAATTTAGAAAAACAAGCCTTGAGAAAGAACTCATTGTGCAGCCTCAAACCACAGGGGCTGGCGTTGCTGGTGTCTGATGCTCTCCTTCTGGAGTACCCTGGGTCTCAGGAACTCACCCTTGCTTTTCCAGCTCCCAGATGGTCAGGCTGGGATCCAGTCTTTAATGGGGCCCAACTGGCACAATATCTGCATCCTGGGAAGAGAGCTGGAGAAAGTTTATTTAAAAAATAAATTACAAAATAAATAAATAAATAACCCACAAAACCAGAGGTAGTGGAAGCATAATGTATTTGCTTCAGTCTTTTTTCTCCTAAATCTGTTATTTTGAAAGATGATCTTTTTGCCATTTTGTTTTGTACAATTAACTGCATTGATTTCGGGACCTGGTTAGATTCCTGGTCAGAAGAACTGGGCAGTATATTTCTGTGAATGTTTAATGAGGATACCAGGAAGTTTGTGGTGGCAAAGTAAAAAGTTTTTTTTTTGTTGTTGTTTGGGAATTTTTTAGTAAAAAGAATTCTGAATGGAGTGGTGTTATTTTCTTTTTGTAGATTCATAAGAAACTTTAGTGACTGTTTATCTTAATTATTAATGGTGGCTAATGGCATCACGATATTTATCCATTCAATGTTCAACAAGTATTTATTGAGTGCCTACTAGTTCCAGGGGCTTGATAAACACCGGGAACATAGCAAAAACAAAGAAGGCCAAGATCATACCCTTATGGGGCTGATATTCTACTTAGGGGGACACAAAATGAATAGGAAAGCACATCTACATCTCTCTACTATCCATCTGAGTCTATGTCGATACCTATGTTGAGAGAAAGTTCAGTGTTAAGTAACATGACTGACTATTCAAATGCTAGATTTTAAGTCCACCGTTTAACTCAATTCCTGAAACTTTAATTTCAAAAGTCTCCTTTGACATTCATACATGAAATTTATCTTTAAGGATTCATGTGACTCAGCATATTTTGGTAAACATTGGTTTAAAGTTCTTTTCTTGAAAGGACAAAAGGAAACCAGAATGTTTGTGAAACAGTAAATGCCTCCTCTGGCTTTTTCTCACGTTCCCTGAGAAATCATACACTGCTTTTGAGACAGGCAATTCTTGGGAATGAAAGAATCTGTGTTATGAAACCCAGAGAACTCTGATTAGGGAACAAACCAAAACACACCAAGGAACTCAGAAGAAGAGCTGGCATCCCCTGATTTATGTGGTAGCCACTTCAGGGAAATAGATAATATGGAGGTTCAGTCAGCACAGTCGCCAAGAATATATACTTTTCATATTTCAGCTTTCTTTAGGAACTCCTAATAATATATTTTAAATGTCGTGTCTAACTTCCAAAAAGATGCATGTTTCAGAGTGGTGGAGGGAAGACAAGTTTGCCTGTTTGGTCCCTAACACTTTGGTATCTCTTTAAAAATCCATAGTTTGATTTGGTTTTAGAGCTTTAATTATGTTTTTATATTACAGTTTTCTTATTTAAGTGTCTGCTTCATGTCTATCACTCAGTACCCCCTGCCTATCTCAAAAGAGATGGATGTTATTATCCTAACTGAGGAGGAGGGAGAATGCTGTGAGAATTATTAATATATAAATTTAAAAATTAATCTGGAAAGTGCTTTAGGGTCCCCAGAGAAGCTCCACCCAAACATAAAGCATATGTAATATTATTATCAGCACCTCCACAGAGCAGACAGGAGCTGGTGCAGTATAAGATTAGTAAACTGAGGCACAGAGGGTGTCAATGAGTCAATGGGCTAGCATGCCTTAGAACGCAGACCCTTAGATGGGTAACATCTAAAAACTACCTTGCCAGTGCCCACTTTAGGCTTTTTCTAGCCACAAATGTTTATTATTTTCTAGAGAATAAACCTTTTCTTCCCTTTATCCCTTCTCTTCGAGTCTTTGCTTGTTTTGGACTTTTTTTTTTTTTTTTGACTTTTAAGTGTTGAAGGTGATTACGGTTAAAATATTAGGTCCTAAACCTAGTAATGAGAAATCGCCGGTGTGCTTTCTAGTAACCCCAGTTATTTTTTGGCTTTGTGGCTTGGAACTTCAAATTGCATTTATTTTACCTACTCCTATTGGTTGGAAAACATGGATAAAGGCTTATCTTGGAATTGCTTTTTTTGTTTTCCTGGGGAATCATTCTCAGCTTACCTTTCACCAGTGAGGAAAGCTGTTTTGAGTGGCCACTATGTTCCCAGGATGTTTCAAGGTATGGGAAAAGCTGAGGATACAATCCATGCTTTCAAAGGCAGAGGTCAGACGCAAAGTACATGTACCAGGAATTATGGAAAAACAATAAACAGTCAAATGGAGAGACAGTCATTGTTGTATAATGATGGTCAATTGGCTGACTGGCCACTTCCAGTTGATTCCTTAATCATATTTCTTAACTTTCCTGAAACTTATTTTCCTACTCTATGAACCCGCTAATAATCATACCTACCCCTTAATACTACAGGATGCAAATCACTGGAAGAGTTTAACATAGTGCTTGACACATGAGAAAAAGACAACAAAAGGTCATTATTATTGAAGTCATTATCAAGGTCATTACCATCATCAATTTAGTGAGAACTAGAACAACACAAATAATAAAAGCTGCTGGCTCTCAGAGGGGAAAGTAGTCCCCAAGAGTTGCTCTTTCCTCCTGGAATTCTACAACATGTTTCCACTCATGTTTTTAAACACTAGGTACTCTCATTTACCTGCCATGTGGACCATAATTTTGATAAGCTGGGAAGTTGTCTAAAGGCCATGTAGAAGATTGTCCTTTTCCCTGCCCCTCTTCTGGGCTTCCAGACTTTGTGTAGGCTGCCTCTGTGGAGTTCAACATGCACAGCTGCATGATCTACCATGCATTCTCTCTCTTGGTGTCAGCTCTTCTGTCAAGGAGAGGTCCCATTCAAACACCTCCATGTCTGGCTCCATCTCTGTTATGGCCACAGCAGCATTACTTTGTACCCAGAGGCCACAGTGGGCATATCTTGCCTGGCTAACCCCCCACAGGGTTCTTCAGGTCCTGTGGTCTGAGTCTGGAGCAGGGAAAATGCTCACACAGGCAGCTTAGAGGGAGCAGAAGTGTTGCTGCTGGCGGTCCCTGGCATGCTGACAGCCTCACCTGGAGCCCTGCAGAGATTATGTGTGTTTCATCTTAATGCCACATGGAAAAATTATTTCTTCGGAATATAGTATTAATGCATTTTTATTGTTGAGCGATTGGAGAATTCAGAGAGACATACAGAAGAAAGTAAAATTACCCATACCTCTACCATCTAGAGGTAACTTTTAATATTTTGATGTTTTCCTTTTCTTCTATGCAAATACATATCTATTTGTTTGTTGGTTTGTTTTTTGAGACGGAGTCTTGCTCAGTCACCCAGGCTGGAGTGCAGTGGCGTGATCTCAGCTCACTGCAAGCTCCACATCCCAGGTTCACGCCATTCTCCTGCCTCAGCCTCCCAAGTAGCTGAGACTACAGGCGCCTGCCACCACGCCTGGCTTTTTTTTTTTGCATTTTTAGTAGAGATGGGGTTTCACCATGTTAGCCAGGATGGTCTCGATCTCCTGACCTCGTAATCTGCCCACCTCGGCCTCCCAAAGTGCTGGGATTACAGGCGTGAGCCACTGCACCCGGCCTCTAATTCTTATATAATCACATATAATACATATAGTCCCAAACTTACGTTATTACACTTTTTAAATAACATTTTTCTCATAATAAAAATAATGGCTTTATATGTACAAATAAGTTTATTCCGTAAGTATTTACATGATCTGGTGCAAGTTTGGGGAATTTACACACACAGAAATACATACACATAGGAGGAAGAGGCAGACAGAGAAGACAAATCACATCAAATGTTATCAGTCCAGAAATAAACACTCTTACCATTTAGCAAAGATCTTTTGTAGCATACTTTTTCAGTATTAATTTTTAAACCTTTTTTTTTCATTTCATCTTATTTCTCACTGGAGTTACAGACATTTAGACATCTTTTTCTTTTTTACCACTTACATGATATACAAGCAGTGGTCTCATGCTCATATTTAGACCTGAGTGCTGAGCCAGTCAGATAACTAATATTAAAAGCAACTTAGGCAGAAAATGAGAGTTGAGTACTATCAGGTTAAGAACAGTAGACTCCCCTGGACTCATGGATAATGATTACGATATCCAGTGGAGTCAATGATTTAGTAGAATTCTGGCCCAATTTATGTAAATATTCCAGAAATATTTTGAAAATATTCTGTATGTAAGTCATTAACTACTTAATTTGTTTATTTTTATTTTTATTTTCTTCTGAGACAGTCTTGCTCTGTTGCCCAAGCTGGACAGCAGTGGTGCAATCACAACTCACTGCAACCTTGACTTCCTGGGCTCAAGAAATTCTCCCTCTCCCACTTCAGCCTCCCAAGTAGATGGAACTAGAGGCACATGCCACCATGCCTGGTTAATTAAAAAGTTTTTTTTGTAGATGCGTGGTCTCCCTTTGTTTCTCAGGCTGGTCTCAAATTCTTGGGCTCAAGTGATCCTCCTGCTTCAGCCTCCCAAAGTGTTGAGATTGCAGATGTGAGCCAGCACACCAGGCCAAGTTAACTACTTTAGAGGTTACAAATGTGAATTAGACTGTGTTCCTGATCTCAGGTAATATCTTATGAGAGAAAGATGTATAGGACAGTATTTATGGCACAAAGCAAAATAGGCTGCTAAGCATTATAGTATCAATATCATAATAGTATAAATTCCTCAAAAATGCAGGCAACTTTGACCCTTAGGATCAGGTAAAACTTACTGGAAGAGGGAGCATATGACTAGGGTCTTCAAGAACAAGTAGAATGTCAGTAGAAGAATATTTAGGAAAGAATGGCATGAATAAAGCAAAACTGTTGGGCAAGGGAATGGTGTTTTCATGTATCCACATGCCTTTTACTCCAGAATGTGGTAAAGCAAAGTGGGAAGTGTGCCTAGGAAGGAAAATTGGCCATCAAGCCTTGGTGAACCCTTAATATTATTCTGTCAAGGAGTTTGAACTATGTAGTAGGCAAAGGGGGCAGATGAGAGTTTGGTTTGAGGCAGGGCATAATATGATGAGATTGTATTTGAAGAAAATAATTATGATGGAAAAAGTAGAGGTAGAGGGAGACCATTTAGAAGGCAATTTTTCCTACTATGTAATAGTGTAAGAAAGAGTGACAGCCTGAACAGGAGAAAGAGAAGCAGCACAGAAGAGCCATTGGGGCCCAGTTAGGGGCAGAATCAATATGACTTAAGAAAAATAAAGGAAGAAAAAGAAATAATGATAACTTCAAGTTTTCTGTTTTGAGTAATTCAAAGGCTAACATTCCTTTAACTGAGACAGGAGACACAAGAACAGGAAATATTTATTTAGAGGTAGTAAGATGATAAATTTAGCTTGGGTCATGTTGAGATTGAGATGGCAAGAAGACTTATTTGGGGGAAATTCTGTTACTCTGTTGCTAATAAAAGTTTGATGCTTGGCCAAAGAGATCAAGTCTACAGGTGTAGATTTGGAAATCAGTTTAGCTGAGGTGGTTGAGCTAATGAGTGAAATCAAGAAGTGCTAGGCAAATAGAGGGGAAGAAAGGACAAAACTTGTGAACTTTCTACAATTAACAAGTTGACAGAAAAGTGGAGCAAATGAAGAAAATCAAAATAACCAGGAATCAATGAATAAGAGAAGATCTCTGGAAAATACTTCTTTACAGGTATAAGAAACTGGTTTTCATCCTAGTGTTTCAAATAATTTCCATTAACTTGCCTGACCATCAACTTTTCTCATCTGAAATACATAAACCACAAACATGAGTTTTAAAAATTAGTGAACATGAAAGTGCTTTGGTAAACCATCAGACACTTTGCAAGTCTTACGTCTTATGATTATTGTCACATAAGAAAATGGAGAGTTCCAAAAAGTGAAAGAGTGTAGTGTCAGATGCTACAGAGTTTCAGAAGAATATTTATTTCTAGCCCAAATTGTTTGACTTATAATTTAAGGAAATTACGTCAAAGAATGAAATCTGTTCTCTAATCACTTAGAACAGTATTTACCAAAGTAATGGGGCATGGAACCTTGGTAGCACAGGAGACAATTTTAGATTTGACACAGACATGAAATAGAAATGAATCACACTGTGAGAAAGTTAGTCTCCTTTTGGTTTCTCTTTTAATCATTCCTTTTGTTTCTCTTTTAATTTTTGTTTTATTCCATAATTCTGATTTTTATTAAAGGGATAAAGTCTCAGGGCAAAGAAGTCTTTAACATTTAACACTAGCTAATCACCCTTTTCAATAAATTTCTTCAGGTTGTCAACAATATCTAGCTAGAATTTATATCATATGAACTTCAAGATTACTAGCTACAATACCTTCTTATTTTGCAGTTGATACCAGTTTTCCAATTATGGTAATGACATAAAGTTTTCTTTTAAAGTAAGTTTTTTAAATAAAAAGATAATCACTTTTTAAAATATTAAGTATGTGATTGTATAGGTGGTATGTAGATATGACAAAACTAAGAAAGTGATAGTCCAGTGATAAATGTTCGAAAAACTTAGACTAGCCCTCCCTCCTTCTGTTGCTTTGAGTGGCTGCCTTGGTTCAACCAGGCTGGAATAATGTGTGAAGCGTATTTTGTGATTCGTGGGTCCTGAGTTCTACACCCTAGATCTAGACCCTGTCCTTCCTCTAGGATGTTGGGTCAATTTTCAGAGCCCCCAGACGTTTCTAGATTTTTGTGTCCTTAGCTGTCAAAATAAGAAGATTAGCTTTAAACTATCACTAACATTTCTTCCAGCAATAAATTCTACAGTTCTTTGAGTGATTAGTAAATAAGCCAGTGCTTTCAAATTGATCAAAGTTAGCTAAAATGTTTTTTCTCCATAAGCATCAATATCATGTGTCAGTGCTAGAGATTCTTCCCAGACTAATACTATGCACAGCTAGGAAAACATCAACAAATTTATTCTCTAATTATGATTCAGATTCTACTTCATCTGTGAAGGATTGTTGTTTAGAAGGAATTTCTGCTTTAGTTAGGGCAATTAATTAAAATTGAAAATGAAATTGTAAATGAAAATTTGTTTGCATTTCCTGAGCCTAATGCTTTATGCTAAAGCCTCACTCTCAGTCTGTAGTTTCATTGCAGTCGTATCTAATCAATTTATAAAGCCCATGAATTTTGTTCCTTGGTATAGCAACTCATACATATTAAGTCCCTATACTTAAAAAGAATCTTCATCCATCTATTTACTAATATCTTTCCATCTTTTAAAATTTATTTCCCCTGAGAACAAGGAGTGCAGGTGAAGTGTTAACTGGCTGAAAGTTCTTATCAGTATTATTGTGAGTTAATGGTACTCTATATCCCAAGTACATGTTAAAATTAGAAGCATACCTTCTATTTGAAATATAACAACATGGATCATCCTTTACCAAAAGCATGGCAAAGAACCAGGCAATAAATGAAAAATGGAGACAGCATGGGTACAGAAAACACACACACAGTCCTTGGATCAGAAAAAAACTGAGTTTGTTACTACCTTTAAAAGGTTTCCATATGAACAATTTTTTCTCTATGATTACAAAGGAAGTGTTTGTCCCGTGACTTTTTTGAACTGCATCAGTGTTGCCTTTTGCTGTAACTTGCTGTGACAAGGGTAAAGTTGCTTATGCAAGCAACTTAATTTTAAGATTCTGTTTTCTCACCTGAAAAAAAAGGATAAAAATACAGTCATTGTTCTGACCCATTAGTGTTTGTATGTAAAATATCCAGCAATGTGGTGGATACCTCCTGGGTACTCAACAAGTGTTAGTTCCCAACATTGCAGTAACAGTGTCTCAACAATTAACATGCTCTTGATTTGGGGAAGATCATCTTTCACTGCCCTTCAGAGCCTCTTTCTTATCTTATTGTCTCTATATTATTAAACTCCATTTCCTGATCTCTATGCTTATAGATTACACGAGCAAATGAGAAGGTGCTAAGAACAACAGGGAAAAAAAAGACAAAGAAGCAGAATAACAGAGAAATAATTTTAAAATCTTAGAAACCTGGAGCGATTTAGTACAGGGATAAATAGCTCTTCATGCCTCAACAGTCATTTAGGGCTTTTTTATATTACAGCAAGATATAATATAGGGTATTCTAAATGATGATCTTGATTTACCAAGGGTAAGTTAAATTATACACACTTTGCTTATTTTAAAAAGCATACAATGCATTTTGGAAGAATTAACAATATGAATAGAACTTTTTAAACAATTTTAACATTTATTTTAGATTTAGGGGGTACAAGCGCAGGTTTGTAATGTGGGTATATTGATGTTGAGGTTTGGGATACTAATAACCCTGTCATCCAGGTAGTTAGCAATGTACAGATAGTTTTTCAATCTTTGTTCCTTTCCTTCCTTCCCCACTCTAGGAGTCCCCAGTGTCTGTAGTTGCTATGTTTATGTCCATGAGTACCTCCCACTTAGCTCCTACTTATAAGTGAGAACATGCAGTATTTGGTTTTCTGTTCCTGTGTAGAACAAAATTTTAAGAAACCTTTTTGTGTGTTTTGCTGGGTAAAACCTTAGCCTTTGAAAACACTAAGCCATGGAGATGAACTCAGTCTTCAGGGGTTCCACATAAGCATGGTCTTACTGAAATATCTTTTGTGCATCTTCAGCAAATAAGCCAAGGTTCCATGTATTCTATGGAAGAGGATAAGGCATTTGTAATTGCTAAGTTAAAATGGTTTTATGCAGATATGACTTTTTCTTTGTTTCAGAAAGCAACATTTGATATAAATTACTTGTGGGCTTTAGCAGTAACAATTTTCTCAAATTATTTTCGCTAGGACTTGGTATTAGAACAGTTTATCCAGTTGGGGGACCCATGGGCTGTATCCAGCCTCTCATGGTGTTATCTGTGATTCTCTGGGAAAAACACTTGAACTGGGACTGGTTTGCACATTGAAATAAGGAGCCCTTTCTAAGTTATCCACATGAGAGAACAGCACAAGCATGTTAGTTTAAACTCATGTATACTGTATAAATTATCCACTGTATGCAGAGGACTCAGTACCACAAATGTTGAGCTAACTGCATCTGAAAGGAGTCAAAGAGGACAACTGCAGAATCCCATAGAAAGAGAACATGTAGAATCCAGCACCATCAGAGGTCAACCAGTCAAATACCAGGGCTGGATTTTTCAAAGAAGCAGATAATGCCAGTTTTATGGCCATTAATAACATTTTAGTTATGTAAACAAAGATAAGAGTAATAAAAAATAAATTCTGCTTCACAGTGTAATCTGATTGCCAACAGAGTTCAGAAATGAACTTTCTCATTGTGCACGTGGCATTGCATAATGGACCAGTGATCATTCCGCAGCCTCCCCAGCCTTCCCTTTCCCTTTCCCTTTTATGGAGAGTCCTTAGTTCTGCCAGATCCATAAGCTATTCCAGGGAGGCAGATTCTTTCCTTTCTCCTGTTAAGCTCTTTGATTGTGCCTCTGGTAGTTAATATACCAAATGGTCTTCAGGGGTACTCCATACGTGCACACTGCAGCTAATCAGAGTGCCTTGGCCTACTGTTTCCCTACTTCTGTGTTTTCCACATGTTGACGGGCTCAGTTCAAACACCAGGCCTATCAACTTCTGGAGAGGCATAGCAAAGCTCGGCTCTGATTTGGTCTGCTTCAGAGATTTTCCAAAGGATATCCTGTAGCAGATAAATCATTTCATTAGGCCAGGTTCCCTGTTCAAACTAGGAAGCAGAGGGCCTGCCATGTAGGAAAACCCAGATAATGTCGTTATGGCTGTACTCAGAGTATTTGTAAATATTGTTGTCAGTGTCTTTCACGCAGGTTCCATCAAGATTGGATTTAAACATAGACAGGTTAATTATGTGTTTTAAAGCTTTGTTTATGGAGAGCTGTTAGGAAGACTGTGAAGTTTTAAATATTGAAATGACAATTTCCCCCCCAAATGTCTCCTCCAGTTGATCACTCCTCATGCCATCCGTGTGCAGACCCCTCCTCGGCACATCCCTGGTGTTGTGGAAGTCACACTGTCCTACAAATCTAAGCAGTTCTGCAAAGGAACACCAGGCAGATTCATTTACACAGGTAAGAACCACTGCAGATGGTGAGCACAGAACTGCCTTGGGCTTATGGGGTCTTTCCCCTTGTCTTCTATGTATAAAAGCATATATTTTATTTTAAAATCTAGTTAAAGTCTGCTTTCTTTCTTCATTTTACCATATGTATGAGCAAACATGGTGCTTTTATTATTGTATTAAGAATTCATCTAGGTGTCCATGCTGAATGGCAGGATCTGTTGAAATAACTGGTTGGATACCTAAAGATGCCACATGAAAAATAAGAGAAGGGGAAAAGAGGTGTAGATAATCCTGAGTTTCTGGATGTTAAGCCACCTTGTTAGGGTTTGTTTGCTTTATGGAGTAGGGTTGTGCTTTCAGGAACAGTACGTCTTTCCTCTAGGCTGTTCACCGCATTTGTATTACATACAATAGTTTTCATGTTTAATTCTGGGTTGGTGCCTTCTTTCCAAGTATGCTGCATTTTTATCCTCCCAAAACAGCCTTGGCACATGGATCCGCCTTGCGGCAAGAAGCTGGGGTTTCAGAGTGAATGTGAATTCCCTCCCATCAGACAGAGAGAACCAGGCAGCATCTCTGTGGAATTATATCAAGTATAAAGGCTGAAAGATCCCTAGATTGTGAAGTGCAAACCAGACACCCAGGGATATTTTACAATTCACATTCTGCTACAGTAGGTCTAGGCAGAACCTGAGATCCTGTGGTTCTTAAGAGCTCCCAGGTGAGGCTGATGCTGCTGGTCAAAGAACCACAGGTGCAGTGCGGTTCTGGGTCCTCTGCTTAGTGTCAGTTATCCTTGGATAGTGGTAACTGTCTCCACGAACTGGTCCCAGGTTTCCTTTTCCATTCAGTAAAAGACCACAAGGCCAGACTAAGTACAGAGCGGAAGTTGCTTTTACACAAAGAGATAACAGAGCAGTGACGGGATAACAGTTAACAAATCGTAATTATAACAATACAATTAAATGGATGACTTTTATTTTTCTGTGACATTTTACTTCAGAGCATCTTTCCCTTGTATTTCAATATTAGGAGTAAAACCAAACGTACTTCTTAGTCACCCAGTTTCTCTCTCTCTCTCTCTTTCTCTCTCTCCCTTGAAATTATAAAAACAATTAATGTATCCTGACCCTTGGAAATGCCTCCCAGCCCTTTAAACAAAATGCAGGTTTGGTGCCTGCCTGACGATTAGTTTTAGTTAATTGAAAATTATAGGATTGACCCAAGAGGAAAATTTTGTTTGCACTCCAATCACTTTTACAAATTAAGGAAAATTACCGCAATTTTGTTTAGCTAAGGTTTCACACTGAGTTCAAGAAATTAGCTCAGCCATCCCAACAAAGTCAGCACTTTGTTAGTGAGCACTTGAAAAAATAATAGTCTATCTGGAGTTTTGTGGTGTATACAAACGAAGCATAGAGAAAGCTATGATGCGTTATAGAAGTAGGCCAAGTGTTTTTAATTAGGCTCATTGGTTCAGCATAAGTTTTGAAGAACAATCAAACTAGCAGATTAGCTGTTTCTTTTAAAGCTAGGATTTCTTGCCATTCATTTTTCCCATGAGAACTTCCACATAGCAGTGTGTGTGTGTGTGTGCGCGCGCGTGTGTGTGTGTGTTTTACAAGTCTCATTATGGGGCTGCAGGAAAAGGACCAATTGAAACTCCTGATACTGTAACATTCCCCAGCATCATTCCAATGGATGGGAGTTTTTCACAAAGTTCCCCACTGAACTCGGTGTTCTGGAACATATTTCAAAACCACAGAGGCCAAATGTTTTCTCTGAGAAGTTTGGACTCTGTTTTTGGCCGAAAACATTAGGCCTCGCTGGCTGCTTATTTACTCAGCTATTAAGAACAAGAAAAGGAGAAGAAAAAGAAGAAAATGCTTGTGTGGTGGGAGGTACAGGAGGCAATCAGGCATGGTTTCCGCTTTGGTGACAACGTCCCTGCCCATTAATGGTTCCATTTTGTGGTCAGGTCTCATTTAGAAGAAATTATTTTTAATCAGTCTTCAACAAAATATCCCCTAGAGCCACCTGGCCATAAAAGTTAGAAAAAAAAAAAAAAAAAAAAAAAAAAAAAAAAAAAAAAAAAAAAAACCTCATTAAATTACTTAAGTTCTCAAAAGAAAAGAGCTAGGGATCCATCAATATTTGGAGTTTTTTAAAACAATAAAAAAAAATTGCCATCAATTTAAGAAATCACATCTTAGAACATCTGTATCACACTGAAATTAAGATAAAAGTGTCGGATTTTCAAGTCTAGAAAAGTAGTTAAGGATAAGAGCAATAAGTTGGTGCATATGCACGTGTGTACATCTGTGAGAAATTTAAGGTATGAAAAAATGCTTCTGGTGATCTGGCCTCAAACTGTGGGCACCAGATAAGAAACCTTTTTTTTTTTTTAAAGTATTCTAGGAGAGAGTTCTAACCTCTCCCCATATTGGAAAAATAAAAATCTGAAGAAATTGGCACAACGCTTTCCCCTCTGGTATAGTTACTTGGCTGTTAACAGTTATTATGACATCACATCATTTCTAACGAAAGGGAATCTGTGTTCATTGGTGACCTATGCACGGACCTTTTGATCATTAGCATTAAATGCCTCCACCATGCGTTACTTGTTCATGGCTGGGGCTACTGGCCTCTGTGATTCACTCAGTTTACCTCTACTGTCACCACTTACTAGTAAGGGTATAGAGATGGCTCATAAAACCTCTCTGTTCTTTGTATCCAAACAACTGCTCGGATCATTGTAAATGTACAGCACCCCTCCTTTGTCCACCCACAGAAGTTCACACTTCATTTTCTTTAACATCCATAGTATTTCAAGATGTGAGACTTGGTTTTCTGGATTGGGTGAGCTAACCCTCTTATTTCTTAGTGAAATATCACTTGGAATTTTTCCCTTGAAAAATATTATTGAGCTGAAGAGTAACACCCCAAACTAAGGCCTTATTGCTGTTTTTAAAGTATGCAAGAGAGAGTTGGCATTTGTAGATGTGAATGTCTCTAAAAGTTGATAACATTAAAAAGAAGAAAAAAGGCAGGAACAGCATGGCCTAATCTATACTAATAAAGGCAGACCTTTTGGGGAGGGAAGAATCTGACGAAGCACAGATTGCCTGCAAGCTGACTCCACTTGTAAGGATGGTAAGCAAGCATACATCTCTCCCTCATTGGTCCTTCAGACCAGAGACGCATGAGGAATCCACAGCTGCTAGTGTGCCATGCCCCTGTGTTTGTCCAGTCAGAGTCACAGACTCTGGAAAGTGAATCCTGACTGGATTAGAAGCAGAAAAGCTCACTAGCACTTTCTAGATCTTACTTTATTGTGTCCAGTTATTCTTATGCAAATGTAGGGCAAGGCTGACTTTAATTTTCAATAAATATTTTCTAAGAGAAGGAAATACAAATGCTATCTAATCACAGGATTGATTTCAAAGCACTATCATCGTTTCTGGTCAGTCAGTCCAGTGGGAATTAAATCCACTATAACCTCACTGCCATGTAAGGGCTCTCCCTAATGCCTTTATTATTCTCACAGCTTGTTTTCTTGAAGTTGTTATGTCTTTAAGTGACTTGGATCTTTTAGAATCGTGATCTCTCCTGCTAAGCCCTGAGTAGTCTTGGAAGCTAATAAAAGACTCTTACGCACCTTTAGCTGCTTCCTCAAAGTTTTGTAGTTGGTTTTCCTGATGAGAAGTGGCCAATTTCAAATGCATGTTTTGCTTTCATTCTAGTTATTTTTCCGTAAAAGAGGTCTCTGTATCTCGGGGAATATATGACTGGAAGAATGGGCCACCAGGGCAAGGTTTGAGCAGCCTAGGGGTACCCTAAGAGCTGTACACCACCTGACCCCCTAAAAGTTGGTGAAAACCCTGATGAATGATCATCTAACAACTCAGATGTCTGGTTAGGTCACTTATCAGATCTTTTCTACCACTAACTTTTCGAATTCTAAACATTTTCCACCCAATTTCCTGTTCCTATGGAAGGACTAACCCACATTCCTGTGTATTAGCCTGTGAACTAACTTCAAAATGAGAATTCTTCGTGGAAATACTTCCTGTTTGTACCTTATACCCAAAATAACTCCACATCCCTTGCCAATGCATAACACATTGCTTTGCACATAGGAGGGGCTATTTTGTCTGCATATGCTCTGTGGAACTTGACAGCTTTTACTATGACTTTTAAGTTTTCTGTTTCTTTCTCCCTATCCCTCTTATTTTCTTGTTGCTCTCCAATCTCTCCTATCTCCCTTTCTCCTTCTTCTCTCTTTTCTTTTCTCCCCTTATCCTTTCCTCCCTCATTCCTAAGGGGATAGTACCTCGCGTACTGATTGAGTGCTTAGGTTCAAGATGATGGATATAGATTGAATTCTCAGATCTACCATTTACTAGAGAGGTTATCCTTGGGACATCATATGATGCCTCTAAACCACAGTCACCTTATCTTTATAAGGAAATAATAATATTACCTTACTGGGGTTGTTTTTAGGATCAGGGAAACATATGTAAAGTTTTAGGATCACGGAACTGTATTTAGCATGAGGCTAGATACTAGTAGTTTCCATTAATAAATGGTGCCCACTATGATTCATTCCTTCGTTTCTGAGCCCCTACCAGGAATAACTGTTTTCCATGGATTGTTTATCATCCTTGTCCTCTTCCTAGAAATCTAAGAAATATCTTTTGGGATTTTTAGTAACACAACTATAGACATCAGTTTAAAGAAACAACACCCATCAACCCCAAATAAAAGGAGCAAACTGTAAACAAAGTAGCAAGAAAAAGAAATGCATAAGTGTAAATGTAATAATTTGCTTAAAACAAATATTTTCGCAGGAATGCATCACACAGCTAATGAGTTCTCTGGTGTTAACGTTTTTCTAGAACGACACATGCTTGTTCTATTATTTCTATCTCAGCCCCTCCTCTGGAGGTCCTAGCAACAGGAGTACAGCCTATCACCAACTCTCTTCAAAAGTATTTAGGTTATAATCAGCTTCAACTACAGTTTCCAGAGTTTTCACCAGAAAGCTGTTTCTCATTCTTGGAAACCTCCTCCACAAAATGAAGGCTGCCACTTTGGGCTTGAACAAAGTCATCAGTTTTAGGGAAGAAGTGGGGAGTTTGTACCTAATGGATCTCCTGCAATCTAGCCTTTTCTTACATAAATTCTTTGTTACAGTACACTTCTGAAAAGCCACTTTCATGTCATTACCCTGCGGAGAAACCTTCCCTCTTTGCTCACTGTATGTAAGATGTAGCCCAAGTCCCGATGTTTGGCTCACTGTGCTCTGGGGCTAGGGCTTATGATGCTCCAGTCAAACCAGTTTCCTCGCTGTGCCTCCAGCTCACTTTAGCTACTTTGGATATGGTGATTCACCTGAAGGATCCAGTTCAAACTCTTACCTCTCTAAAGTGTTCTCAGACCACCTTGGTATAGTGTACTGAGCCCTGGGCTGACAGCAATGAGTCTTGCGTTGTATCCCAGCTTTGCTACTCACTAGCTATGAGACCTAGGACAAGTTGCTTACGCTCCAGAACTGACTTTGGTGCTCCCTGTAACTCATCTTGATTGACTGGGAGAGTCTCTGTCCTTGAATCTCTTTTGCCCCATGTGCTAAAACCATCCCATTCATCATTCACTTCCTTTTGTCCTTAGCTCTCTTGTTCTGTTCATAGACAAATCATAAAAAGTCCACAAGCTTCATGAAGAAAGAGAAACTCTTCCTCAATCTTATTTTATATACTATGTTGAAACAATTTGGCTCAGCATTTTACTTGCAATAGGTGCTAATAATTGATTGACATATTGCCCAGGATCAATGGGTCTTCACTGATTTTTGTGCTCTGGATAATATGGAATGTAAATAAGAGCTGTTAATTAAGAATCTATCCCTTTCTACTTGAAGTTTTACATTCATAGAAGATAGTTTGTTTAAATGAAAAAATGAGATTTGGCTTGTAAATACTTTTCATTTTCTTATCTGTAAAATGGAGCTATTTTAATAGTACCTTCATCTAAGGAGTAAAAGGGTTAATGTATGTAATGCAATCCTGAGAGTACCTGGTCCAGTATGAGTGCTCCCCAAAAGTAAGTGAGAAAAGCAGATAGTGGGTATATATTTTTTTGAAAATCCAAAAAACTAGTCATTAGAGTTTGATGTTATGTATGTGCCAGCTTTGATTATGTTTAAATACATTGTTTCTTTCTAGGCATTAAGAATAGGAATAAAAATACCTGTGTTCTGTTCTGATTTTACCACATCCTTTTGTTACTTCATTCATTCACCTCACAAATGTTTGTGGATTGCCTGTCCTATCCTAGGCAATGTTCTAAAGCAGTTCTAGGCCAAGTCTTAAAACAGTGTTGAGCAAAACCAGACACAATCCCTGTTTTCTTTATTTTAAAGACTAAGAGGAAAATGGATGTTCATAAGTTTATTATTTCAAACCTGGTACGTGTCCAGAAAGACAGAAATAGTACTTTTGATCAGCACATAATAAAGGAGCCCTGACCAGTCAGTTAGAGATATTTCTCTACAGGAAAAATTGCATGAGCTAAAGTTTGAAGGATGACAACGAGCTAATCCAACAATCAGTGAAGGGTGGGGGTAGCATGGGGTTGGGGAATGAGCCTTCCAGCAGAGAGTGCAAATGAGAAGGCCCTAGATGGGAGGAAACATGGTACCTTGGAAGACTGTAAGCATTGCAGGTCAGGAGATCGAGACCATCCTGGCTAACACGGTGAAACCCCGTCTCTACTAAAAAATACAAAAAAAAAAAAAACTAGCCGGGCGTGGTGGCGGGCGCCTGTAGTCCCAGCTACTCGGGAGGCTGAGGCAGGAGAATGGCGTAAACCTGGGAGGCGGAGCTTGCAGTGAGCCGAGATCCGGCCACTGCACTCCAGCCCGGGCGACAGAGCGAGACTCCGTATCAAAAAAAAAAAAAAAGAATTGCCATGAGGCTGACAAATCAAGAGGGAGGAGGAGAACTGTGAGAGAGAAGGCTGCGAGAAGTAGGCGGGACATGTGTATGTAAAACCTTATGAGCCATGGGGAGGAGTTTGGTTGTTACCTTAAGAACAATGGACAGTTTTGAAGTGTCTGAAACGACAGGTGGATGTGACCAGGTTTACATTTTGGGAACAAACTAACTCTGGCCTCAAGAAGCATAGGAGACCAGAATGTATCTTGGAAGACCTCTTAGGAGGTAATTGCAGTAGTCTGGGAAAGAGGTTTGGTGACTTTGATTTGGGTGGCAATCAGTGGAGATGGAACAGAGTGAGAGGAATCAAGAGGAATTTAAGAGGAAAAATGGAAAGGACTTTGAGATGGGTTAGATGTAGGGATGAGGGAGACAGAGGGGTTAAAGCTGCTAGATTTTCGTCTTCCTCAACTTAATGGTAGGGCCATCATTTTCTGTGCATCCCAAGGATCTTGTGAGTATCAGTGAAAAAATGGCCATGACAATATTTTGTACATTGTAATATTCTATACATATGTTAATTGTTATAAAGACAAGCCTCAGCAAACTCAGGAAGAATTGGAGAAAGGAAGGCAAGAATGTGTTTTCTTTTTTGTCAGATTGTTTTCACTTAGGATTCAGCCGAAAGAGGGCTGGGTAATGAATACTTGACTAACAGCTCTGCCTTAGCAGTGTCCTAATTGGAATAGACCCAACAAGAAAGAAAAATTCACAGGCTGCTCCTGTCCACATGTCTTAAATATTACTCCAAATGAACCATTTACACACAAAGAAAAGAATTCAAGGCAGAGGGAGTGTTTATTCTTTTCGCTTTTGTGATACAAAGGGTAGGTCTCAAGCTTCTTTTTTTTTTTTTTTTATTTCCCCACAAAATATGATTTTTCCTGATGAGATGTATGCTGATGTGATCGGTGATTCTGAATCTGCTGGCATTTGTACAGTTAAATACTGTTGGTGCCATAATGGGAACAATAACAACAACAAAAGTCACTGAAAGTAACCATTGTACTTCTATGACAGCTATAAAATGAGAGCTGTTTCTGCAAAGAATAAAGCTGGTCTGAAGGAAGCATATTTTGCATATTTTACGTATATACTTTCCAAAAAATATGACCTTTATTTCCTATTTGGAGTGGAGTGTAATCAGGACTTGAGTAGCTAGTATAACAGGATCATTAAAAGGGATATTTTCACTGACATTAGAGGTCTAAATAGCCACGAGGCCTTATATACAACCTTGGCTTTTTCCTGTCTACCCAGAGTTAATAAGTGATAAGGCCAGGAGAGAGATAAATCACAGAAATCCCTGTCCAAAGAAAACATATTGACTACAGCCAAGCAAATAACAGACCATAACCAACGGTGCCATTCATCATTCATGTAATAGGGATATAAAGTATTTCCTACCAATGAAACCGTATAGTAGGAAGAGGCAGATAAGCTCGCCCAATCTAATGCATGAGATTTGGTTATTAAGGAACATGAACTATTTGTCACATGGCTTTAATCTTTAAGATGTGTTGCCATTTCTCAACTATAAATTTCTGGTAAGGGATTAGAAAGCTATTAACAATAAAGGTAGGAACTGAGCTGTATATGTATTCTTGCCAATGTAATGCAACATTGTAAAGTTTTGAACCTCTAATCTTTTTAGTCTGATATAACATGATTTGGTTTTCAAAGCCAATAAACTACTTGGAAGTATTCAAGCTTTTTTTTTTTTTTTTTTTTTTTTTTTTTTTTTTTAAACCGAGCATCATGATAAATTAACCCTTCAGCTTTTGACTATATATCTATCTTGAAACTTTCTCTAATATTGTGGAATAGGAGGAGGAAGCGGAACTCTAAATTTCTTTTCCTCTTTTCCTAAGATGTATTCCAAATGTTTGACGGAGGATTATTCGTTTTTCTTATCTGTGTTTGCAGTGATGTGGATGCCAGTCCTGTTCATTGTTAAAGTTAACTGAGAGACGTGGACCCCACTAGGGCATTCACTCTTGTTTTTCAGTCTTTATTGCAAAGTTATACATATTGATTTCAGATCATTTAGGAAGCACCAATAAAACATAATTAAAATATTATTGAAATTGCCTACCTTCCTATCAGTTTCTTCTAACATAAAATCTCAATAAACATGAGTTATTAATATTGTTTAATGATATATATTTTGCGGTATTTCTCCTATGCATATATCTGACTTATTACCATAATAGAGTTACATCTTACATCATATTTTTTTCATTTGAGAATACATAAATATCAGGGAGTTATGAATTTAAAACAACTTTTAGTCATTGATAATCCTCTTATGCCCCAGCAGAACCTTGTAATGAGATATATCATTATCTTCATATTAAAGCATAGCCACCTGGAATTTGGGTTCTCCTCTCTTTTTCTTTCTGAAAAACCCACAGCACAGGGTCAATAAGTCCTACACATGGATTATCTGGGGTCAGGATCTGAAATTTATCAGCCATCCCCAACTGAGTGGGCGTGTGTTGCTCCAAGGAGCCGATGTCCTGAGAGCTTGGGACCAACTCCCAAAAGCATTTAGCCATATAGTGTGGCACTGCTTCTGTTTTCGAGCTGAACAACCTCCAAGGTAAGTGGATTCCATAATCACGCTGCCCCGGTTCCTGGGACCCACCACGTGCTGTGCTTTTTATAAGTTAGAATGGAACTCATCTAAAACCCTAATGATATCTGAAACGTAATCAAATCCAAAATTGTAACAAAAAGTAGGTAAATGTAAGTCCCTCTCTGATCCTCTGTAGGCTAGCAGCATTTCCTGCTAGAGCTTTGAGTTCCTCCTTTCTCTCCCCGCTCTTCTGGTTTTCCACTTCAGTGGGCTTTTGACATTTGTTGACTTTTCTCCTGTTGTTCTCTCCTATTCCACACCTTTTTTTTTCACACGAACTCTATCTTTTCTCTCAGTCTTCTTGTTCTCTGCAATTGCTAAATGTAAAGGAATCCCCCACCCCCACCCCCTGCGCCACCCCTGAGAATCTGTTAAGACAAGCTCTATTATTAGCCTATTTTTAAGACCAAAAATCTCAGGTGAAGTGACTTCCTGGGTTATTTAGTAAGTGGAGGAGCCAGGACTTGGACCCTGGTGAAGGGTACCAGAGCCTGCGCTGAGTAAGCCTCCTGGCATGCTGCTTTACTTTGTTAATGTATGGAATTACCTGATTCCTTGAAATTAGGTTGCTGGTGATGGGAGAGGGGGGGGGTTATTTCTAGGACACATTGAGTTCTAACAGGAACTGGAGCCTTAAATATTTTAACCAAATTATATAATTGTGAACATAATGCATACTTATATGGAAGATTTTTAAAATACAAAAAGGTATGAAATAATGATTATCCATTATTCTATCCCTCAGGGATAATCACTGTTAATGTTTTTGAGTACTTACTTCTAATATAGAAACCATATAGAAGGAAGAGGCAGATAAGCTCTCACAATCTAAGGCATGAGATTTGGTTATTAAAGGACATGAACTATTTGTCACATGGCTTTAATCTTTAAGATGTGTTGCCATTTCTCAACTATAAATTTCTGGTAAGGGATTGGAAAGCTATTAACAATAAAGGTAGGGACTGAGCTGTATATGTATTCTTGCCAATGTAAGGCAACACTGTAAAGTTTTGAACCTCTAATCTTTTTAGTATGATATAACATGGTTTGGTTTTCAAAGCCAATAAACTAATTGGAAGTATTCAAGGGTATTCAAAGAAGGTACTAAATAATACTCCTACATTTTTATCAGTGAGTCAAAATAGGTTTATATAGTTTTGCATCCTGCTTTGTTGTTTATATTATACACTAAACATTTCCTCTGTTAGTTCAAATTCTCCCTGAATGCATTTTAGTGGGTGTATAATAGTCCATCTGATGGCTGCACCATAATTTTCTTCCTCATTCGTCTATCATTGGACAGCCATATCTTTTCTTTTTTAAGAATTTTTAACATCATTTATGCCAGAATATAATGTGATTCTAAATATAAGGTGTTCTCCCTTTTTTCTAGTGAAGTTTTGAGCTTCCAGGGCAAGTTAACCATATACATATTTATAGATAACAATACATTATCAAATGTCTACTTACAGTATTTCACATATAAGTTTTGTTACTTGTACATATCTACTATCACATAATTTATAACATTTACAGATATAACTTCTGCATTTTGGGTTTCCACCATTAATTAAACTTTTTCTAATCTTTTTTCCCTTTTTTTTTTTTTAAATCAAAGTCAGAGCCATTTTTCTCCCATTATAGTCTCTTCTAAGTTATTTGTGATACACCTCTTTTTAAATCTATGCATGGTGCTTTCACTGGAATTTTTTTTCTAAGCTGTAACCATTAGCAATATTTTAAAAACCAATATTTAAAAGGCTTGTTTTGAGGAATATTTATAATGATGAGAGGTCAGTCTCCTTAAAAAGCTACTAAATTTATATTAACTTTCTACTCCTTTTTGTCTTGACTGACTCCTGCACCTCTGTAAGCATTACTAAACTGCCATTGATGATGATTATTTCATGCCCCCACCAATTTAAAGTAACATAATTGAGAAAGCATCTTGCCAAAGGAGAGATTTTAAAATACTCAAATATTTAATGAGAGAACTTTTTTGGAGGGCAGGGGATCTGCCCATATGTAGTTCAGCATGTTGATATTTCTTTCCTGTTGCTGGGTCCTCAGCCCTGTGCAATCCTTGGTGTGAGTTGAATTATCTGTACCACATAGTATTTTTGACTTGAGTAAAGTATGCTCACCCTTTTACGTGGACCTTATATTATTCAAGGTACTGAAAGTGCAGGTGGAAACCATCCCATTAATATCAGACCTGAGGTTTCCTGCAGTATCTCTCAATGGTGAGAGGTAGACAGAAACTGGCACTCCCTAAATCAGGAGCAGAAACAACAACAGAAGAGCAGACTTCCCCTCATACCCACTGCTGTTTGACCTGGCACATGTAATTGTTCATCTTTTTCCTGTTAACATCAACTGTGGTTAACTTCTTTACATCACGGGTGGAAGGCCTCACTTGCTAGGCAGAGCCACCTGGGATCAACCTCGGTGGTTAGCTGCAGGAAGCACCAACTCCCAGTCAATATGGAGTTAATTTAGATCTTTGTTTAATGCCAAAAATATATTCACATTTAAGTATCTGCACAGAATATGGCCTTCCCATTCTACACACGTTCATCATTTCCTTTTAGTTTTAATTGATTTTTAAAATAGTCGGCCGGGCGCGGTGGCTCAAGCCTGTAATCCCAGCACTTTGGGAGGCCGAGACGGGCGGATCACGAGGTCAGGAGATCGAGACCATCCTGGCTAACATGGTGAAACCCCGTCTCTACTAAAAAATACAAAAAACTAGCCGGGCGAGGTGGCGGGCGCCTGTAGTCGCAGCTACTTGGAGGCTGAGGCAGGAGAATGGCATAAACCCGGGAGGCGGAGCTTGCAGTGAGCTGAGATCTGGCCACTGCACTCCAGTCCGGGCGACAGAGCGAGACTCCGCCTCAAAAATAAATAAATAAATAAATAAATAAATAAATAAATAAATAAAAATAAAATAGTCAATGAGGCTAGGATGACTCTTTGAGCTCGTAGGGAGGTTTAGATGAAGGAGTGTCTCTGAATAATCTGTTTTCAGCAAGCTTATAATTCTCTACATTTTTAAGACTAGAAAAATGAAACATTTGCACTCGTTAGTTCAGAAGACATAGGAGGGTTATCTAAAGGTTTAGAAAGTTTCCTTGATAAAATTACTAGCATCAAAGCAAAAATTTGTCACTTACTGGAATGTTCTATATTGGGGGTCAAAGTACAGGCCTGACTACTGACACTATGTGTCTCTTCTTCATCTTAATGTTTGTAGAAACAAGTAAATTTACTTAAATGCATTTTTATAGTTGACCAAGCCTTTCTCATTCATCAGTTCTTTTTTATTCTTTATGAGGAAAGACAGGTATTTTTAGCCCCATTTTCAGGTGTAAAAATGAGGTGTAGAAAGAAGTGAAGTGGTTCATTTATGGTCATTTAAGCCATCTAGTGATGGGTCTGATATCAGATCTGTATTCCTCCAGGTAGTTGATTACACCTTTCAGTATCTTAGATTTTTATACCTACTAAATGGACTTACCCCAGTTTTACTCCACTTTTTAGTTTTCTATGAACATAATTCACTAATAAGACTGGGGGCTTCTAGAACCCCAAGCTACCTCCTCAGCATCGACACTTTGAGTACATGTAGTTCTTTTATTTTATTGACAGCACTATTACCAGCTGATACAATCTGAATTATTTATTTCCTTCATTGTGTGTAGCCTGTGTCTCTCACTAGAATATACGCTTCCTGAAGGCGGTTCCTTGTCTTTCTCAACCAGTGTATTCACAATGCCCAGCACAGAGTGAGACACAATAAATATTAGTCAAATCAATGCATAAAAAATGTGTGAAGGAATGATTGACAAATGTGACCATAAATATATGGGATGTGAGTCTTCAAGATAATCTAGTTGTCCAAGTTGTTGATGTGTTTATAGATGGTGAAAACAAGGCTTAAAGAGTTTTAGAGACTTGGCTAAAGTCCCTCAGTTAGTGGTAGATATTTACACCAGATTCCTTTTCTTCCACCTATCAGCCAAGAGCTTGTGTCCACACTACGTATATTTTCCTTAGACTCAACTAGTTATAAAGAAACTGTATGACTGTAGATCTCTAGAATCATGACAGATCCCAATTTGAATCCTGGCCCAAATTCTTGCTAGTTTCTTAACCATTCTGAGACTCCGTTTTCTCATCTGCAAAATGAGAATGAGAATATATCACAGGACTGCTGTGAGGATTTGATAAGGTCATGCATATAAAAAGCTTAGTAGAGTGTATGGCATATAGTAAGTGCCTGATTAATGGTGGATCTTATCAAAATAGTATCCAAGAGAACATTGCCCTGTAATTCTGAGTTTTAGAAATGGAAAGGTCCTCAGAGATAGCGTGGACCAATCCTAACGTTTTGTAGAGGAAGTAACTGAGGCCTAGATAAGGGAAGGGTCTTTCCCAAACCAACACGGGATGAATTTGCTTACAAAACCAGAGCAGATCACATATAAATGGATTTACTAATTATTTTGTGAATAATTCCCAAGTATGCAAATATATAAAGACATAAAATATTTGAATGTATATGAAAATCAGCAAACATCACCATGGTCATTTGATAAACTCTCTTAAATTCTCTAAGTTCATGAATCTTTGATTAAACTCTCAAGGAAAGGGTGAGGTGGTATAGATGCTTAATTCCTTGGGCCTTCCAATATGTGATATGTTTACATAAAGGGTGTCATGGACATCATTATTCTGATCTGTTTACATGCTTTTCTGTCTGTTGACAAAAAGGAAGGGGCTTTTCTTGATCTCTGAGTAAATCAAAGCCCCGCAGAAAAGCCAAGTGCCATTTTCACCTTGGGTGAAGTGGAGTTATGCAATTTAAGGGCATGTCCTTTATCTCATCTTTTTGTGGGAGCCCAGCGTAAGAGCAGGGCATGTCGGACACCAGCACATTGTTGGAAGACCTCATTGGAACTGGTGGATCATATTCCCTGGGTCCGTTTGGGGAAGGACTTAGTGGGGTCCACCCAAATATACTGTCCCTGCTGCACTTTTGTAATCTAATGCCCAGTGGAGACTTTTGGTGAAATTCCCTCTTGGCCACAAAATGTCTGTGGACCCTCCTTTGTGCCTCAGTCCCTTGGTGGTCCTTGAGGAGATAAGATGTAAAAGCCTTTATTTGGTGATCTTCTGCTTAGTGGGTTTAGAAGCAAACCATCAAGGGCCAATGAGAGAGAAATACTTGGAAGATGATGGTCATCAGGGATAAGATTAAAACCTGCCTGAGAAGAGATCTGTGTTGTGTGCCTGGCTCAGTGAAGTGTGTTGGTTACTGTTTGATGCCCGATAGGCAGGTTGACTGGCTGACAATGAATGAGTCCAGAAAGTGTTGTTAGGCTTGTACTGCAGTTAGAGGTGAGGAGGGTATCATTCAATGTATCTGTGGCATATCCCAATTCATAAAAAAAAAAATCAAGATTGTATTACATAAGGGATTTCTGCTCTAAACCTTATTTGGGGCTTGTGTTGGGATTCAAATAAAAGATTTTGTTTTCAGGCCTTCCTAAAAAGGCACTCAATTATTGGTGAAAAGCCAAAAAGGACCAGTTGTCCATTGATGCTACAGGTAATGAGTAGAGTAAAAACTAAATGATATCTATTCCCATTTTCCAACTGCAGCTAATTAAGGGTAGCTCATTTAAAAACAGACCTAATTTAATCTCTAATATAAGTATTCAATTAAAGTTGTTCCCACTGCTTTCTTCTCAGAAGGCTGCTTTATACATTTATATATGATGCATTTATGGTGTGAATCCTTCTAAGGATCCAGGTGGTAATAGGAAAGTGCTTTCAGGACTTCCTAATTGCCCAAATTAAATAATATGTATGTAAATGGAGATTGGGGTGTAAATTGTGCACTGCAGTGCTATGAGGAATTGAGCCCCTATATCCTGCTATCTTTCAGCCAATCAGAATCAAGTGCTCCCCATTTTATTCTGTACTACTTAGAATAGTTTATTGCATTATTAAATACATGTTACAAGAAGCACATTGTTGTTTAAGACTCATTGATTTAAGTAGAACTATTCTTATAAAGTTCCATAGGCTTTTACATAAAAAGAGAAGAGCCCATATAAAATTATAAAACCTTAATGTAATAAAACAGCCTATAATATAATATTCTCCCATTTTCTGAAGAAATCACCAAAAAATTTTAATGAGTTTATTAGAACTACTGTTTGTGAATCCTGGGATGTCATGTCTAATTAGACTTAATGGATTTAAGTATTTCTTTAATGAAATCTCTAGCTTAACTCACCAGGATTATATTCCTTGTCCTCCTGCCCTTAAAATGATTTTACTTTATTTTTATTTTGGGTGGCATTAAAAAGAAATGAAAGACTATGATTCTGCCTCATTCTCAGATGGATATAGTGAAAAATACAGTGCTTATTATGAAGTTAATGTGAATTACCATGTAATTACCACTGGCTGCACTGTAATGATTATTTAGTTACCACTGAGCATTCTCTGCCAAATAACACACATTATTTCATAGGAAGCGTAGAATTAACTCAAGTCATCCCGGAACTCAGGGAGAGAGTATATTCCTGATCTCTTTCGTTGAGTGTAGGCGCTGCTAATGTTAACATCTAAATAATCAAGCTTGGAGCAAACCGACAGCAGAACAGGATATGAGTTTACATGATTTGATTTGCTGATGTTTTAAACACTTAGCAGGAGACAGCTATAGAAGCCAATTAAATCTCTCCAAGGTGCATAGAGTTATCTCCTTTGTGAGAAACAATTTAAGGGAATTGCATTGGCCCTTTAACTGAGGGGAGAAAAAGCATTAGGAATGAAATTTCAGATGCAAAGTGCTGATCAATCCTGCCTCCTTTTGTGTTTTTCAGCTTTGTGCTGTTTGGGCTGTTGCTATTTTAAAGGATTTGCACTTTTATTTTGCAAGCACAGGGTTATGTTAAACTTTTCTTTGGCTATTGATTATGACGTGCTTTAAACAAGGCATTGTGTCTAAAAGAGTAAAACAAAAGCAAAAACAAAAAACATGTCAGTACATTCTGTCCCTTTCAGATACTGCATCTTATTTAGTGTACCGGAATTCCCAGTTTAAAGTAATCACAAAATTTATGGAGAAACGGATAAAAAAGGTTGTAAAATATCGATTTGAGGAAAATAATAACACAACTCATCTATAATAAGAAGAAAAATGAAGCAATAATTCAGGGGGTATCGAGCGGCTTGCTGCTGGGAGTATTGATCCAGTCCTTTACGGTATAAGATCGCACCTGAGATTGCTCTGAAAGAAAGAACAGCATTCCTTCGCTCATTATTTCTTAGATACTATCGCCTTGTTACATGGGTCCTGCAGAGTTGGAATAGTTGCGGCTGGGAGAGTGGGACCTGCAATAATAATAATAAATAAATAAATAGCTCAGAAATCTATATTGCCTTAAAGCCACCGTGCCTGGTCTTAATAACATATTGGCTCTGGTTTTATAAGTTCTTCATTGCCTTACAGTAGCTAATGACAATTCCTATGTTGTGTGGTTCATTTAGGGGCTGAACAGATCTTCATCTTATATAATGGGTTCTCGTGTTTGGAAGGAATTCCTGTCTTGGCTGTTGTATTTCTTGTTAAGTCACTAAATTGAAAACAATACATTTATGCCACGTTGGGCCATGGAAAATGTTGGCGTTTGCTTTAATGCGGCATTGTTTTACATTTTAAGACAATTTTTGGACTCGGCAGGACTATGATGGTTCCTGAGAGAAATATTTAAATAAATTTGGCCTCAAACTTTGAAATTCAAGTTCATAAGTCATGAATTTCTGATTTGTGATAACTGTGAATTTATTAATTCACCCATAATTTCTAAAGTCTTAAAGAACAAATCTACTTGGCAATGTACTATCATCACAGTGAGGCCTTAAAACGGCAGACTATTTCATTCCCGAAGAATTCTAGGTTCTTTTCAGACTTTAAGCTGATCTTGCAAGTAGTACTGAAGAAACACGAATATTTTGCTCTCACTTTTTTTTTTTTTTTGAGGGGAGGGTGCAATAATACTCAAATTCCAATTTAAAACATTTTGCATAGCTATTATGTTCCAGGCATTTTCTATGTTCTGTGACCCAGAAAGGTGAGGTTCTTGTCCCCAAAACACCTATATTCCAGTGAGAGAAGGAAGGCAATACACAAGAGGCAGAGAAGATAATAATCAGATTGGCAAAAGTGTTAAGAAAGAAATAGGGAGGATGATCTGGTACAGTGCAATGAAAGGAGCTAGAGGACTTCTTTAGACAGCCATGTGTACCTTAGAATTTGTACAGTATACAAATGGATAGCACTGTAAGACCTCACAGCATCACCTGGGTACACTTGTTTTTATTTCCAAGCATCTGTGGACTTTCCCCAGTGCTTATGCTATGCTATCATTTGCCCAGAAGATTCACTCTCCCTATCCCATCCCCCAGCCACTCTGCGATCATTATCTAGAAATATGAGCTGTACCAGCTGACTATGTTCTCAGCAGATCAAGCTTCCTGAAATTTCAATAAGCATTGATTCATGTCATTGTAGCAGATCCTTGAAATTGTTGTTTCTGTAATATCTGTCTCTCCATTTCTGACTCTAAAAGAAAAAAAAAATAGTTCCATGGAACAAGAGGCTTATGCCTGGTGTCAATAAAGGTGAATAGAGGGGGAAGGATGGAGAAGCAGAAAGAATAAGACATCTAACTATCAAGACTAACTCCCAAAGCAGCTTTCAATAAACTGCAAAGCTCACCCCTCCTTCTTTATCCACATAGTAAGATTGAAAGTCATCACTGAGTCTTAAACTGTGAATATTGAAATTGTGAGATGTATGGTACATTTAGTGGAGACGTTGGTGAAGTGCACAAGTCATTTTAACTTTGTCTTTTAATTTTCAAGATTTATTGGTTCCAAGGGAAGAGAATATTTATAAACGTTTTAGGTATTCACAAAACATGTAGTTGCCAAACAGTGCAAAGAATGAAAAGAAATCATCATTATGAAGCTGGATGATTCAGGAAATGTGGTGATAAATATGGGAGTGACAACATATTATCTCAGCCTTCTCTAGCTCCACATTTTTGAGTCATGATTATCAAGTGTATCACTGCAGGGAGTATGCTAAGTCAGTTTGGAGCTAGAGGAATTTTAGTTTTAAAAGAATAACCATGCAATGTTTGGGAAGTACAAATATAATAAATGATGTCAAGTTATCTCAGTTTGAATAAATATATATTGTATAATTTGCTTCTGTCTTTTAATTTCTCATAATGAAAAGAAAGTGGCAAGCAACAAGAAAGCAATTAATCGCAACAATGATTACTTAGCTTCTGTAGTGGCTGAATTAAAAAGAACATTAAGATTACTTTTCTAATGGTTCATATGTTTTTTTCTTTTTAAAAAATCATTGATGTTTTATAAAGGGCAGGTGCATTTGAATTGTTCTAAAATACTAGTTTTTCCCTTGTGGGCAGATTGTCAAAAATTAACTGTTGGCCATTCTGCTGGTTGTTTCATAGTGTAGTCTCAAATTCATGAAGATAAATGTCATATCCTAGCTAGTCTATTGTAATCCTTCTCTGTTGTGTGCTTCCTTTAATTTGAGACAGGTCGATTATTGAAATACAAACTTGTGACCGTCACTGTGATTTTCTTATGTGTATGAGTCCTCTCTCATCAGCCCAGAGCTTTGTATTCAGCAGTACCCAGTAGATGTTGAGCAATGAATGGATCAAGAGTCAAGACCTTGCCCTCTGGCCATAGACACATTACATTATCACATAAACCTCTATTTTCTTACCTCAATAATGGAGAAAATAAATAAGCATATCTTCTTCACTAGTTTGTTGTGACGATTGAAATAATACAAGTAAAGTACTTGGCACATTATAAATGGTACATATGAAGAACTCAAAAAATGGTAGTTATTATTAAAGACTTCAAGTAGTTCTCAATCTGTGATTATCTCAGAGTTTACTTCCACTTGGTTTGCAAGTGTATTTCCAGTGCCTCGTACTATGCCTGGTCTAGAAGATGCTCAAAAAGTGCTTGCTGAATGAACAAAGCCCCTGATTCTTATTAATAAATAACAAACAGCTACTGCTGCTAACACTCACAAAGCACTTACTCTACCACATACTGTTTTAAGCACTCAACATACTTTTAGACATCTAATCTTAAAAACAACACTACCAGACAGGTACTATTATCACTGTATTACAAATGAAGAAACTGCGTCAAAGAGGTGTTCAGCATTTGCTCAAGGTCATGCAACACGAAAGTGGTAGAGGCAGTTCTTTTACACAGGCAGACTAGCTTCAGAGTCTAGGCTCTTGTGCGTATAACACGATATTCAGTATTTAGGCACAAAGGTAATGGAAATGTTGCACTCTGCCCCATTTATTCATTCAACAAATATTTATTAATCGTCCTCAGTATGTTAGTTACTGGAGATACCATGTACATAATGTGCATAATGAGCAAAGATGTGCATAATCCCTGCCCTCATAGAAATTATAGTCTAACAGGTCTGATTTCCTCAAGTTTCAATTTGTTCCATACTTTCCTCAGTGACTATTGTAATGAGAGACAGTTAAAGTCTGACTTGATGCAGTAGAAGGGAGGCTATAAACATATGCAGGAAGGAGAGTGCAGGGGTAAGCCTAGAAGGGAGACAGTTAGGGTGGTATTGTACTCATCATTACGGGTTACCCAGCATACAGCCCACCTTCCCTTTAGAGTATATAGGATGTATGCATGTAACATGCCTTTTGAAGCCCTGGATGCCACCGAAGCCCTTTTCCTCTCTCAAATTTTGTAAGCAGATGTGTGGTCTTGCCGTCTGTACCACCACACGGATATCTGGGTCCAAACTGAGCAAAGCATTGCTCCAATTTAGCCACAAGGAGGCAAGCTCGTGGCTCAGCCTGTGAAGGGTGTTGGAGTATTTGGAATGAGCCCACTTTGTCTTTTTTTTTTTTTTTTCCAGCATGAGGGTCAGAAGTCATGTTTTTTTACAGAAAGGCTCCACTAACTTTATGTTCAGTGCCTCAACTTCAAGGCTACAGGAATTAGTGCCCATGTGTCCACATTTTAAATCTGTGGCAGAATGTCCTAAATCCATAGGCACACACAAACCATGGCACATGCATAAATTTCACACTGCTCTGCTTGTCTCTCCAGTTTGAATTTGCCCTCTTCATTATTTAGTTAATTCATTTGTTCATTTTTACATTCATTCATCTATTTCTTTATTAAATGTTTACTGGGAAATTAAAAAAAAAAATGGCAGCTGCAAGGATAGAGTTTGCAAGTTAAGCACCACAAGCACAATGACTGGCAGAGAGTTAAAGTCCTGTAATGGTTGTCAGATAAGCGGATTGATGAAGGAATAAAAGGGGAATTCGAAAACCATTACATTTATACTTCAAGAGGTTATTTTTAATCAGGAATGGATTCAAGTAAAATATTCTAAGTAATTTTTGAAGAATGAGTAAGTTACTCAATTTAAAAAAAATAAAGGGGGCAAAAGAAAAAATCATATTTGTCCCAACAGGATTCAGTGATTTTACAAAACAAATCCATTGATCTAGACTCTCCTAGTTTTGTCTACCTCTTCCTGTGATCACCAGTCAAGATGACTGATTACCCTGGGAAAGGCGCTATAGACTATCTCATAAACAGAAAAAAAAAAAAAAAAAATTCACACTTGGTCAGAAGTCAGCCCAAACACTTCATCTCCAGAGGCTGGGAAAGTTGATCTGTGGTTGAGATTTGGCCAGAGGAAAAAGCCTGCCAGAATGAGAGCCTGGAATCTGGGGGGCTAAACCAAGATGCCAGTAGAACTCACCTCAAGAGCCCAACACATTCAGCAAGTTAGCACTCAGGGCCAACTACAGAACTTACTAAGGTTTGCTGCTGAGCTCTTGAGCTGCTGAAGTACCACTGACATTTTGGCCAAGTTAGGAAATTTTAGAAAGGGAGCCTTGAAAACAAAAATATCTGATTTCACACTTTGCTTTTTTCAATAGGAAAACTACCAGATGTCTTTACCCTATTTCATTCAGAATCATAGGTGATCTTTCACCAAATTAGGTTTTGAATATTTGGGCGCTAGTGTTCGCTTCCACTGATAGGCCCTGTCCCAAACTCCCTCAAACATAGAGGTTCTCCCAAAATCCTCTCATGGCAACCATTTTCCACGAAGCCCCTCTCCCTCCAAGGGCCTTGTACCAAGGCTCTTGCAGGCCTCAGCCTTTGTTTTCTTTTTTAAAATTCTGTGGGAGTTCCAAGTCCATCAAATATCTCAAAATGCCTTCACAATCCCTGTCTTTCTTTCCACTTTTAGGCCTTCAGCTAGTTAATCCCAATAAAGATTTAGGAGCTTGAAAATAAAATGAACTTCCTAAAGGAGAAGTAAGTCTATTGGTCTCTTGAATTTCATTCTCTGTCTTTTATTGAATGTCAACTATGTGCAAAGTGTGGTGCAAAACGCTAAAATAGGAGACAGGTGCAGAGCAAGGATGAACAGGAGGCAGGCTGTGCTGGCATATGATGCAAATCAAAGTGACAAAATGCTCTGGTAGAAATCTGGGTAAATGGCTAGGGAGAAGACAGCCCGACCTGGGAGTCCAGGGAACTAGAGAAGTGGGGAGGGGATATGGCCAGGGGGCTCAGAGTAGGAAAAATTACTTTAAATGTGTGTTTTCTACTTTTTCCCTAATTACTGAGCTCCATCTTCTTAAAAATGGGCAATGTGTAACCTTTATATGTGGAAAAAAATAAAATAAAACATTAGTTTATGAGAAAAGTAGGTATTATAAGAAATTATAATCATCATCATCTATCCCCTTTTAATTTTACTTCTCAGCCATAATATGTTCTACAATAGTCCAGGACCTTATACAAATGATTTCCCAAACTCATTGTTGGCATTGTCCCTCTCTGTCCTCTTAATTCCTTATCTCCCTGACCTCTCATGAGAGATTTGAGGTTACTTAGGATAGTTTTATTTTCTTTATCATGCTATGGAAAATCCTGAGCACTCACTTGAATTCAATTTTGAGTAAGAAAAATTCCTTGCAATTCTAATTGTTTGCATTGAATTGAGTAGTGTTTCCAATATTCATCCGTTGTCACCTAAACACTTTTGTTTAGAGCAAAATAAGGTGCTTATTACAATGAGTCAAATATTCGGGGGTCTTTGTCAGGTCAGGATGGTGTTTTTGATCTGGCCAAAATGTAGTATATGCTAATACATTTTCTAACTAGAAAAAATCCAAATCTGATATCATAGATTTGGAATCAAGGCTGGTAGGTGGCATAGGTTGAAGAGGCTCTTTTGGAAAAGATATTGAAAGAATAAATGAATGAATGAAGAATACTACAGCCTGGATTTAAGAGTAAACCATATCCCTTGCTTCCCTCTCAAGATGGCCTTGTATGGATTCTTACATTATTGAAGCTTTGGAGCATTTTGCTAGGAAATCCTTTCTTTCTATTGCAACATTGTGGCAATCAGGCTGCACTGTCATTTGAGCACTGGGGACTGAGATGTGTGTGAATGCTGTGGTCAGCCAGGTCTGAGCTCAATGAAAAGTCATTGCCTGAGGGTTACATAACTTGACTGCTACAGGTAGGGAATGGCCTTTCACCAACACCAAAGATTTATTGACTTTTGGGTGGGAAAAGTCAGCTTTTATATTTCAAGAGAGTAAATCACCTCTGGTTAATCATGAAGCCTTCAAAGGCTATTTAGGATGGTGAACTTCTGCTACAGCTTCATGCAGTAATATGTAAAATATGTAGTTGACCAGAAGTTTACAGTTTTGACTAATAGAATTATTAGTCAATGAGTAATACTTCAAGTTTGCCAAGTCCCAGTTTATAACTGGACCTTCATAAGCCAGCCTCATGTTCTAACAGTCAGAAGCACTCTAGACTAGCAACTTTAAACCCTAGTTAGAAAAAAAAATTAGCAAATACTATATTTTGGCCAGAAAAGAAAATCCAGGGCTATAACATTTTACCAGGGACTCATGTTAACATTTGGTCTACAAAAACTTTGTTTATAGGATACTCATGCAGGTAAGCTTTGTGGTTGTCACAGTATGTCTGAAAGGAAACATTTTTTGGAAGTAGAAATTTGAGAAAGCTATGGTGGTACTATTAAGTAACACAGACCATGGAGAATTTGATCAATGAAGATCAACAACTTTGATGAAATAGTTTTTACCTGAATAATGAACAATTTATTTTGCCTAACAGTCTACATTGCTAAAAAGGTGAAAGCAGTGGTCAATTTAATGAAGAAAAGTGCATTCACTCGAAGTTTTTGGCAGAAAGGAGAAAAAAATATCTAGTTGATTGATTTCCTTAATTTGCTTTCCAGCTGGTGGTTTTGGTGTGGTAGAGACACTTCATGGGGTTCCTGCCTTTAGTTATGCTAGTTGTAGCAGACCACTACCTTGAATCAAGAAAGCATGTTGGTCTAAGATTAGAGCCAGAACCCATCAGAAGGCTAGAATTTCTTTCCACTAAAAGTTCCTTTATAAATTCTTGTGTTTTGTCCTGTTTCTAGGTATATGTTTAAATGGTTTCAAAATTGATTGCTTTTAATAGTTCTTTTGTTATTGCTGACAGTTGTGGAGAGAGTAAGATGGAGATACACACAGCCTTTTCTTATTAACAGATTTCCTGTTATACATGTATTAAGGTTGTCGGCTTCTACTCCTGTTTCCTTCTTTCTCTCTCTCTCTCTGTCTTTTTTTTTTTTTTAAGCTTTCACTTGTTTCACCAGAGGGAGAAAGACTAGCTCAATTGTATTATCCTGTTAGATTGCTTAAATCATGTTTAGACAAAAAAAAAAAAAAAAAAAAAAAAAAAAAAATTACTTTCTGCTTTCTTACAGTTCATGATTTCCATTTTGTAAGGCATCTTTTCTAAATTTTGTGCTTTATTATTTTTGCGGTGTTGAGCGAATGAAAACAAACTCCAGTTCATAATTCACTTTAAAGAACATACCCTTTCTTTCTATTTTCTTGTTAAAACCAAATTGTGTGCAATTTGTAGGAAATTGAAACCACATTTTTCACTTAACTTTCCAAAATTAAAATTTATGAGGAAAAAGAAGCAATAACACAGTTGCAATCTGGTCATCTATAATTATCTGTGTGGTGTGAGCAGTTCCGCATTTGAAAAAAGTGACACGGATAACTTATCAAGATTTTACAACCATGGGACATTTTACTTCTTATTTGCTGCACTGGAGCCAAGATCTCCACAAAATGCTAAAAGTTACACTGTCAAACGTTTGAAAGTTACATGTGTGAAGAGGAGTTTTGAAATGTATAGAAAACAATGGATAGTATCTAAAAACAGTTGTTTTCCTCCCTCACTCAATAATGAAATGTATTACAGTAAAAATTTGCCATTATAGACTGTTCTTATTTCCAGTATTGTTCTTGATTTCAGTTACTTTAACATTCTCTTGTCACGCTCTACCGGGTAGGAGAAAAACCACAGAATTAGCGAGATGAACTATTTCTGTTTATTGGTGCTGCCATTGTTGTTTTGCTATCTCCACTTCTAAAGCTGTCTGCATCCTTATAGATTTCCTGAGAAAAGGATCCTTGAAGACATTCAAGTCCTAAGCTGTGATTTTTTTCTCTTGGAATAAATAATTTTTCCCCTTTTAATCTTGCCATCTAATTGTTTCTAAGTTAGAATCTAAAACTTTTTGCTATTATAAGAAATTTGGTACTTCAATCCTAGTTCTTAATAGAGGGAAAGTTCATTTAACAATGACTCCTTTGTGGAAATATGCTTATATTTAGACAACTTGATGCAGCTGTGGTGAAATCATTTGTGTTTTCATTCAGTAAACGTTTACTGAGTATCTATTTAGTTTCATGTATTCTGTTAGAATCTAAATATAGAGTGTGGAACAAAACACTACAAATAGTACCGCACATAGTAATTACTCCCTTGAACCTTAGCATGATCAACATCATTCTGGATAAAAATTTATCGACGGACAGATCTTTGACAGTACAAAAAAAAATGTCTAAAACCACTACAATCCTGAGTCTCGACTTAAGCTCAACTGAAATTGTACCCTTGCCTCAGCAACTTACAAATGCTCAAATGTTTTATAAATATTTTGGCCATGTCCATTTCTTGATTTGTAAGTTTATTCTGATCAATATATCAGAATTTTAAAAACGTATTCATTTAATGGATAAGTACTTACTGTATAACACAGTCTTCTAAGTGTTTTACAAATATTTAGCCCATTGAATCCCCGAACATCTTCTATAAGGAAGGCACTTGACTGTCCTGATTGAACAGGTAAGGAAACTGAGACATAGATTAAGACATTTGCCAGAGTTGCTCAAGTAGTGAGTGGAGGAGCCTAGCCAGACCGTCTGACTCCAGAATTCTTTCTCTTAACTGCTCCATTGTACTCTTTCCTCAGTACTTCAATATTTCTATAACTACGTATGTCTTTTAAAAGTGTGATGATCCCTGAGTGTATGATGCTTAGACATATCTGGTAGGATTCTGCAGACAGCTTACTCTGCTTGTAAGTGGGCAAGTTCCAAAGAGGCATCAGTACAGGAGTACCTGGCATGTGAAGGCCCTCAGGTCATTATGAGCCAGGGACAAACGAAACATGTGTCCTACCTTCCATTCATTCTAAGTTGTTCATTCACCCATCTCTCTAATACTTGCTTAGATATAAAAATAATATGTGCTAATTTAGAAAATTTAGAGAAAAACAGGATAGAATTTAAAGAGTTAAAATCATCTAATACCCATCACCCAGAGGTAACCGCTAAAAACATTTTTGTGTATTTCTTTCATATTTTTCTATATGTAATATATATGAACATTTTCTTCATATTTGTGGTTATACTGTATATGTGTTTACACACACAGTTTTATATCCTGTTTTTTTACATAGCCTAATAAGTATTTTCCCACGCATTAAAATTTCTTCATAAACATAATGTTAAAAGGCTGCATCATCTCCCACAGTGTGGATTCACTATATTTATCCATTCACTATTGCTAGAAATTTGTTTTGTTTATACTTGTATAATGATACAATCTTTGCTGTTTTCTCTAACTTTGATGCTTTAAAAACCATTGTAATTTGTGGTAACTAAATGTTCTATCCCTTTATGAAGATTTTTTTTAATGCCCTATTTTTTTTGCAAGTGGTAGATTTTTAAAAAAACTTTTGAAATAATTTTTTCATATAGTGCTTTTATTATTTGCACTACAAAATGATGCTATAAAATATAGAGTAGAAATAAAATATGCCCAAGTGTACACATGAACTGGCGATTAGTCTAGGAAATTATATCTAGCCATAAAGTGAGAATATTAAAGCTCTTGTATATATATTAATACAATCAGCCATACTTTTTAATGATAAGTATTTAATCTATCAGTGTCCTCTTTTTTTATCACCCAGTTGCAAACTAGATTCATTTGGGTAATTACCTTTGGTACTAAATGTATATTATCTGCCCAGTTAGGAAATAGATTGGAGGGAATTCAGAAATCAATAGTAATAAAGTAAACAGAGAAAATGGAATGTATTTCCTCTCTTACTATTTGTTTGAACCCACGCTACGAAAGACAGGGACCCTGTCTAATGGATGTCAGAGGATCACATGTAAACCCCATTGGGAATGGCTCTCCTTTAAGAATTGATCTGATATTTCAGGAAGTATCTTATTGTTTGAATATTAAAATGGTAGGTACTTAATGACAACTATGATGCTTTGACTTCTGCTGTTTACAGAATCGATTTCAGTTTCTCTTTCAATGTTTTTGTGTCTATTACTGGGTGCACCTCCTTTCTCTCTCAACCTCTCTTTAGCCTTCATAAAACAATTTTTGACAGAGCATTAATGTTAGGTTTACCAGTGTTATGCTAACCACAATCTCATTGTCCAAAGGGAGATAAAAATCCAGTGTCCCCATATACACCATGGAATACTATGCAGCCATAAAAAAGGATGAGTTTGCATCCTTTGTAGGGACATGGATGCAGCTGGAAACCGTCATTCTTAGCAAACTATCACAAGAACAGAAAACCAAACACCGCATGTTCTCACTCATAGGTGGGAACTGAACAATGAGATCACTTGGACTCGGGAAGGGGAACATCACGCACCGGGGCCTATCATGGGGAGGGGGGAGGAGGGAGGGATTGCATTGGGAGTTATACCTGATATAAATGACGAATTGATGGGTGCTGACGAGTTGATGGGTGCAGCACACCAACATGGCACAAGTATACATATGTAACAAACCTGCACGTTATGCACATGTACCCTAGAACTTAAAGTATAAAAAAAAAAAAAAAAAATCCAGTGTCCCATATTGTTGACTACAAAAGAGGCTCTCTGTAGTTTCAATGTTGATGTCATCATGAGAAAAAATAATTCAATACTCAGAATGGGACCTGTACCTCTACTTTAGCACAAACATGGGAGAGATAGTTTACCTTGCCCAGACCTCTAAATATTCTAGCAGGCTAATGAAACTCTGAGAAAAGGCATGCCCGGCTTCCCTTGTTGATATGCTAAATTCCACAGCCAAGAAAATATTCCTGCTATGTAAAAGAAACTCATAACTGCTATTAGTCAGTGTATATTCACCTCCCTCATGTAATATAAAAGTATTACCTGTTTTCCCCCAATTCTAAACTCTATAGGAGTTTATTGACTTATGTCACAACTAATGGCATTCCTAGGAGGTATACTAGAGCCCACTTTCACAGTTTTCTACCAAGTGTTGACTTCACTGTAGCATGGTTGATCCTAGACTCGTGACCTGATTTGGCGGTGCCTTCCACAACAAAGTTTCAAGGCCAGGAATATAGTGAGTTAGGAATCTCTTTCTGTGTTTAGAGGATTATAGTCACTGTTGGTTTTAGAATCTTGGCCAAGGGGCAGACTATTAGATCCTGAGTTTATTTCCAAAGCAAAAGCAGGAAATCTAAAGAGATGGCATTGCATATTTTGGGAGGTGGATCTTCTTCATGATTTCCAGTATTTTAATGACAATTAGAAAATTGTTTTTGGGCCGGGCGCGGTGGCTCAAGCCTGTAATCCCAGCACTTTGGGAGGCCGAGACGGGCGGATCACAAGGTCAGGAGATCGAGACCATCCTGGCTAACACTGTGAAACCCCGTCTCTACTAAAAAATACAAAAAACTAGCCGGGCGAGGTGGCGGGCGCCTGTAGTCCTAGCTACTCGGGAGGCTGAGGCAGGAGAATGGCATAAACCCGGGAGGCGGAGCTTGCAGTGAGCTGAGATCCGGCCACTGCACTCCAGCCTGGGCGACAGAGCGAGACTCCGTCTCAAAAAAAAAAAAAAAAAAAAAAAAAAAAAAAAAAAAAAAAAGAAAATTGTTTTTGATAGGACCCAAGTAGTTTCAAATTCCAAAAGAACTTAAATATGCTTCTATCTTTCACAAAGTCCGATTGTAAATGATGTCTTTATTAGCAGAGATACATACTCTCACACCCTTGTGACTTTAAGAGGCCACGTACTCAGGAAGAGGTATGTGTTTCCTCAAGAAGCTTGCTTCTCCTGGCATAGAAGGGCAGTCAATCTAGGCCCTCTTCCACAGGGAATTGCCATGCTATGGGTCACGACTTGACAAGATTGCTTTGGGGACACACCTCAAACTCTTGCTTAGGTTATTCTGCTCTGGAGAGACAAAGTGGAACTTTCAAACAGGCCAAATATTTCAAGAGAGAAATCTGCAGTTAGTTTTCTTCCCCCCTCCTTTGATCATTATACCATCCTCTTACATCTGCCAGGCTCTATTTGCAAGCTTCATCTTCCCTCAGTAGGCACATTTGAAGCCTGCTTAACTGGTACGCAGTGGGCAGAATGGCATTATTTGTGATTCCTTTGCCACTGACTGTAGCGGTGATGGGAGGATGTCAGTTTTGCAAGGGCAGCATTATTTGATGCTCTTGCTGCTCAGCCCCAGAACGCTCATTTGGTTGTGAAGATGAGCACTTAATATGCTCTCTTCTTTTCTCTCCTGTCCCTTCCATATTCCTGCTGAATCTCACATTCCTCTAAGCACAGCCCTGAGAATGCCAGCCTTCAGACAAGCCAGAAAGAAGACACTCTGTGAAAATGGGGCATTAATGGTTTGTGAATCCAAAGATAGTTAACTGATATGTGCATTCAATTAAGATTAGTTTTTCAGTTAAAAGACTCCCCAGGAAGAGCGGCTTTATTCTCATTTCTGGGGTATGAGCAGTTAATGAAGAAGGCATACCAGAATTCCACCCATGTTATCCAGAATTGCCTCTGGATTCCATAACCATTTTCAACTTACTTGATGAGGGGAAACTTGCCAGGTGAGATTAAACAAGCTGAAAGATGGTCATGGAGAAGAACGTGTCATTTCCCATCTTCTTGTGAGTGACATCACCACCACGCACCTCACAGAAACTGGTTTTGTATTTAAGTGTGATCCATTCTGGCAACTTTCCCTTTTAAAACGTGTGTCTTAACCGAGTCAAGTCTTTATATAGCATATGTGGATATATAGTTATATCTTTCAAGTCGAAGACAGATATTTTTGCTGTAGGCATCTTTTACTATTTGTTTTCTCCTGTGTTGCCCTGAAGGGAAAGATAACACCATTGCTTCCAATGTATTAGCTAAATGCTTCCACAGGGGCAGTCCATCATAGAGGAGCCAGTGAACAACAGTGACAGCCTGCCCTGGTTCAGCTCTTACTGCTGTGCAACTTGGGCAAGATCCGTTATCTCTCTGTTGTCCTAAGGGTCTTTGTCCTGTAAAATGGTGATGATAACAGTACAAACTTCACAGAGACGGCTAAGAGATGGCGATTTGCAAGATAGTGCTTAGCACGGTCGCTGGCACATGGTCATTGTGCATCAATTACTATGAACTACTATTCTTATCTCATTTCCATTACAAGAATGTAGGTAAAGTCACAGCATGTTGTTTTTAGTCTTGGAGGTTTTTGCAAAACAGCCTTTAAAGGACAACTTGGCAATGGCTTTAAAACATGTGGATGCTTTGTAGACATGGTCCATGATACTTTCAGGGTCCTGGGAACGTATGTTGTCTTCCTTTTAGTTGGTGTTTGTTTTACAAAATGGCAGGTCCATTTGGCTTTGAAATGGCCAGCAGTAGTAGGAGATAGATCACCTATATGAAGATGTTATCTGAATGACAGATTTGATGTCTTTTTCCATAGGTGCAGTTCAATCACATTTCATTTCTTTACCTGCTAATCCTTCACCCAAGACTAGCAGTCACACTTTCTCATCTGTGAAATAGGAATTACCAACCTTTTGGGGGTATCCGAAGGAAAAAAAAAGTTTGCAAAAGTGAAATGCTCAGAACCACTTCTCAACAAATGATCCTGTTTAAGTCAGGCTTACATGGAGGAATGATGCAGGGGAACTGGGGGTGGGTTCGGTTCCAACATTTGAGTTTTAGTTGTGATTCAGCTATTGACTAGCTGTTGATTTTGCACTAGTCACTTAGACTCTCCAAGCCTGGTTGTGTTTGCTGAAGGAAGATTTTTGCAATAATAAAGTTCTGAAGTTGATTGAGTAGATGCGCCTTTGCCCCTCTCTACCTGACCACATCAAGATCACACTGTTAAATCTAGAGTTAGAAAGGAGACTTAGAAGAATGTATTTGTATCTAAAAGTTGTTTTGGTACCTTTTGAAAAATGCAATCCAGTATGTTTGATTTATGTCCTTAAAGGGTCACAACACCTATTGTCCCAATATAATCACAAAAATTTTCCATTTGAGAACAGGTCAGCAGTTTATCAAGCCGATCTCCGCTCCTGTAGATATGTCCCAGCCCTCTGAAAAAGCCAGCAACAATATCTGACATGTTGGTCTCAGGCAAAGTGATTTCCACAGATGGAGCTAAATATGTATTTTTATTTCCTCTAAATTCACCAGGCTTCAATAGGAGCAGGGAGATTATAGAGACAGTATAGAAGGAAGGTCACTTTGTTTTTCCTTGTTGGTTTTAAGCAGGTCCATTCCACCCATCAATATAGAGAGAAATGCAAGATTCAGTTTGGGGAACTTTAGTCTCTTAATTCCAGTTAGAAGGAAAAAGAGGTCCAGAGGAATCTTAGCAAGAACAAGAACTTTTGTTAACACTAGATGGCATTTCTAAAGGCCTTTGCCCACTTGGAAAAATCATTTGTGTGGCCACTGGGCCTACTTTTGGGGATGCCTCTGAACTTAATAAAGATTCAGTCTCTAAGCTTAAAATTATTTCATCCTCCCCACCCAAAATAGTCAATTTGCCCTCCAGAAAGCTTGTACCCATTTCTAACCAACCATCTGGGTCTAAGAGTTCTCATTATCTCCATTCAAGTTGCTGTCATTGAGAATTTAACCTATTGTCACTTTTATTAGTAAAAGCTAACCTACTTTTGTTTCATCCTGTGCTCTGACAAATGCTATACTCTAACAGCATCCTGTCATAAAGTCTTCTAATGATGCGTGTACCTTCGGAGAACCATTTGCAGCTCTTAGACAAGCTAAAGAGAAATATTAACTGAGTCTTCCCCCAAGCTGGGAATAACCCAAAGCAGTAGTAATAAAAACTGAATCATGATGTCCTGAAACATGGACTGTGCTATCCTATCCTTAAAAGTTCAGCGCATAACTTTGGCTAAGCCTCTCTTTCACTCCCTACACCCACCCACATTATTCCATGGGAATTAGGAAAGCCTCTCCAGCACCTGGGATGGCACACGAAAGAAAGAATCAGAGCCGGAAGAGGGAGGCTGATTGGTTTCTTCTGCTTAGGTTAGTGGATTACTGGGGTGTTTGCTTATAGATCAACAGCACCAGCCAACATTATTTTCACTTCCTCCTGGACAGTGTAGTCCATATTCCAATTAGAACCCCCACCCTCCCTCTTTATCCTCTACATTTAGACAACAAATTATATCCACATGGCAATTTCTTTCTAATGCAGTTATTAGACCTCTTTCTTTGGGGCCTAAATTCAAATGAGATTATGAAAGCCTTTGGGTCAGTAATGTAGCGACTGGTCCAGTCTCTTCAGCTCTTGAGAACTGACGTAGGCACTAATGAGATAAATTCATTAAAATGCTTTTACACGGAGACTTGGTAAAGATACACAACACAAAGAGTCTTCTGTGTACCTGGTTGAGGTGGGTGGGTTCAAACCTTTTCCTTGCCAAAGGTCAGAACCAGTGTCAAATTTACAGCAAACCCACTTATGATGCTTGGTGTTCCCTTTGGTTTTTATTGTCACAGTAGGTATTACCTGACCAAGAAGTAATTACACCATTATTTTTTATGTGGTGCTTTATTACCTGCTTTTCAAAATTGGTTTCCACCATCTCACGAGCTAATAGCAACAAATATGTGATTGTAATGTTCACTCCGTCAGGAGACCTGGGGTTATTGCGGAAGTGGCCACATACCCATTGCCCACACAATAACTGTTACTCCAAAACAAGTGAACTGCTTAACTAAACATCTATTGATTGTAAGACGCTGGGGACCAATATTAAGACCACCAATATCCAAAGGGGAAGATTAAATTCTAGTTATGTATACACAGTATTTTGTCAATATTTTGTGGTGAGGAGACAGATCACAAGCCCAAATCTAGGGTAGATTAGAAGAAGTAGAACTTCATTGGATACCTTAAGTCATTAACGTAGTTCCATCCACTTCTTAAAAGACAGGCATTAAGAGTGTGAGCAGAAAACATCAAGAACCATGGAAATCCCCTCATCTTCACTCCTCCAAACATATAAACTGAGATTAACCAAATCTAAAAGTCAACTCAAGGTTTATCATCATAGTTGTTTCAGGTAAATGTTGTAGCTTTTGTCTTGAGGCACCTGAAGTTCTACAGTTTCCTTTAGGACTGGGAACTGATCTGGGACTGAGTGTCCTCCACACTTTCTTGTATGGCTCTTATGATAAGCTAAGCTACAATTGGGCAAACAAGTTTGCCAACCCTTACTCATTTAGGTTCATACCTTTTTACTGGGAGTTACAGAGTGAGACTGAAGAAAACCAGAACTTTAGGGTTAAAGCATCCACAAGTTTTCTGAAACTGTGTGTGCCATTTATGCTAATGATATTAGTATAACATTTACAACTTCCAAATATAGTAATTTACAAATTTGCTTACATTTACAACCTCTCCTCAGACCTCTTCTGGTTGGTTACTTGACTGCACTAAATGGTGTTGACAACCCCTTATATTCTGAGTTCCTCATTTTATTTCAGTGACACTATTCTCTCCTGGTATTCTTTCTACCTTTTTGTCCTGCATTTGTCCTGTTTTGTCTCTCAATCTCTCTCTAACCATTCCTTACCTGCTTGTGTTCCCCATAGTGTTGTCTGTCCTGGGTTCTCTTTTCACATGTGGTTTTTGCTATTACCTATATCTTGGTGTTCCCTATAGAATTAACTCCATCACTGATATTTTTCCTGAGCTTCTGGTTTTTGTTTTGTTTTTTTGTGACGGTGTCTCACTCTGTCACCCAGGCTGTAGTGCTCACTGCAACCTCCACCTCCCAGATTCAAGCAATTCTCCTGCCTCAGCCTCCCAAGTAGCTGGGACTACAAGTATGCACTACCACACCTGGCTGATTTTTGCATTTTTAGTAGAGACAGGGTTTCACCATGTTAGCCAGGCTGGTCTTGAACTCCTGGCCTCAAGTGATCCACCTACCTTAGCCTCCCAAAGTGCTAGGATTGCAGGCGTGAGCCACCGTGCCCAGTCTGAGCTTCTGTTCTTTATTCTCAACTGTCTACTAAATATTTTTACCTAGATGTTCTTCTGGCACCTAAATTCCAGCATGTCTGAAATTGAACTCATGATTTTTTTTCCTCCTGTATATAGTTTTCTTTCTGCAAAATGGCCACTGTTTCCACCCAGTCAGATAAATTAGAAATGTCAGTCATCCCCCATTCTTCCTATCCCCTTACATCTGGCATGTTACTGAATTCATGTAGATTTTATTCCAAAATATCTCTGAAATCTACTTTTTCCTCCCTGACCACCCCATCATTAGTTGGTCTTTTATTTTCCATTTGGATTATTGCAATAATGCTGCCTTTAAGAGCCAGCCTTCATTTTACTTCCTTTGGCTCTTTAAAATGTTGATCACATTGTGTTGCTCCTACGATCTCAAAAATCTTAAATGACTCCTTGTTGTCTACCTGCTCTTAGCAAGGCACCAAGGCCAATACTGCTACTCATGGTTAACCTTTAACACCTCATTCTCAACATGTTAAGCTGTACTCGCCCCAAACTGGAGCATCCAACCCTACTTGAACACATCTTTTCTATAACTCTTTCCCTTTGCTCATTCTGTTCCTATTGCCTGGAATGCTTTTCCTGTCCTTTTCAGTAGAAAAAGCCTATTTATCTTTCCATACCCAACTCAGATATATGAGCTAAGTTTTCCTGACTCGACTACAGAGAATTAGTTTTTCCTCCTTTGGTGCAGTGTACTATTTTATATTAGTAATGCTACAGTTTTGTATCTTTTGGGGTAGCCAAATACAGGCCTATCTCCCCACTGGATTATGTTCTTCTCAAGGGTATGGCACAGTGCCTAGAAGAGTTTTTCAAATAGAATCATTTCCAGCTGGGGATGCACAGGGCACTGGACTTGAATGCTGTACATCTTTTTCTTTTTATCTTCTTAAGCATGGGGCCTTATATACAGCAAACCTGCAATTTTATTTAATTAATTAAACAGTACAAAACATCCCAAGTCTGGAAATGAATCCCTTCTTAATTAGGTGTCTCCTACCTATCTTTTTCTTTGTTCACAGAACTTACATTGTTTTGAAATGGTTGTGTCCTACTCCAGATGGAACTCATTTTCAGGGTAATATTTGAGAACCAGAGGTGGTAGAATTCTTTGAACTGTAATTCCAAGTTAGCGTAAAGGAAGGAGGAAGGTTGAGTCCCAGAGACAAGTATAACATACCCGCTGTTCTAGAACCCTGCATCTTCCTGCTGTTGTATTTGCCACACTGTTTTAGGATTCTGTTTGTGTCTTTCTGCCCCTCTAGACTCTGGAGTTCCTTGAGAGTGGGGAATATGTAAATATGTCTAATTAGTCCTGTATTCATTGCACCTGCCCCTGTTTCTAGCACATGGCCTGTATTCTATTAATAGTAATAACAACTGCCTCTTGAGTATTTATGTGCTAATCACTGTACAAATAATAGCACATTAAATCTTTACTTTATAGTTGAGGAAGACTTAAAGAATGTAAGTGACTTTTCCAAAAGGAACATATATCCAGTCAATTATGTAGCCTGGCTGCAATCTAGCTCAGTCTTACTCCAAAAGTGTTGGGGCAAAGGGAAGAAGAGTGTGTTATTAGGAAACTGAAAGTCAAATGAGTTCTGGAGTGTTTTCATGGAATATAAATTGAGACAAAGGAAAGGACCAAAACAGATTATAGATAGAAGGATACTTGAAGAGCAAAAACAGTATCACAAAAGTCCTAGAAGCCAAAATTATTAGAGATCTGCTCTGAAGAGCCCTTGGTTGGCCTAACTCGCTGCTCTAATTAACAGGTTCAGAGTAGAGCTCTTGAGGCAGACTGCCTGGGTTTGAATCCCAGCCCCTACATTCATTAGCTCTGTGGATTTAGGCAAAGTCTTAACTCCGCAAGCCTTAGTTTTCTTCTGTGTCTAATGGGAATAATGATAGTACCTCCTTGTAGAGTTGTGAAGGATATGTTAATCCATATAAAGTGCTTGGCACACAGTACGTCCTTAGGAAGTGTGAGCTGCTGCTTCTGCTGTTGTAATTATTAAAAGAATACAAGATACACATAAATGAATGTAATTCATTGTGGCACTTCATATTATGCTTCTGAGTGAATCCATATTTTCTAAACTTATCGACCAAGGTGTCCCTACAAACTTATTGGGATGCTATGAGATATTTTAAACTTGAGGGAAACAGTGATTCTTCAAGTACATCAGATAGATACTGGATAAACTACCAGTCTAAAGGTAGTTCAAAACTCAATATTACATTACACTGCTTTTTTTTTTTTTTTTGACAAGGTCTTGTTCTGTCACCCAGGCTGGAGTGCAGTAGTGAAATCATGGCTCACAGTGGCTTCGACCTGTCCAGCTCAAGTTCTTCTTCTCCCACTTCAGCCTCCCAAGTAGCTGGAACCACAGTCATACACCACCATGCTCGGCTGATTTTTTAATCTTTTGTAGAGATGAGGTCTCACTATATTGACCAGGCTGGTTTCAAACTCCTGGGCTGCAGCTATCCTTCTGCCTCAACCTCCCAATGTGCTAGGATTACAGGTGTGAACCACTGTGCCCACCCTTATAGTGCATTCTTTTGATGGTGTCATACCTTTGCAAAGCTGGTTTTCAGCATTTACTGTGGTTTAAAAAAAAAAGGGCCATGTGAAAACCAATATGGAATCAAAAATGAGGGTGGCTGTGTTTAGTCTGATTCTGAGGTGTGCAAAGTTGTGTGGTGCCCACCAGGAACACATGTTTCACTAGTAAATTGTGATTATTTTAAAATGAAACAAAATGTTATATTTTTCTGTCAATTTCTTTATTTTTTTTCAAATATGTATGTCCTACTAAGTTGCTAAAGCATACAGGTTAAGCTGTTCGCATCTAAGTAGTTAATAACAGAACTGTTGGGCATTGCTTTTGGCTTAGGGATGCTTTGAAGAGATTGCTGAGATACTCAGGGTATTGTGAACAGAGAAAGTTTGAGGAGCTCTAAAGTAGACAATAAATGTATAAACAAAATGTGTATTAAAAGAAAAGGGTTCTAGACTGTAATAGTCAGGGGGAGGAGACTTCTTAGGATCAAGATGCTCAGCAAAAATAATCACTTATGTTAGGTCAATACTGAAGAAGCCTGATTCCGTTTATTTTTAAATCAAGATGCTATTTACGTTGGAGCTTTGGCTGATAAAAACTTCCAGGCTTATCTGCAAGGCCATTGTAGCTCTCTTCCCCATGGCATACTTGTTATAAGTTCTCTTTAATTCCATTAAAATGTTACCAAATAATCACTTAATCTTCTAATATCTTCCAGTTACAAGTACTTTCCTGTCTTATTAGTGGAATTAGTGGATGATTTGGAGTCACTTTTTTATCACCATTCTTGGGATTTGTTTTTCCTTCCCAGTGGGACCGTCTACAGAGCTCTGTTGTAACTTCGTTACAACTCTTCTGAAACCTGTCCACTGGTTCGGAGGAAACGACTCTGTGAACAGTGGGAGTCATTTGCTGAGTTGTCTCATAAAACCATGATATTAACAATCACAAGCAGGACTTCAGCCCAGAACTCCGCATTTGGTCAGTGCAAGGCTCAGGGAAGGGTTTCTTCGCCTTGGAGCCTGACTTGGTGCTGTCCCCTGCTGAGAGCCATAAGTCGCTGGTAGGCTTGTTCTAGGAGAGTAATAAGTATTGTTGTTTAGCAATTGTGTTGTTGAAATTCAGCTCCACTATGTCTGACAGTATTTATCTAAAATACTTTCCCTGGTGCGTGTTCAAGTTCCAGTAAACCGTGTCTTATTGTGCGACCTTTTCATTTTCCAGTGAAAAGGGATCAGCTCGTCAGATAAAAGCTACAAGCCAGAGTACAGGAAAAATGCGTGCTCAGAAAATCCAAGCATGATTGAAAACAAGATGTGTTAAATCAATGCGGTTTATCGCCTGCCTATTCCCGGCAATTGCTGTTCTAAGCTCATTCTGAACACACACGGGATGATAAAAGTATAGTGTCACAGCACTTGCTGGGGTGGGGATGTAAGAAAACATGTTTATCAGACAGGCTGGGTGATTTTACCTCCTCGATAACAGCTAATGTCAAAACTCTTTAGGAAGAAATCTGAAGAACAATTATAGAAGTAATATTACTCTAGTTATATCAGAAACTATGCCAGTAGGGAAGAGAATTATGGACGTATCCTTAAATGTTAAGAAAGACAGAATATGTTGGTCTCCAATATTAAATGCCATCATCCATTACACAGTGGAAATTATTCTTCTCTTCTCATTTAAAGAAGCAAATTTGGCTTTGAAACCTAATCATAAATGATCCAAATAAAAAAAAAACACCCAAAATGAAAAAAGATTGAAAGGCAAAAAAAAAAAAAAAAAAAAAAAAATGTGTACATTAAACTTCTGTTTGCTCAAGGGATTTAATTTTAGTTTTAAACTTGGATCAAATTTGAGAATCTAAATTAAGGCTCCTGGAAGGCCATGCTGTTCAGAGCACATCATACACAGTAACAGGCAGGTTTTCTCATCAACTGTAGTACACTTAGAGAGCAGTACAATTTTTCCTAATTATTGGAGATTCACCTACTTCCCATTTTAGACAGAGTGTTAGCCCTCCAGGGCAAGAAAGGGGTCTGTTCATGAAGAGATGCTCCACTTCTGCCAGTAGCTTCTCACATACATCCAGAAAATGCCAACCAGTTGTGGTATAAATTGGTTTAATGTATCTCAGAGACAGCATTTGTGTCTCTTTCTCTCTAAAGTCAAATCAGCATTTGAGAGCTCCTTGTAGGCTTAGACCCGTAAGAAGAACTTGATGAGACAGAAAACAGTTTCTTGAGCATTTGGGGGCAAATTTAAAATACCAGGGTGGCCTCCCCGAAAGGTTTGTGTTGGTTGACGTGGTGAGCCTTACGTAACAAAATCAGGCCACAAAATGGCTTGTTCATGTGTAAAATGTCAGGAGCTGAGGCACAGAGATTCCTGTTAGTGCTGGGATTTTGTTTCACAGATATTTAGTAAAAACAGCAGTTTAATTTATTTGGTATCAGGACTTGTTAATGTGCTGCAAATTGAGGTTCATCAATATTAACATAAAATAGTCATCTTGGAATAAAGGACTGCAAAAATATAAACAATGAGGCTTCTGTGCTAATTTATGCAACCAACTCTTTCTGTGCCTCAGTTTCCCACCTTTGAATTAGGAGTAATTTTTAACATTTATGTCAAGGGCACGTTGTAGGAACCAAGGAGATAATTTCTAGAAAGTACTTTGTTATTACTGAAAAGAGTCTTATATGACCTCAGGCTATGTTTAAAATGGCACCTCTACAAGGAATCATAGTGACTGCCTGTTAACACCTACAATCTTCAGAGGCCTTATAACTTAGAGAATAATTGACTTCAAGATGCAAAATCCTAAAAATTAGTTTTCTTTTGCAGATGCCTTTGAAAGTAACCTGTCAAAATGTAAATTGGCATAAATTTTACGAAGGATAGTTAGGAGATATGTATACTGAAAGACTTGAAATGTGCATATTATTTTATCCTGAGAAGTGCTCATTATAATGCTTCTTAAGTAAGTGAAAATTTTGGGGAAAAAACCCTACATTCTAGTTAGTGGAGGATTTGTTACATAAATTATGTCTATCTGTATAATACTACCGCAGCTACAAACATGAAAAAGAAAGAGATAGGTATAAGCATGTATATAATCTATATTTTTATAAAATATATAAAATAGTATTGTGAAAATGTTTGAAAGCATACTAAAATATCAATCATGCTTCTACATGAATGGGGATATTACGGAGGTTTCACCACCTTTAAACATTTTCTTAAATATAATAATTATGTTAACATCGCTTTTAGCTTTAGAAAACCAGTAAGGTGATTTCATTTTGAAAAACAAAAGCAAGTCTCCTAATTCTTTGTTCCACTTCTTGATTGCTTTTACTTCTCCAAGAGTTGTTAATTTCCAAGCATATGCAAGTTCTTTGCACTCCAAGCTACAGTCCTGAGGATCTTCCCTCATCAGTCTTCCTCCGAGTGCCCCTGCTTTGTTTCATCCTCCTAGGCTCTTTGCTTTTCAGTTGACCTTCTGTCTTCAGCCTTTGCTTTCCATGTTGCCCTGGCTACACTCTTTGTAAAAAGGACTTAGCCACTCAAGCCACCTAATATCTCTGATTGTGCCTGTGGTAGAGAGAGGTATTGCTTCCTTTGCTTGATTTTTGAATCTCAAAGTTGTTGTCACACATCAAGAGACCCGAAGACGACAAATAAGACATCAGGGCGTGTTCAGAGGCAGTTTGGAAATTTTCCTCTGGCTTCTTTATTGGTTAAGTGTGCCTATGTTGGCTTCGTCTTGACACCCTTGTTGCAGAAAGTTACAGCTTTCTGTGGTTCAGTGAGTCCTCCCCTGAAGCCCTTCTGAGCCTCACTCGCTCCAGAGGCAGGGGCACCCAGCTGTAAAAGCATTTCACAGGAAACCAGGAGCTCTACTTGCAAGGAATTTGGTGTTAGGTTTCTTAGGAAGTGTATCGCTTCCACCGAAGAGGTGACCTGGCTTGCCGTTTGTGCATCAAACATCTAGGCAGGTAATGGAATATCCAAATGGCTGGAAGTGCAACAAATTTCCTCATGAACAGTATTTCTGGCCTTGTTTAGGTTTCTGGTTGATTTTTCGGTTTATATATTTTAAACTCAGTCTTAAAGATAGATTCGTGAAGATAACTTGCTGTTTTATTGTTTACCTCTGGTTGTTAATTTAGTGACTGAGGGGAAAATGGGGCCATTATGGAACAAAAAGTCTCTGCCTAACACATATGTAATAACTCTCATGCCCAGAATGGATCTGCCTTGGAGGGAAATGCTCTGCTGTTACTCCTTTAGTTCAAATATAGAGTAGTCACCAGGGAAGCTTGGAGACCCAGGTGCTAGTTTTATCATTGCCTCTGCTATGAGATTTTATTTATTACTTGGCATAGAGTCTAGATATTTGTTTGGACATTAAATGGCAATAGAATATTAATATTGCCTTCCTAATATCTGCATTTCTTTTTATTTCCAGTCAAAATGACATCATGTCACACAACCATTAAAAAAAGGAAATTAAAACCCCAGAAATATGTGAAAGCACGGCAGTGAGTCGCTAAGCTATAAAAGCAGGGAACTCTGTGAGCCAATGTTGGAATGGCACCCAAAGCACTTTTCCCCTGGTGTTTCTGAACAGAACTCTGCAGCCTCTCGTTTCCATTGTTTCCAAGAATAAGTATTCAAGAAGTTAAGGGGGACGGAGGAGTGACTTCTTTAAAAGGAAACTCCAAAAAGAGAAAAATCAATTTTCATAACTGAGAATGCATCTGGCTTGACTGTATGATTTTAATTTGCAAATAAACCCCCTTACAGAGAATTTCCTTTATTTGATGTGTTTGTGAAGTGGATTTCTTTAAAAAAGAAAAAGAGACTATAGGCATAGAAAGGCCACATATATATTTGGTTAGAATTCACTCATTATTAAGAGTAAAGCTTGTGATTAGTATGAGTGCATAAAAATAGTTGTGTTATCTCGATTTTCTTTGTGTATAGCATTTCATGCTCCATGCACATTTGGACATTAGAGATTGTAACTTTGTAGAACCAGAGCTGTTCTGTCTTGACCACCACCTGGATTGAAGCCCATAAAGAGAAAGGCTGAGAGACTGGTTGGAATAAAAGTTACTGGTTGCCTTTAGGGGTCTGAGATGATGAGATCTGGAAGGAACCTAAAGCCCTCTAGATGATGAGATCCGGAAGGAACCTAAAGCCCCTCTGCAAGCAGTCCCAACATGAAGCCAGAATAAAACAGTTTGATTCTTTTAACCATTTCATAAACTTTTTTTTCAAAAGTAGTAATGTTGATACCGTTGAAATGGCATCCTGGTGCATACAACAGATACATCCCACCAATATCCATTCCGCAATATCACATCATAGCTGTGGGTGAGGGGATCCTTCTGAAATCTCAGCTGAGACATCACCCTGCAAGCTTGCTCTCCTGTTTAGGAGCATTTGATCTTGATTTTTATGCATTTGCAGGAAATGTTTCCGATGTACCCCTCCATAAGCTGTACACAACCCCACAAAGTCCTACTATGTGGGTTCAGTAAATATCTACCAGTAAATGAGTTTGAAGGGGTCAGGGGAAGACAGCTTGAATTCAATTGCTGTGGTCCCTCAATAACCTGATGTTTCTTTAATGTAGCCCCATTAAGTGTATTGTGACCCTAGACTTTGTCAGAAAGAAGAGCAGAGGTGGTGACTATGAGGAGGACCCGACTGTGAGATGCTGAGCTGCGTCCCAGCTCTGCAAGTAGAGGATTTCATTTGTCTTTGGGGGTTGGATTATGTGTACCTTTCAGAAAGTTTGTTTTTAAGGGCTGATGATGGTATTGTGACACTAAACAGTTCATTCCTACGAATGCCACCCCCTCTCCTTGAGCATATGGTAAGCACTAAAAATGATTACTGAATAAATGTATAATGTCTTCTGGAATTTTTAAAATGCATACATTGGCCCCATTTTATTCTCATGATATAAACATTGAGGCTTTTCTATTTGGGATAACGGATTCTTCTAAACCTACGATACTTCCTTATTCAGTTACCATTCCTAACTGGTTTAGGGTGACGCCCTCTCAAACCCTTTTCAGAGAGTGTGGACTGGGTATTTGGAAGCAGGGCCACACAAGCTGTTCTCATCATTCTATTCCTCTTGCAGTTTACAGCTTCATCTGTTTTTCTTTTTTCAATCTAAGATGCTCATGCTTCTTTATTTGTGGTTAATTGTGTCCAATTAAGGTTTTTTATTTTTCTTGCTCTACCAGATTCTCGGAATTGTCCCAAGTTTGAGGGGAAAAAAAATTGGTTAGTCCCATTTCTTCTGGTGCCTTCTGAGCCCTGCGCTTGAGTACAATGAGGTCACTTTGTTGAAGGATTAACTTTATATTACATTCTTGCAGAGTAGATGTATGTCCCTAAGGTATGACTACCCCCACTGATGAAATAAATATACCATTCTTTATGATTCCTCCGTTACCCTCTCTGTTGATTTTCAGAGAGTTTATGAATAGTCACATATTTATACAACTGGCCAAAAGTATACTACTTATTTTTCTTATGGTCTGTAATAACCTATGCAAGGTTATTAAAGAGTATACAGACCCCTTTTAAAGCATAGTTTCTTATGTCATTACTTTATACAAGCAGGTCAGATTCCATCTCAGCAACAATCTCTTGCTCTTAACCTTTTTCTCTGATTATAAAAGTAATGTATGTTCATTGTGGAAAATTTAGAAAATTCACAGCAAAAAGAGCAGGAAGAAAAGCACTTTAAGACCCACTACTTAGAAGCAACTACTATTTGGCAGTTTATACACAGACACATTTTCTTTCTTCTATATGTTTGTTTAAAAAAGTAACTATATTGTATACGTGCTCCTGTAATCTACTTTTTAACCAAGCAATATATCAGTAAATATTTTTTCCTATGTCATTGCTTTTGAGGATTGCATCATATTCTATTCCACGGGGGTGCCTTAAATTAGCCATCCCTCACTTCCCAGATATTTAATATATTTTTTGTGGGGGCAATTAAAATAACAATCTTTGTCAGATGGCTCCCCCGCACTCAGTAATTGGTTTAATTTTTTTTCTCTAGTCAGTGCAATCAGATAAATCATCAGGTTCCTTTGGATCTAGGACAGTGAGCTTTGTCTAGCATCTTTAATGTTAGCTTTGTCTGCAGCACTGGACAATTCCATTGTAATATTCAATACCTGTGTTGAGGGCCAGTTAACTTGTTTAAAACTATGAACAGACAGCAAATCATAAAGGCATGGGACAAAAGTTAAAAACCCTTGCCTTACTCTTTAAATATTTCCTCTCTCATAGTACACGTCCATGGAGTAAATCCTTATTTTTCTTTGAATAATGAGTTTAATATGTCTAATTCAATTACTCGGTGACAGCAGAATGACTTCTCCTCAGCTCTTTAGCTATTAGTTCCATATGATATTTGAATTGGTTCTTTTAATTGCTGATATTGTCGGTCATTCCTCTGTGAGTTGGCCATATAGCCGGAGAAACATATCCCTCCCCGCCATACATCAGACAGTCATTCAGCTAACAACCATGAATTTCTAGACACAATAGGAATTCATTATGCTAATGATTGAAGAGGTGGGGCAACAATTCCAATTTTATTGGTACCTTAGACTGAAAAGTAAAACCAAGAATTAGAATTTTCAGGATGCTGAATTATGTTTTCAGATACTAAAATGATGCATTTAATTGTCTAAAGCTACTATGTATGGTTAAACATTTTTGTTGGCAAGTAGCACTATGGGCGGGGGGTGGATATCATAAATAAACCTTGGCGCTCATTCCTGTCTCTCTCATGCATTTCTTGATTAAATACCGTGGATTTTACAAGTAACAGCTTCCCTGAATAAAGAATTCTATGGCATTTTCTCTACAAGTCTAATTTGAAAAAAGAATTCTTCTCAAGGGTTTAGAAATTCATAAAATGGAAAGAATAATAAATATTGTGTCCTAACTCATATACTAGTATAGATAGAAAGATTTGGTACACCTGGGTGTAATTTTAGTTAATTTCCATAAGAGACAGGTTGAAAGTTTACTGTTTGGAAATGGGGGGGAGGGTTGACTAAATCTCATATTTGCAAAAATGATGACATTATCTTAAATGAAAATGCCACTCTATTAATGACTTCAATAAGCATTGCATTTGGGGAAAAAATCTTTTTAATAAAAAGTTACCTAAAGTTCATCTAACTTAAAATATACAAGTGAAGAAAAAGTACTTACTCTGATTTATGTGCTTTTGGAGGTGTAATTATTGGCTTTTTACTCACCTATGTAAAACAATGTACTTTTGTAAATGGATTTCTGGCCACTTTATGCAGCCTTTTTTTTCCTTTCTTTTTTTCCTTACATAAAAAGTAAGCACTGTCAATCAAGGAATTTTAAGGTTTATTTCCTCTTTAGAAATGATTGATAGCCTTTTAGATTTACAAGTTGACAAGTTAAAGGGTTCTATTGGTATAATTATGTACTAAATTCACAGTCTTTCCATTTAAATGTCCTTTTAAAACCACAAGATTATCATACCTGTATTTTGAAAAGTGGGCCAGTCAGTTTGGGTTGGTATACAAATTGCTTCCATTAGCCTTGGGACCTATTTGAATTTAATACAGTTTTTTAAAAGTTAGTACTAGTATGAATCTTACTTTTAAAATTTAGGTTAATGGAAATGCATTTTAAGTAAAGCGTGTGGCAACTTGTTTTTTAATGTATAGCTAAATGTCAGAACTACACAGACTGTCTTTTTTATTCAGCATGTGAGAAAATATGTGGTTGAACACTTTGATTACACCAAAAAAGAAAAGAAGTTTTAAAAACACCCACTTACCCCTTACTTAGAGAATATAGGGAGGTGGAGGCTATGGATAGGAGCTGCCATGTTCTGCATCTCCACTGTTTCACGTGAGACAGCCTGAAGATATTTCATATACCAGGGAGAAATTTTGAAAATGATAGACCAGAGTCCACTTCATATTGTGTTTAATTTAAGCATGCTTTGAAGAGTGTATGGTCAGTGCGCACACAGCAAGGTCCATTGTCTCCAAATGTTATTCCAGGTTTGCTCTTCTTTTGGTCTTTTCAAGGATTATTTTTGGAGACTCGGCTGCTCTAAGCTAGTACTTCACAGACACTGGTTCCAAATAATATCAATGCTGGTGAAAGGATCTATCATTTCAGATGTGAGGGTTTTGAATGAGGGCATTTTCAATACCCATCCCCTTTGCAGACTCTCTCAAGGGTGGCACCGGCTTTCCATACCGGGAAGATTCACTTCTACTCATTCTCCTCTGCTCTCACCAGCCTCTTGCATGCTTAATTGTGCTAAGATATTGTATCAGCTGAGGTCCGCTAGGGATTTTGCAGTTAAGCAGATACTTTTAATTCTCCTGCTGTTTACAGGGTACGGATACTGCCAGGCAAGCCCTTGAGTGTTTTTACCTGAGCAACTGAATTAAAGTGAATCCTAAAAATCTCACATCAAATACCATTTTACTTTCTATTTATGATCACATAAGGAGTGTAGAATTTGGCCAAAGGAACACTGTTCAAGACCTACTCCTAATGTTCTTTTGGGCAGGTCACTCCCCATCGTGGTATAAAGCAGATGGTGGAAAGTTCAGCAAAGAGATCATTCACGTAATCATCTTCTGATCCAATTCAAAAGTATCAATTAAACTTTGGACTTCCTGGTTATTTCCATACCATTAGTGTTGCAAGCCATGTTCTGCTTTATTTCTTGAAAATGTACTAATCGTGTGACTTCTTTATTGCAGCACTCAACGAACCCACCATCGATTATGGTTTCCAGAGGTTACAGAAGGTCATTCCTCGGCACCCTGGTGACCCTGAGCGTTTGCCAAAGGTGAGGATAGTGCCTTTTTGTAGTCTCTGAAAATTTGGACTTGAGTGATTTGCAGAAAACTCTGCTGCTGATAAAAATTAGTTCATAGGGGCCGGGCACGGTGGCTCAAGCCTGTAATCCCAGCACTTTGGGAGGCCGAGATGGGCGAATCACGAGGTCAGGAGATCGAAACCATCCTGGCTAACATGGTGAAACCCCGTCTCTACTAAAAATACAAAAAAAAAAAAAATTAACCGGGCGAGGTGGCGGGCGCCTGTAGTCCCAGCTACTTGGGAGGCTGAGGCAGGAGAATGGCGTGAACCCAGGAGGTGGAGCTTGCAGTGAGCTGAGATCTGGCCACTGCACTCCAGCCTGGGGGCAGAGCGAGACTCTGTCTCAAAAAAAAAAAAAAAAAAAAAAAAAAAAAAAAAAAAAAAAAATTAGTTCATAGGTAAACAACTCATATTTTTGTGTTTTGTGTGTTTGGTGCTATAAGGTAAGCAATAATAAAAGTAGCAAGCACTTATGTGCCAGGCAACACCGTGCTTACTTTTATATCTGCTATGCCATTTTATCCTCTCAACAACGCTCTGATGTTGGTACTATTACCATTCCTATATTAGAAGAGAAAATAATGAAGCAAAGAGAGATTAAATAATAATTTGTCCAAGGTCACATAGCATGTAAATTGCTAAACTGATATTCCAACCTATGCAGCATGACCCTAGAGTCTGAGCTACTTAATTGCTACATCTTACTAATTCTCAAAAGAAAAAGGAACACCAAATTTCTGTCTATGAGGATCCGTACTTAGTCCTGGCAAGAGGAGAATAGTTAGAGCTCAAAATGTATTGGTAGATCCTGAGATTGGGCAAAGACAACCTCTCGTCTCCTAAGGCATTCTACCTAGTTGGGAAAATAGGCACAAATATGAGAGATATTAAACAAAAATTCAAGACAGAGTCATATATGTCACCAATACATCACTAACTGCCAGTGCAGACAGAAGGAAACTGACCTTTATTGACTATTGCATACCTGTTGTGAATGTTTGGGATGTCCCCATCCCTGTACCTCAGGAACTTGGGCTGTATATGGGAGAGAGTCCCAAACACAACTAACCATAACCAAAAATAATAGCACATTAAAGAAAAGTGCAACCAACATTCTGTGAGGACTCAGAAGTGGGCAGTTAAATGTGAAGGAAGCTCAAAGTACGGAATTCGTTGAGCTTCCATTCACTGTTTACTGACAGCAAAAAGCTTCATTTACTACACAGGTAAAAACTATTAACATTAAATTGAATTAGTTTCAAGGACTCTTTCTTGCCACAGTAAGTCTAGAGATATGCCATTTCCAGGTCTAGGTATCCTTGTAAAATACTTGTGAAAATGAAGTTGCCATCCTTCTTAGCTCGGTGAACCTCCTTGGGGGACCAGTTCGTCATCAAATCCTAACTGTGTGCTGGCTGCCCTTGTAGGCAGGGCCACCTGTCGGAACTGGCCCTGTCCGGGAAAAATCCACCCCTCAGGTCACTACACAGATGTGAGGCGCATGGGGAGGAGGGGTGCTAACTGCTCCAAGAGAGGAAGGACTGTGATGAGCAAGGGCATGTGTCCTGCATCTTAACTGAGGGGGGAAAACACCTTCAGTTTTCAGAGATGATGCCTTCAGTTTCAACCTTCAATTTCCCAGAACAACCTCACTTCCACTGAAGTGCTGTCCTTCCCTTTCCTTTTCCAACCCAATTTATTCTTGGTAAGCAATTACATCATCTACAGGTTATTTATTATTTAGTAGATTAAATAATATAATAATAAACAGCAGTCTTTACCCATGGCATAGATGGTCTGTGGAGAGATTTACCATTAGGTTCCTCTGTCTAGCAAGAACATGGTCCCATGAATTTCCTATGGGACAACTGGTAATTTTATAGCACGATGATATAAATGATGTGGGTCTGACTAATGGTAGGTGCCTTAGCTGTCTTAGTGTTAGAACAAAGGTAGGGGTACCATGCCAGATTCTTCCCATTGTTCTCATTTGGGCACTGTATTCACTTTAGCACTTACTTTATCATTTGATCTCTAGAGTCCACTGGAGGTATTGAGGAGAGTCAGGTTGGACAAGGTGGAATTCAGACATTGGCCACTTGCTAGCTATGCAACCTAGGTCAAAATTGTTTACCTCTCTGTGCCTCAGTGTCTTCATCTGTTAAATGGGGACGGTGCTATGTTGTACCTTTTCAAGTTACATTTCAATGACTTAGTTAGAGCTAACAAAAGGTAGCTATGATGATTTGCCAGTTGAGTGACAATGGGACCCTTGCTTCTGAGAGCTCTTCCACCCAATCTCTGCAGAACAGGAAATCCTAATCCTGGTGAGCAGTTGAACATGTGATTTCTCCTCTGTGCCTCAGTTCCTTCATCAATAAAATGGGGATAATTAATCATGCTAGCTCATAGGGGATCATAGGATCATGTAAGGATAAAGAGAGGTCATCTCATGGGTGTCCTTGGCATAGCATCTGGCCCATAGTTGCCACTTTAAAAATACTTAGTGAGCCATGGCTCATGCCAGTATTCCCAGCAATTTGGGAAGCAGAGGTGGGAGAATTGCTTGAGGCCAGGAATTCGATACTAGTCTGGGCACCATCACAAGACCCCATCTCTGCAAAATGAAAAAAGTTAGCCAGGCATGGTGGTGTGTGCATGTAGTCCCAGCTACTTGGGAGGCTGAGGTGGGAGGACTGCTTAAGCCTAGGAGGTCAAGGCTGCAGTGAGACATACCCACCACTGCACTCCAGCCTGGTTAACAGAGCTAGAAGACAAATCTGGTTTAATGGTTGAGGTCTACAGAAACCAGACAGTCCTTTTTCTGATTAGAAAGGAAAGGAAAGAAATGGAATCTGGGGTTGAGTTTGTGTCCTTACTTTTGAAAACACTTTTATGGTTGCATGTTATGTTCAGAAATGTTGAACAAATAGCATAGGCACGTGTCACTTTGTCCCTGATGGTAAAATTCCCAACCCTTGTTTCCTGGGTTTGGAAAGAGTAATCAAGGACACAATGGATTTGTGTGTTAAGGAAACACTCCACGGCTTGCATCTAGCCACTTGATCGTGCAAGGCCTGGCCGGAGCCCACCCCAGGAAGCTCTCAGTGTGACTCAGAGCCAAGTGGCTGTCCTCTTGGCTTTGAATGTTAAAGTGGAGAGAGTTCAAGGGCAGGGTCAGGAAGTGGCGGATGGAGCCAGCACAAGGTATTCCTGTGGACTGGGGAGATTTATACTCCTGCTGTCCATTGTTAGGGGCATAAAAATGGGCTACGCCTTTGGTCAGTGTTTGTCAAACAGGAGTGTTTCAGTGAGCTATGGACCACACACCTTAAAAAACAAACTCCTCTTTATTAAACCCATGTGTTTGTGAATAGACAAAGCTAGATTCATACAACCACCCACATATTCTGTCAAATGAAACTGCTCCAAAGACCAAGCAGACAGCTTTCCATAATAATATGCCTTTGTATACAGGCTTGTTCTTTTTCAAAAAAATTTGGACGTGCTTTGTTTTATTGGAGTCCCTCCTGCGAGAGAAGCTGGGGCAGCAGACATCTTTCCCATTTACCAAATAGGAAAACGGGAGCAGGCGGAATCCTGCTCTGTAAATTATTTTGTCCCTGAAAGTCACCATCAGTGATAGTTGCTGTACACACAAATTTAAAATACTGTAATTATGCTAACCCCAGATGTTTTTTGGTTTCCTTTTTCATATACACAGGGAGAAAGGGGCAGGCTAAGGTTTTTAAATCACAGCATTCTGTTCTGTTTCATAGTTTCGCCTTTCTCTCTGGATCCTGGCAGGAAGGGGAGGAACATGTGACCAACTTTGGGGTCAAGGTTGACTTTTCTTGTAATTTAGAGGTGGAGGGGATGGGGAACATGGTCGATCAGAAATTCTGAGATGCTGATGGCTGCAGTGATGCAATCCGGATACACTGAGCAAGGAGCACTCTCTGTGTTCAAGGTCAGAGGTGTCTCCGCCCTCTTGCAGTATGTTAGTTGCCTTCATGAGTGGTCAGTGAGCCTTAGCCCTAAGGCAGTGAGAGCACACCCTGAGTTTAGCTGGCGTCAGGCGTGTCAGCTGTGACCCCTGGGAAGCAAGGAATGTTTACTTTATGCCTACTGTGAGCCCAGCACTGCATTATTAAGGTTTTCGAAGAGCACAGAGGCCAAGAGAGTGGGCTCTCAAGTCAGAAAGATGTGCGTTTTGGAAACGAGATCCACTACTTGGTGCACACAACTCAACCTCCCACGCTTCAGGTTTCTCCTCTGTAAAGCAGCTGCCTCACGGCGTTGTTGTTAGGTGTTAATGAGATAATTTATGCCAAGAGGCATCCCTGGCATCTAGTGAGACTCCAGTAAATGGGGGCCACTAATCCCCTCACCATGGGTGTTCCCCATTTTACAGATGAGGAGTTAGAGTCCCCAGAGGTCTGAGTGACTTGCTACGACATCACAGCTAGCAAGTGGGAAAACTACGATTCAAACTCAGGCCCTCAGGGTCGGTAGCCTCACTGTCTTCACTATGTTGAGTTCCCAGTTCTCCTGCAGATATGAAGACCCCAGTAATTCTGCCTTGAGGTGTCTCCTCTGCAGACACCTGGCCCCCAAGCTTATGTAGATTCTCACCAGCTTTCTCTCATCTCCCTACCGAGAAGGTTTGGCCTGGGGACCTTCTCAGGGCAAATGAGTCTTTTCTCCAAGAGCCAGCCCCACTTTTAGAGAAAATAAAGCAGTTTGGGAAAAGTAACAAAGGCTGCATTTGTGTATTTTGCTTTATGGAGCTGAAAATATCTGGCAAATTGATCCAGTGGGAGTAATAAATACACATTACTTTATCTTGTTCTTCATGTCCTATACCCCTGAGCCTTGATAGAACAACACCACTTAATAGACTTAAAAAAGAGTAATTACACTCATTGGTTGTGTGATTTTTCAGCCCTCCCAGCCCTGCCTGACCTTCTAATTTAGCTCACCGTGTCTAACTAATGCCTTTATATTCATCTTTTATGAGGCATGTATAGTACAGAATTGACTTTAGAGCCTTTTTCAAGCTGTCCTCCCAGGTCCCCAATCTGTTTAGTAGTAAGGAGAATGGGAGTCATCCATCTCTATACGTCTGCATGTATAGATAACACGTAGACATGGCTCAAAGCATTTTTTATCCTTTATGAAACATAATAAAAAGTATTTATTACATTTTTACTTTAAAGCTTTTATACATTCTAGCATTATTTACAGCTAAACATGCAGGCAAAAGATGCGAGTGTTTTTAAAATGATTACTGTTAATGTTTCTGCTTGTCAGAAGTGCTTAAATTTTCCTGCACTTTGTCTAAAAACTTAGTACTGTTGCCTTTTAAGAACAACACATTTAAAAGATCTTGCAAGTCAGATTTGCAAACACTGCTGACAGTTTGTGATGAATGATATTGCAAAATTTGCAAGATGTTTGTCATTTCACACAGCCGACATATTAAGGAACAGATTAAGAAACGCGAAACCCCTGTGGAAAACAACAGTCCCAAACAAACCTCCGCCAAACCTTGAACCCAGAGAGCACACCAGAATCTCTCACCCGGGTTTTCTCTCCCAACTTCCCACTCAGCCAGTGGAACCCAATTGTTCTCAGTGCATTTTCTCTCACCATATGGTCTCCTCATTACCATACACTAAGCGTCCATATGGGAAACTTGTGAAATGAACTGTATTCATTTTAACTGCCAGATGAGCAGCCTTTTGCTTTGCAAGCTTAGCTTAAGTCATCTGCTGTCTTCATGTTGTTATGGCAACACAGCACCAATAAAAAATTCTAATCTACTGTAAGTGATCACAGTATTTTAAGTGCTTGCCTATAACTGCCCTCAAAGGGGAAGAGAGAGGAGGGTCCTATTTGTCCAAGGAGCAAAAGGTTGTTGTTCATTCCAGCAGGTGTCAGTAAAGAAGCTGGTGACATGGGGATTGAAGTACCAGTGTGGCTGGCTGTGTAGTAGGTTGGGATTAAAAGGGAGGTGAACACCAGCGGGTGGATGGTGGGAAGGAGGGATTGTGGACCTTTTTGGTGGGTTTCCAAAAGCACACTGAATGTCAAAGCCCCATAGTATCTCTGGCAGACATGCTAGTCTGCTGGTGCTGTGTGGCCAGCCCGCCATGAAGGAACTCAAGGCTTCCTTGGAAATACAGAGGTAGCAAATCCTCATGGTAGCTACTCCTTCACTGGCATTCGAAAATCTCAGCCTCTATGAAGCAGCTCTCCCTGTACACATGAATTAGTCATTTCAAACAGCAGGCTAATTAAGAGTACCTTAAAGTAATGGAAGTCGGCAGCAACATCCTTAAATATAAATCATTTTCACCTCTGCGGGCCACATGATATGTTGCATCTCTGTCGCTCTATCTGTATTGAAAGTGAATGTTTATAGTCTCAGTTCATCAGTTCACATTAGCCTCATGCTGAATATTTAAACACAGAACAATTTGAACACACCATGAAGGAAGACAGTGACTGCACTTTCATTTGGAACAGCAAGGGCTCATCTAATAATAATTTAGTAAATCAGCCATTTAGTGGCTCAGTTGTGCACTGCATTGTGCCAAATATTATTCACTTCAACTGTACACTTGCAAAATTGAAATTCAGACTCCAGTCACAGGCACTGTTTTTGCTCAGTGGAGAGATGAGACCTAAAATCACCCTCCCTAAAGAGCGTTCATGTTTAGTGATTTATCATAAATACAGAGCTGGGGCAAAATAAAACTGGAGTTGGCTGTATACAATGTATTCTAATTATGCTTTTATTGTTTTAGTCTTTATGCAAAGACTACCAGTAATTCAAAACCTGCAGTTGCATCAGTGAAAATACAAATAAGAAATCTTTGCATAACCACATTGCCTCCTAGCAGAAAGGGGATGACTAAGGGATTCAGCAAAGGATAAAGAAAAACTTAACATCTTCGTCTTCCACACTGACACTAGCGTCTCTCTTGCTTTCACTATCTCTCTTTCTCTTGCTCATTTATTTACTCTTTTAATTTGAGGAAACTCAATTAACATTATATCCTGAAGTGAAAGTGACCCTCCTCAGACAAAAACACAGAAACAAATGGCGAAACTTATGGTATATTCAGCTCTTAGAGAAAACATGCTTGAGTTTGATTCCAGGAAACATTTTGTCTCTGTATTCTCTTGTCAAAAACACAAGCTATGGAATGCGGTCCAATTCCCCCTGTATCTACCAGAAAACTTACAGGCAGATTCCATTTCCCCATTTGATAACATGCTCAGTTTAGGGGGTTGGTATCCCCTACTACTGATATTTCTTTTATCCAGGGAGTTTAGCCTGGATCTGTGTACCCCTGAAATTGCATTTAGAATTCCTATGTGTGCGTGCATGTGTGCATTATGAATATGCACACACAAATGCCTACACATGTAATTTACCTAGGGATAGAAGTTGTAGCTTCACTTAAAAGGCCGATGGCCCTCATGAAAGTTGTAATTCTCACCTCTTTAGGTTATTTATCTTTAGCTGACTTATTTTGTGGCAAATTCTTCTGCTTGTCATTATTGTTTCCTTCCCATTTTAGAGATGAGGAAACTGAGGTTCATAGAGGACAAGTAACCTGCTCAAGCTTATGTAGCTAGTAAGTGGAGGTTTCCTAACTTCCCATACTTCCTAACCAGGAGTCCATTTAGAGTCTTTTATAGAGTTTTGAAAATAGGATTACATCTCAAACATAGCACTCAATACACATTGACTGTAAGAATGCATATATTTTTGCCAGAGTTCCTTGGAAAATAAATGGGGATTATTAATAATATTGCTGGTTATTGCCTGATAAGCACTAACTAAATATAATCTACTGAACCAGGTGTTGGTATTAACGCTGTTTTACAGATGAGAACACAGAGGCATGTGTTTACACTGCTAATACATAGCAGAACATGGATTTGAGCCAAGTCTATTGGACTCCAGATCCAGAGCCTATATCCCTAAGCAGTGCCTTCCAGAATTAAGAAATTTTAAGGAAAAAAGCCAATTTATAATATCAATCTTAAAACCCTTCCAGTCTGGTTAGGGAAGGAGGCAAGTGGTGGCCTATGCCTGAGGTTAGCTCACAAAGGGCTGAGCTAGGTGGAAGTGGCAGGAAGAACTCACCTGTAAATGCAAACAAACCCTGGGTATCATGCTTTCCCTCTTTAGCTGCAGAGTCATTATGGGAGGGACTTGCAATAACCGTTATCCAATAGCTCAGTGCTGGAACACTTTCAAGTTCTTTTTTAGCACTGAGTTCTTGATGGGGAGGATTAAGTTTAACCTACTTCATATCACACCCTGCATACAGGGGCATTGAACATAATTACTCATTAGTTCAAGGGTAGGTGACAGGAGAACCAAGGAGTGAACTCATTTCTACCTTCAGCCACCCAACATCCTCCCCTTAAAGACTGAAGCCCTTTGGAACAGAGACGCTTGGAGGTCTTAAGTCTTGCTCACTATTTTCAGCCCTGAGTAACACTTCAGTGGAGCATTGGAGTAATAAGTACCAAGCCCCAACAGTCTTGAAGCAGTGGATTCTAATTGCAGTTATACTCAGGACCATCTGTAAAGCCTTGAGAATTATCATTTACAGATATCGTTTGTCTGGAGATACATATAATAACCGATGATATCCATGCTAAACAGTTTAAGAAGCAAAAGCAAATTATATTTTTGCCTCCTTTATGTATCTATATAGTATGGAAACGTATCACTCAAGTTTCCCTATAGTATGCATCCAAAAATAGAAATATACACATGCATTTGTATACACACCCACCAAACATACATACAAACACATCCACGTATGTGTACATGACAAATACATCTCTTTGTTTACTGAGCAGTGCTTTTACTTTTAAGCTCGGTATTTATTCAGCCTTGGCCTAGGGAAAGAGAAGCCACAGTCAAAAGACAAAGAGAAACAGAAGTAGTTAATTTTTGGCTTTTTGTGTTTTCTAAAAGCCCAGGCCTTGGCAACTTAAAGGTGACTTAAAAGATTTTCAAGGGTAATTTTGACTCTAGGCCGTTTTTGTTTCATGTGCTGACTTTACAACCTACCCCTGAAAAAGGCACCTCTGTCCAGAGCTTTCTCTTTAAGCAGAGACTTTTATCCTGATCAGAAAGTCGATTTCCAAGGCACTCAGCAGGACCTAACCCACAGCGTTGGTCTTAAACCAGTACAATGAATTGGAATAAGAAGATCCCGCCAGAGGTTACCAAGTTCAGCTCTGTACCTCCAAGCAGGTCATAGTCACAAGGGTGCAGACACCATTTTTCACTGTATTTGTGGCGGGAAGCACCCCAGGCTCCCATTCACCAATTACCATGACACCATTTAGAAGAAAATGCCAGGAGACCAAAAAAAAGGGAGGGGAAAGCCATTGTCATAACTCTTCTCAGAAATACCTGGTTTCACAATTTATACTTAACTGCTGACACTTGAAAAGTCGAACATTTTGGTAAAATGAATCAAGCTGTAATGTTTCTTTTATGAGATCCCCTTGCAGGAAAGGGAAGCTTGGCACCTCATGGAGCCCAAGCTTAGTTATCCATCATAGTAAAGTCAGCTGTCCTAGCCAGCTTCTCAGAGGTCACACGATCGAACCAACAGCTCTTACAACTATATTATTGCTTACAGGACAGTAATTGAGGCACCAGATAAAAATTACCTGGTCTAATAGGCAGCGAACAATTTTCACTCAATAAAATTATGAGCCAAATCATTCATTTCATAACACTCTGGCTAATTTATTTGTTGACCTTTTAATATCCATAGCTCTTCAGTGGTATTAACTGCAACTCAGACAAAATCTCTTGTTCATTTCACTTTCATTGATTTTTTTTTTTCCATTGAGGCAATAACAGTTGCTTGAAAACAGCCTTTTTCTTTCCCCTGTAAAAGTCAATCACATAAGTTACTATGTCTTACGTTGATATAGTGGTGTTAGCTTACAACCTAGTTTAATTTTATATGATTCAGAGTCTCCCATACCATGTTTTTAACAAAGGCTAGGCTTTCTGGTTTATCTCCAACCATGCCGCATGCTGGTTCATAATAATATGTTTGAGAAGTAAGAGGGCTATCATCTAATCTGAACATAAAATCAACTTTAAAATTAGAGGAGGTTCAGAAGAGGACCTTCTGCTGCATTTTCTCCAGACTAGAATGCTTTTGGTGCCTTGGCCTCTGGTATTAATAGCAGTAGACTCTTTCAAAATGTTTAATTCCTTTGTTCTGGAAATGGCTAGAGATTTTTACTGTGGTTTGAATTTCGTTTTTTAAAAAGACTCTGGGCAAAAAGTATGCACTAGAATGTTCTGTAGGGCAGTCAAAGCTTCAGCTGAATCTTCTTATATACTAAAATACTACGAAGTCTTTAGAATGCGGGGTTGTAAAATATAATTGTTATACATTTGGCATTTTATGCCTCCCTGGAAATAACTACTTGCTACCTATACCTCATTTATGTTCCTCCTTTCCATTTCAATTTACTCTAAAGTGGTCCTTAGCTATAATGAGAATGCCCCTTTCAACAGAAACATGTTTAATTATATCCATGCTAAATGTAAGTGACTTTTCTCAGTCATAGGGCTGCTAAGTAAAGAGTGTTTAAAGTGTGACACTAAAGGCTTCTAATGATCTGCAGTAAGCTCTATTTCAAGAAGTTTATATTACAAGAAAAATGAAAAATTTGAGGAATGTCTCAGAGGATGGGAAACTAAACGGTGCCCAAGCGTTATTTTGGTTTGTTTTACTCTTTCCCTCACTGCCCTCATTATACTGATTTTTTAGATTGCAAAGTCTACCATTGTGGAATTTTCCATTTGGCTGAATAAACACAAAGGAAGTTGGGACATAAAACTACCCTCCAAAGAAATACATCTCAGGACAACTAGTATTTATTGCATTGTACATCCAGCTCTGCAAGAAATGGGCTGCAAGAAACTTCCAATCAATTTTTCAGCATTCAGCCTTTCCAATCAGTAATGTCACCCAGGCTTTCAGAAGCCAGTGGGGAAAGATCCAGGACTTAAAGTCTAGGAGCTGAATGCACACATCAAAATCTGGGTCCTGCAGTAAAGCCTGTATGAAGGAAGGCAGTGAAATCAATGCTGATTTCATTGATAGGTACTTATCATCTCTGCATCAAGAGTGATTTTTTCATTTCACTTCATTTTATCTTGCTGATATTGGCCACTACATTTTGAATCCCCTGATAAGGCAAAGTAGATTGGTGATAAATGGGTATTAGGGAAATGTGCAGCGACAGAGAAGTATTGTGCTTCTTTCTCAGAAATCACCCAACTCAACTTGACTTAGATTATTGATGCTTGTAGTTTTCTTTTCTTTTTTTTTTTTTTTTTTTTTTCTGTTTCCATCTACATCCCTGAAAACATTGTTTCCTATTTGGGTAAGCATAAAGCCAAGCACAGATTATCCTCCCAAATTACTGAAGCATCCCTGGGCTTTAATTTTATGGGTAGAGTTCCCAGAGTCTCAAAATCTAATGCTGAAATATGAAAATTAATGTTGTGTTCATGTATGGGTATCTATTGGCTTTATGAGTTGACCTACACATGCTATGAACAAAAGAAAGTTCAGACTATCTTCCCTGCTCATCTGGGGTTGCGTTACCCAAAACATTGAACTGGGTTTATAAATGGGCCCAGTACTGGCCAGTGAGCTTGAGCTTATTAGCTATAGATTTCAGGTCAAATGCTAAAGAGAAGACTCCCACAGATGGTGAATAATCCTAAGATTTTTAACTCATAAAATAGAAGATGAGTTAACTATGTCTGCATATTTGTCATGATATGCCTGGTTCCCAATGTGTCTTTCTATGAATGTGCAAATACCTAACTATTTCCAAGGGCCTAAGAGTATAGCTAATAAAAGACTGAGGACATAAGGACCAACCTCATGTTGCTAGCAGCTTGTAACTTGAGATAATGTCTGTACTAGACATGATTCATTATATTAATCACAAAATTAAAATGTAAGTCCAAGCCAGCAGGAATGAAAGAGCAAATTCATAAAAAAGTGACATAAAAAAACTCACAGTGATCAAAACTTGACCTTTGGGAATTTACATATTGGATGTAAAAATCTGTAGCTAAATGGAACACCAAAATTAAGTCTTCTACTTTTATAAACCATGCCAAATATGACTTTGTCATTTCATCATACAAATTGCGTACTTTTAAAAATCAGTAACTGTATCTTAGATTAACACATCAACATGAATTTCTCAAGACTTGTGGTTTGCTAAACATTATGGTAGGAGCTTAGAGAAGGAGATTAAGACCTATCACTGGCCTCAAAAACTCTGCAGTCTAGCTATGGAGAATGAAGACTAACACACTTCAGATCAGAGCGGAATGACCTCTCAGTATGTACTTCTGTACTGTGCTGGGTGACACAGATGGTCAGCACTCTTTTTCAGAGGAATTAGAGAGATTAGGAGCTGGGGAATCTGAACTGGGGTATCAGATTAGGAGCTGGGGTATCAGGAATTATTTCTGATAGAACAGTGTGATTTTCAAGAGCCAGGCTCTGATGTCTAACAGGCCTGGCATTGAATCCATGCTCAGCCACTAGTCAGCGGTGGAAACTTTGGGAAATTTAGCTGACCTCACTGAGTGTCAGTTTCGTCATCTGTCAGAGGGTAATAGAAAGAATACCTTAAGAGACTTTCTATGAAGGTTGAATAAATTCTTGTTCCACTTTCAATAAATGAGAGTTATCTCCTTCATTACCATACCATTATGATCCCCTTCAGTACCAGGCTTCAGAGGATGGAAAGAGGCATTGTCAATGGGCACAGACTGAAGCCAGCATTGCCCCAAAAAAAGGGAAAGACAAAAGGAGCGAAGGTATGGAGATAGAAAGGAGCCAAATGTTTTACTTCTAGGCTGGGGAGGACAGGCATAGAGAGCAGTTCTTCAAACACATAGGGAGAGATGATTGGATAAATATGGTAGGACAAAATGATGACGACGACCTTTTGTGACTCTCATCAAACCTTGTAGGTCAGTGCTGGGAAGATAATGTGCCCTGAAAGTTGCTGGAGAATAAGATCCACATATGATGACAGGGCAACAAAAGGCTCAAACAATATTTGCTAATTGATTGGGTTGCAAAGTAGAAAGTAAAGTTGAATCTTCCCTTTATATTTGTAGTCCATTCAGCATTTTTATTACAAAGCTTCTAAAATATAAGTAAAACTCATGCCAGCTACATCTGAACTGTTTCTTGGAACCTCATTCCTCCTTCAGTCTCCCTAACATTTCTGTGGACTCTAAATAGAGTAAGAATAATGTATCCACATTTTTCTCCATAGACCCCCACTCACACAACCATCAACCTATGGTCATAGCAAGACAGGTGAAGCCAGGTTTTGATTGGGAGATGAAATCAATCAGTGAAAAGTAGTTGTTGTTTTTAAGGAGTAAAGTTGTTTTTTTTTTTTGTTTTGTTTTGTTTTGTTTTGTTTTAATCTTTAAGAGAAGAAATCCAAGGCCATGAACAGAAAAATTGTCTGACTCAGGATGTAGATTGGAGAACAAGCATTACCTCTACAAGGAGACTCTGGGGCTTTTCAATATTTAGGATACTAGTATATGTCTTTTTAATTCCCAAAAGGGTTTTTTTTTTTTAAAAAAAAACCTAAGGATAGGATTAATTATCTTGGAATTGTCTAATATCCACTCTTATGTTTGAAACTGCAAGCAGGGAGACGTTTTAAACATTATGAAAAGAAGAGAAAATCTCCCCTGACAAATAAATTCCTTGAAACATTAGATATTAGTACTAGTCAAGTCAAGTGCTCGTTCTTTTCAGAAATATTAAAATTGCATATTAAAATGAAAGGATTCTTAGATTGTGCTCCTGCCTAATGCCACAAAAAATAAGAATTTAAGAACAATTTTAGAGACAAAAGATTACATGAAACATCCAGCTCTTCCCCTTATGGGAAATTTCTTTTTTTAACATCCAAGGCTCAATCATTTCCTAATGTGAAATTACAGATTTTTCAAATTACCATATAAAACTGCAAAAAAATTACACTTGTGACCACAGAAGAGATGGCATACACTATCAATTTGATTTTAAAAGGCATACATCTTTTATACTACCTGTCATTTTTATAATGCCTTTTACAAATTTAATCAATATATTTTAACATTCTATATACTTTAAGTGCAATATACAATAAATATTCAAGTTTCATCTTAAACATGCTTTAGCCTTTAAATTGTTAAAACTGCAGTGCCCTTTCAATCTACTTACATAATGTCATAAAATATACATTTCAAGGTAAATGAAGTCAGCTACTTCAATTTAGTCCCTCAAACTGGTAGTAAATGAGAGGTTAACACTATGGTGCCAAACCCATTATTGAGTAAATTTAGCACCTTGGACAGCTCTGTAAAATCTTTATTGCTTTCCTGACCTGCTCGTCATGTTCTGTCTGTGTGTTCAGTGGCTCTCAGCTCTGATTGAAAGGCAATATATTAGATCCCCAACACAAACACGCTCGGGGGCTAGTTCACTGGGAGCGTAATGACATGGAGGTGAGAGCAATTTTCTGGTCACCGAAATCCAAGCACCTTGCAGGTCCATTGTACTAACTCATAGAGGACCCAGAAATTTCCTTTCTCCTTCCCATTTGCAGAAATAACTAATGGAAGCCGAATCACATGGGCAAAGCTGAACTAAGTCTTTCTTAAATCCTTACAAGTTGATACTACAGTGAAGGATATTTTTTGATGGGCAAGATATTATTTAAGGGTGTCCCTCACAGGACAAGAAATCCAGGTTCACACTCCTCAAATCCAAGACTGCTGGCCTGAAATGATGCTGTGCTGACGACCTACCTATGGCAATGTACTCAATGGGAAAACATGCCCCAGCATGGTGGATCAAAGAAGGCAGCATCATGGATCAAAGAAGGATGCTCCTTTAGGAAACAAGATCCACGTGTTTTATTTTCAAATGATTAAATGGGGATGAGAGCTCTGGATATCGATATAAGGAGAAAAAAAAAGTAGATTATGTCATTGAAAAACTCTAACACCAAGGATATACAATATATACTGATAGATGGTATTTTTTCAGGCTTATGAAAACTTCAAAGATCTTGGAGTTTAATTTTCAACATCCCTCCTCCCTGCTTCTGTGAAATTAATTAAAATAAGGTACACTGTTCTAAGTCCCCAATTGTTACAAGAGCGAAGTTCATAAGTGTAGTTTCTTTCTGTGCCTCATCATGCTTTTGACAAACAGGAGACTTGCTTTTTTCCCCCTAAAATGCAAAGAAAGGAAAATACTTCCCTGCCCAGCCCTAACACTGGCGTAAATATTTATTTGGAGAAATAAATGAACATAGTCCTAGCGAAGTCAAATCTTAGTAAATAAACTCACTTGATCCTGTTTTGTTTTAATCTTTCCTAAGAGCCAGATAAAGCCATGAGGCTTTAGTGAAGGCAATACAGGCTGAATCTGATCTGGGGATAGGGTTTAGTGTGTCCATACCATAGTAAATTATTAACTGCTGTGGTCAGACAATACAGTGAACAAAAAGTGGTAAATTAGCTTGTAGCTTACATTAAAAAATAAAGAAATGATTTCAGATGTATTGTTTCAAACCCCTTTGATTATATAATGTTCTTTACTCCCTACATGAAAAATAACAACTGTTTTATAAAGGGGGTCTATCAGCTTAAGGCAAGCATAAATGTTTATTGAGAACTGAAAACCCCTCTATCTTATTTTTGAATTTAGGACATTAGATATGTCATAAGTAGTTACTGTAGTATGACAACTACTTTATCTTATATTATAGAGAATTTAAAATTGAAAAATGCTAATATGTATCTAAAAGCTTGTCATTTCAAGAGTTGCTCAAGGATTTTTGAAGAGGCTATGGTGACAGCAAAATGAATGCGATTATCTCCCTATTTTCTGATCAGCGACTGCAGTCTATGAAAATTGAACAGCACTGCTTCTCCATGTAGAAATCTATTGTGTAAAACATTTAAAGTTACACTTCTGTTTGAAACTTTACCCACAGCCAAAAATGGTAACCATATCTTCCTGTAAATCACCTCTGATGATCATACCACACCCTTAGGTTTGGTTGTCTGACAAGCTCCTATCTTTTACATAGATCAAGCTCAACTTTGCTTTCCTTTTCACATTCTAGTGGAAATGAATCTGAAGAAATTTAGTTAGAACCAAAAATATCAGCACCATACTCACTTTTGTAGAGTACTCCCTATTATTAGAACCAAGCATGCAGGCTAAATATGGAAGTCCACCTAAGTAAAAAGAGGGAGATATTTTTTCTTCAACTGGAATGAGCAGCCAAGTATATATCTAGGATGAGAATGAATGAGCAAATGGGGGAAATCACAAACAATACTGAAATAGCAAATAATTGCTATAAAAGAAATAGATACTGCCAGTAATGAAAATTGGTGCAGAAGGGGCTTCTGAGGACAGTAGAGTCCTTTCATAAGAGTTTTTGACAAACAGTGCATTGCCTCAGTATGTGGGTTTCCTACATCACCCGCTTATATTATGGCTTTGCCATCCAAGAGAGATTAAAAAAAGAAGTTTAATACTACATGCTTCTAGTAGCTGAAGATTGATTGGAAATCCCTCGAAAATGACCTGTCTGATAAGGTCATGGTTCCTGGAATAAGCAATTAAGTGCAAAATAAACACGTCTTAGGGATTCATACCACGCACTGAATGACATCGATTGTAGTCATCTAGTAAATGACCTAGGAATTGTATTCAGCAATAAACATATGAGTGCTTTATCATGCCTATGGCAGACTATTGAGTGATGTATTTTATCTTACAGTACCAATGATGCTCACCTTTTGACTCAATTAAGTGTGTATGTGAACAGGGACAAATTGGTGATTTAACACCATTCTGGGGTTCCCCAAGCTATGGCCTTTATAGCAGTACCTTGGCAAAGTATAGCCAGAGGGACTGGAAAGTGATCATGTCTAAAGATAACGACAACCTGCCTTCACTCAAAGGATTGTATCTGCTTTTCTCTTGACAGGAAGTAATACTCAAAAGGGCTGCGGATCTGGTAGAAGCTCTGTATGGGATGCCACACAACAACCAGGTGAGCGCTGTGGGTTTCTAGCCTGTGTGGACTGCCACATGCAATTAAAGATCTCAGATTCCAATCGTAATGAGAAAGCACAAAAAAATATAAAAGCCATGTGCATGAGTTAAGAGTATAAGTAATTGAGATATAACATGTTGCAAGACTCTTCAATCCTCTCTTTTGTAAACCTTTTATTGCCCTTTCCGCTGAATCATTGTCCGTATGAGAAAAGGTGGTCCATTTAAAACTAATCTTTAGTGGGAACATACTTCATAATTGAAGAGGAGAGTTGCTGGTGCTTTATTTTATTTCTCTCAGGTTTTCAAGCAAATTTAGGAAGAGAAAGAGGGTTTAATTTTTTCTCCAAAAAGTATAACAAGGCCTGAATAGTATTGCCTGCTTCTGTTTCATAGAACTTCATGTATAAGATTCACATAGCTTAGGAAACTGAGTCCGACAAACCATTCATGTAACCTGAGTCAATGTCTGGGGGACACAGTCGCATTAATACTCAGGAATGCAGGTAGTCATCTACAACCTTCCCTTAACATCAACAGGGGAGGTGAATTGCAGCCTCTCCCTCTCCCCCTGGGTAACCTCAGACTTCCTACACGTTATTGGGAAGAATGGAAAACCTCATGGTGCTGTCCTGTATGGACTGTAGGGCAGTATGGAGGCATGTTAAGATAATGGACTTTCAAAATCAGACAAATGGGCTTATGAATCTCAGCTCTGTTCTTAAATAGGTGAGCGTCCTTAGGTGCGGTTTTTGACTTTCCAAGCCTCAGTTTCCCCATGGCATGATGATGGTGAGACTACTATAACAGGTTTGTCAGGAGGCTCACAGAAGTTAATGCAGCTGACCATTGAAAACCCTGAGTACAGTGCCTGGCACTGGAAAAAATGGTAATTATTGGGAATATGACTGGGGACAGCTAAAGGGGATATTCCTTTGACTTTTCAGGAAATCATTCTGAAGAGAGCAGCCGACATTGCCGAGGCTCTGTACAGTGTTCCCCGCAACCACAACCAACTCCCGGCCCTTGCTAACACCTCGGTCCACGCAGGGATGATGGGCGTGAATTCGTTCAGTGGACAACTGGCTGTGAATGTCTCCGAGGCATCACAAGCCACCAACCAGGGTCAGAAGCTTGCTTTTCTCTTCCCTCACACGTTTTCCCTCTCCCTCCCCAACCTTAAGCACCCCATCTCCTCATTTATTGGTCATGAACAATTTTTACATTAAAGAATTATTTTCATCCCAAAAGGGAGATTCTTAGTTTGTGTGTATAAGATATTATTGTACAATGTTGGTCCTAGCTATCATTCTGGTAATCTAATATAGGGGGCTAGAAAGGATGCATGCATTTAGCCATCTCTCTACATTTAACTTTTCACCATAAACCATGAATGACAGATCGCAAAGAGGGATGGAATTAAAGTTTTGAGGGCCCAAAGCACATCATTCTTGCCCAGGGAATAGGAACCTGTTAACTCCAGGGTACATCTCTTAGATCGGGATTTATTTCTGCTCTAAAATGATAATTTATAGGCCCAGCATTGCCACTTCTCATGGCCCTGCTAAGTATTTATGATCTCCTAAGAAATGTGTCTTTTGCTCGCTTCCCATTTTAATCACAGAGCTAGCACCACCAACCCACGCACATGAATCACCCAGTCCCTTCCCTCTGGGTTGTGGCGACGGGGCCAGAAACAGAGACCTTCCTTTCCCCGAGTCTTCCAGGATTGCCACCATCCGAATGCCACCCTCACCCCTGGTTTTGCCCTCACCCCTCAGGTTTCACCCGCAACTCAAGCAGTGTGTCACCACACGGGTACGTGCCGAGCACCACTCCCCAGCAGACCAACTATAACTCCGTCACCACGAGCATGAACGGATACGGCTCTGCCGCCATGTCCAATTTGGGCGGCTCCCCCACCTTCCTCAACGGCTCAGCTGCCAACTCGCCCTATGCCAGTAAGTAGAGATGCGTGTCCTGCGTTCCTTCATGTTTCGCTAGAAGAACTTGGCATCGTGCCATGTGGCCCAGTGGGCAGGGCTTCTCAGTCTGAGGGCTCCTATCTTTCCATCCTGCAAGGCACCATCTCCAGCAGGAATCTCCGTTCTCCAGTGCTCACCTTCCTTCCTACAAAGTCTCCCTAACAGTCAGAATGTTGCTACCATCCAAAGCAGCTGTATGAGGTCGCTTCAGGAACCCACGCTCTGAGTCAGGTGAAGATGGGTTGACTCCCACTTCTACCAGTTACTAACTCCCACCTTTACCAGTTACCACCAGCTGCTCAGGAAACTGAGGCAGGAGGTTTGCTTGAGCCCAGGAGTTCAAGGTTACAGTGAGCCATGATTGTGCCACTGCACTACAGTGCCTGGATGACAGAGCAAGACCCTGTCTCAGAGAAAAAAACAAACCAAAAAAACCCCATAAACAATGAGGACACCATATTTGTCATCTACATAAGCCTAAAACATCTATTAGTTTTGTCTTACTTCATCTGATTAGCTACATGAAAGGAGGCAAGTTCATTTCCTCTCCAAGCCTCAATTTTCTCATCTGTAAAATGGAGAAGGAACTAGCACAGACCCCATCCAGTGTTGTGAGACATAGATAATGCATACAGTGAGCTTGTCCTGATTCCTGATACATGGAGGCACATTTAGTAAATCTAATAATCATAATAATGCAAAGATAATAACATGTGGTGGTGGTGGTGGTATAACATAGTAACAATAGTCTAAACCTTAACCTCTCTCCCTTCAGTTACATGACTCCTTTATTTTTTAATGCTTGGATTTTTCCCCTTCATTTGCGTTTGGTGTATACTTAAAACAACAACACATCAAAACACTTTTTTTCCAGAAATCTGGAAAGATTAAAAAAAAAAAAGGAAAAGAAAACCACATACACATACAAAAAATGTTCTTTGGTGCCTTGTCCCTGCCTTAAAGAAGTCTGCCTACAAAAAAAATTTGGTACGTTTATATTGCTTCTAAAGAACCTCAGAGAACTGCCCTCCTTATCTATAAAGTGTCATAACCCATGTCCTTACAATCTCTTGATCTCTCTCTGACTTTGAAGTTCATCTTGGGCATTGCGAGTGACTCTTCTGATGTGCAAAATGTGGCCAAACTCTTAGATATTTGTAGAAGGACAGATAGATGTGCCATTAAATAAAAGAATATTCATGATTTCTTACGGAGTCTTCGCTAAAAATACTACAAGTGATGCCCTCTCTCATAGTGAAAATATGGATTGTTCTAGTTCTTTGAAAGAGGAAAGATCATTCTTGCCCTTTAAGAGAAGTTATTTCTGAAAATGTACTTACAGACTTTTACTGTCTGCGTGAATTTTTCTGCTCAAAGTCCACAAAATTACACATTTCTACTTAGTTTGGAATCAGCAGTTTGTTGAACATTTACAACTCCCCAAATAATCTGTATATATTACGTCTGTCTACTCACGAGTCAATGTTTAGGATCAGTTTCACATTAGATTTTGATTTATCAAAAGACTGTTTCTCATAGAGATCTATCATTTCAGTGTTCTCCCATTTATTCAATCAGAAAATGTTTTGATCATGACCTGAAAATTAAAAGGTGGCATTCTTAATTAAATCAATAAACTAATAGCTATATGGTAGCAATTCAGTTTAGGGGGTTGGATTGCTCTCCTCAAGCCTGTGCAGACACTCAGCCACTTCAGCCTGAGATTGCATCTGTCAGACTGTGAAACTTTGAACATTTAATTTCCATTAATTGATTTTCTCAGTGCTCACAAATATAGTATTAAATTCTCAAATAGGCTCTCAGATGGGACGGTTTTATCTGCACGAATGCAAATAAAACAATAAACACAAAGCCCAGTTGATTTGAATTTTTGCCTCCGTAATATTTAATTATTCATAAAGCACTCATGTTGAAAAATTCCAATGGAATAAAAAAATAAGACATTCCACTGGTGAACACACTTTCTGGTGTGGTGGCTGATAACTAATAACGTTATAACAAATGGAGCTGCTTGACTATATTTTACCCCTTCCTTTGTTAACTGCACCTCCCCCTCCCCGCCCCAAAACTCCCCACCTCTAAATACACATAATGATCACATTTGCCAATGAAATTAATTGCCTTCCTCAGTGAACCAGCAGGATTTCAAGTCTACGAATATTTAAAAATCAAACCTCCAGTGCAGGAGTTTTGCAATTTAAATGGGTGTTATTATTGAGCGTATTTTCACATTTACAAATCCTAAGAGATGTATAAAAATGCTGGCCTCATTAAAAGAAAAAGTACAGTTTCGAAAATGTTTGTGAAAACTCGGAGGATGGCGGCTCTGCGTTCTGCGCCATAAAGCACTCAGTGCATGTGGATTGGGTAGTGCCTTGGACTGATTAGAAGGGGTCATTTTCCCCTGATGGCAACTGTTGCCTATGACCAATTGGATTCCCACTTTCCAAAGGATAAGGCCACCCAAACAGCTCTTTGGACGCTGGTGGGCTCGTGGGAACGAGGCTTTTCCCCCTGGAGATCTTTTTCCTTTGCAGGGTAGCTTAGCAGAAAGAGCTCTGAATTTGGGCGTGATTCCTTGCTTCAGCGCATTCTAGCTATGGCCCTTGGGCTAGCTGCTACACTACTTTCTGAGTCCCAGCTTGCTTCACTTCCTCGGTTTTAAAAAAATTAAAAAATAAAGTGTGTGATGGGCCCTTGATTTAAGATTGCATTGCCCATGACAAGATGAAAAAGACGTGAAGATTCTTGTGAATGATAAAACAATATCTGATGTTTTATTAAGTTGTGTGAAAAAATCATAAAATAGAAGAAATATCTAGGATACATACTTTCCTGCAGGAAATGGAGGAAATAGAAAGTGAGTATATGAAAATATTAGTCTTGACTTAGCGTATGTGAAATCTCTGTCTCCTAAAGTAACCCAGAGATTATTAGCCTGGAACAAAAGATGAGAGCCCAGGCCAAGAGGATCCTGGTGGGTAGAGAATGTACATCTACCAAGCTCTTTCATATCCCCAAACTGCTAGGTTTTCTCTGAGTTGCCAGAGTTCTCCCATCATTGGTTATCTGTATTCCCTACTACTACCAAACTGTGAGTATTTATGTAAGGCTCTGATCCTACTGCTTATTAATTCCCAAACATTCACATATATCCCATGGCAGATATAAAGAATTTGGAACTTTTCTGCATTTTTCACAAATGCTGCATGTGGCAGTCTGGTGGCCATCCTCTCAAGCTGGCCTCTTCCTGTTCCCCCTACCCCAGCCCCTTTCCTAGAACCTTAGTTTAGGCTCTACCTGGGATGCATCCCTTGACACCTCTTCTATGAAGCCTTCTCTGATTTCCCTTCCCTGCCTCCACTGAGATGACTATGTTCATCTTTGTCACTGTTTTGTGCTACTCTCACCCTCTTAACAGGGTGTTGCACTTTCATTTCCTGGCCTGGAATACTCTAAGGATGGTGGCTCTGTGTTCTGCCCCATCAAGGCACTTCGTGCATTTGGATTGGTTAGTGCCTTGGGCTGATGACCAGGGGTCATTTTCCCTTAGTGGCAATTGCTGCTGATGACCCAGTGCCTAGCACACTGCCTGGCACACAGTGGCCCCACAATAAACACATAAAAGATCCCCAGTAATGAAAGGTAGCACATGCTAAGTTCTGTATAGCGAAAGTGGACAACAGCCTGCAAATTCAGGGAAGGTTTGTGCTGGAAGCATTGTCTGAGCGGGGCGGGGCAAGGTGGCTGGGTGAGGGATGGATCTGAGCTTCTTTGCTTCAGGATGCCATGAGAGGCACTGATTTCTCCTTTCTCATTGACCCTCTCAGTAGTGCCATCCAGCCCCACCATGGCCTCCTCCACAAGTCTCCCCTCCAACTGCAGCAGCTCCTCGGGCATCTTCTCCTTTTCACCAGCCAACATGGTCTCAGCCGTGAAACAGAAGAGTGCTTTCGCACCAGTCGTCAGACCCCAGACCTCCCCGCCTCCCACCTGCACCAGCACCAACGGGAACAGCCTGCAAGGTAAGCCCCAGGCCCCACCTGCCAATCCAGATCCAGTGCCCTAACTTCACCCTCCCAGGGCCTGAAGCAGATGCATCACTGTTGCCAAGGGAATCAGCCTTGGGCCCTGCCTGATTCTCTCTGCCCTCATCTCTTCTGTTCCTTTGTGTTTGCTCTCCTCAGCCCTGGCCCTTGGCCCTTGGCCCTTGGCCATACTCATCTCTCCAGTCCTCTTTCCAACTTCAGCAATTCCGCTCAGGTCCGGGATTTGCTTGGGAATACTGTTTCTACTGACTAACAGCATCATTTCTCTTTTCTCCTCTTTCACTCCCTATGGTCGCCATTATCAGATCAGTCTTTTGTGGACTCTAGCAAGTTCTCCAGTGCAGGGTCTCTCCCGGGACTGGCCTTCTCCTGAAGTAGGTCACTCAACCTTCCCTTCCTGTTGCCTGTGTCAGAGTGAACATGTGTGGGGCTGATAACAGGGAGGGGATGAGCCATAACTTGATCAGAGCCCTGAAGTTAGAGCATCATAGACCAAAGGTCAAAGACTTCCTACTGGGATTAAGAAACCCCAGAATACCACTAGAGTATTCTGGTTCATACTAAAATTGTTCAATCACTTTCCCACCATTGCATATGGAAAATAAAATAGTTGCTAAGAGTTGAGATGACCTTTTCATTCATTAAGAATAAAAAGTTACCCACCTTTTAAAACTGAGCACACCATTTCTAACATTTTTCTTATGAGCTCAGCACTGTGTTGTGTGTCATATTTGAGACCTGCGCAACCCCATTCATTGCCCCCAGCAGGACTGTGTGGTAGGTACTCATATCTCCTACTTGACAGATGAGAAAACTAAAGGTTAGAGAGGTCACGAAATTGCCTGACTTTTAACAGCTGATACATGGCAGAAGCTGGCTTCAAACTCAGACTCAAACATTCATCTCCTAAATACTTTATTACTCAGAGGTGGTAAAAGAGACATAGTTAGGATTCCTAAGGCAACTGGTAGGGAGATAAGATTAATAAACTCATCGACCACCATTTATTGAGCACTGAACAGTGTACCTGGAGCCGTCCTATGCACGGAGCAGATTTTATACCATTTAATCCTCATATCTTCCTAAAGTATGAGAGCTACTATGGTCTTCATTGTGCAGATGATAAAATGGAAGCTTAAAGAGGGTAAATATCTGACCACAGACATAGTCGGTTAAACGGTGGAGATGAATGTAAGTCCCATCAGAGTCTGTGCCCTTAAGCCCAGCCATACAAAGGTTCCCACAGTGCCTTCCCTTGGTGGCTGGCACCTCACTGATGGAGGTCAGCCTGGAAGTCAGGGAGGGGTGAGGAAGGCAGTGCACATATCTGGGATGTCTCAGCTCTGTTTCTTATGTAGAAGTACATGCATATTTACACTTGTCTACACATACTGTGTGCTGGATGCTTTACACTGTGGTAAGCATATAGTGATTCTCCTGAAGACCCTATGATGTCAGCACTAGTCCCATTGTACAGATGGGAAACTTGAGGCTCAATTTGATCCAGGTCACATGGCTAGTAAATAGTACAGCTAAACTGGAACCCAAGCCATGTGACCCCACAGCCTGAGCACCCAATCACATTGTCTTTCTGCCTCCAGAAGGACTCTTCAAAATACTCCACAGAACCCTGCTTGCAAATCTTCCCAGCACAGCCAGACTCAGTGCCCCACAGAGCACGCTGCTCTTCCCCACTCTGACACACAGTGGCAAATCCATCTTCTTAGAGGAAAGAGGAAAAAAAAAAAAAAAAAAACGCCTGCCTGTGCAACTACATTTCAGGCAATATTACTCATGATAGAAAATGCCCACCCCCACAAAGTAGAGCCACCCATTCCTGCAAATCTGATTCTCTTTCAGCTAAAAATAATGCTTTGTCACCCTCAGTACACCTCCAGCTGGCAAACTAGGGATATAATGCTTGAGCGAACATAACTTATAATAGGTTTAAATAATGATCATACATATGGAAAGCAGAAATTTACCATTCTTGAGCTGCCAATCTCAGCCCTTGCTAAACATAGATTTGACATCAGAACCAGATATGATGGGGTTTATAATCAGCAGTTGAGGGGAAGCACTGGAGAAGAAAAGGCCCCCGCTATTGGAAGGTCAGCGGCTCTATCACAGGCCAACAGTGACAGAAGGGGGCAGCTCCCAGGAGGCCCGATGTCTTCTCATGCCCTGTGGTCCTAGGAGGAAGCAGGAAGTGGATGGAAACAGGGGCTGGGCTCAGATCGTATGACTTCCTGGGTTTCAGGAGATCTGGTTATCACCTGAAAGCCAGGATCTGGATGAGGGTATGTGCGTGTTTAAGTAATGATGAAATGGCTTCAGGACAGGGACTCAGACAAAGTTTGTACATTTGTCCTCCCAGGGATTTTCTAACCCACTTCTTACCCAATTACAGATCCCAAAAGTACAGAGACTGTCCCCATTTCTCTGAATAACCGCCTAGTCTGTGCCTCTCGGTCACCTTTCCTAACACAGGGCCACAGCGTGAGAGGTTTGAGGTCTGACTCAGGGACACACCTCTTGCTGGATTCACTGTCGTGGATGACACTGCCCTTTCCTTCTGATTGAACAAATGTCAAGGGGACTTTTCTGAATTTTCCCCTATCCCATGCCCTGACTATTGAGCATGATGAAACAACAACTATAAAAAGAATGGGCTGGGCGTGGTGGCTCACACCTGTAGTCTCAGTACTTTGGGAGGCGGAGGTGGGTGGATCACCTGAGGTCAGGTGTTTGAGACCAGCCTGGCCAACATGGTGAAACCTCATCTCTACTAAAAATACAAAAATTAGCCGGGCCTGGTGGTGTGGCCTGTAGTCCCAGCTACTAGAGAGACTGAGGGAGGAGAATCGCTTGAACCTGGGAGACAGGTTGCAGTGAGCCGAGATCGCGCCACTGCACTTCAGAGCAAGACTCTGTTTAAAAAAAAAAAAAAAAAAAAGAAAAGAAAAAGAAAAAAAAATGGTTTTGTTTTGCTCATACTGTTGTATACCAAATATCCCTACTATCCCTACTTTTGAGATGTCAGTGATAGACATACAAATAGTTAAATTAATGTAAACATCTCACTTTAAGCTCTTTTGTCTGCCCACTGTGCCCCCAAGTGCTGGGCTGGTAGGTGGGGCTCACACTCTGGGACTTGCCCCTTTACCCTCTGCACACAATCTCCAGCAGGGCAAAGAGGACCCAGTCTTAGATGAGCAGCACCAGTTTTTCAGGGCACTCTTGCTTGCGCCACAGAAGTTTTCGCTGAGAAAGGTGACAATCAGAATTGCTTCATCTTTAACTTTCGAAACTCTATTTCTACCAGAAAAAAAAAATGGATGTAGACAGGTTATGGAATCGGTGTAAGGATCCCTGAAGTGTTTTATTCCACCTTTTTCCTTTTCAATGTTACAGTAGCACCTACTTCATTAGGACCCACCTAGTTCAGAATTGTGATCATTAAGACAGGGCAAGTGACTAGGAAGTCTTGGTTAAGCAAATTGCCCATGTAAACACGATTAGAGGTGTCACATTTAGGCCATTTAAGTGTTTTCAAGGCATATTTACCTCCAACTACCACTCTGTTAACTGTACATGGTTCTGTTTTTTAAAGCCGACTCCTAAAGGACCTCTTCCCCATCAGTGCTCCCTTAGTCTCCTCTGGCTACTCCATGCATGTTTATTCCCCAAGAACTAAGCACTGCAATGTCACGTGGTAGTGATAATGGTGAACCCAGCCACTGACTAGGAGGGTTTATTCCCAGCCTGGCTCCCAACCACCCTTAAGGTAGCCTGTCTATTGTCCCTCTTATACGGATGTGGAAACTGAGACTGAAGCTAAGTTGGCTTGTCCCCATTTACACAACTAGCAAACAAGGAAGCCTGGGATTTAAGCCCAGACAGATTGACTGGACTATGTTAAGCCCCCATGCTATATTACGTTTCTATATTCAAGCCACTAGGTTAGGCCCATGAGGGCTACAAAATCCTGCCCATAAAATCTTTCCCTGTATTAGGGGAGACATGACACCAAAGTAAATAAGGAAGATCTGTCTGGGAAAGGCTGGGCACCCAGCTGTGGAAGTACAGAGGAAGGAAAGATGAAGGAGAATTCAGAACAGGTTGCCTCCATGAGGAGCAAGTGGGATTCAGGCCCAGGGAGATGGGGGCAAGGAGCACTTTCAGCAGAAGGACTGAAGACAACCTTAGCCAAGAAGCAGAGGCAGACATGTCCTGGATAACATGTGGTGTGAACAGTAGGATTCACAGATTCTCTCATGATTCCAGCTGGCTTTCTCTCCCAGGTAGATAAAACGTTTGAAAAAGTTACCATATATCTGAGTTGTGGTTGTTTTTGTTTTTTTTTAAAAGCAACTCTAGCCTCAACTTCTGGAGCCTCACAAAATGTCTTGTTAAAAAATAAAAATATGGTAGTCAAAACAATTTGGAATGTGGTGCTCCCTGGATCAGTATCTTGGACATCCACAATTAAAGTCTCTGGGGCATCCTGCAGTTAAATAAAAATGACTATTTCATTTAGTTTGCCAAACTTATTTGCCTACAGAGTCCTTTTCTGCATGTTAAGAACACTTAATGTCATATGAAAAACTTTGGAAAATGCAACTATATTTTGGATTTAAAAAGAAAAATGCAGAGATACCTCTTTCTACTCTTATGCAGGTGAAGCAATTGGTAAATCCTGGTCCCAGACTACCTAACTGTGTCTGTTTTCCAGAGCCAAAGACTTGAGTCACCAACTATGCTCAATCTTTGTCCATAGAGATGTCCTCTTCCCTTCTCCTGAGACCTATGCTGCTTAGAGCTTGGGTTTCAGGCAATTGAGGTCTCAGAGGACTTCATTATTCAAGAGCGAGGCATCCCCAAGAAGGCTGTCACATGCCATTGGAACCCCCGCTGATGTAGTGATTCCAAACCCTAGCCATGTCCTGGACAGTCTATGCATGAAAAATTAACACAAAGGCCAGAGTAATTTCACAAAAATAGTATCCATATACTGATGTTTTTCTTTTCCACCTTGCTGAAGCTCCGGCTGGCTCTTCTCAACCCTAGATATCATGCAGCCCAGGACCAAATCCTATGGAATTGTCATTTTTTTCCATGCACATATTCAGTCGGTGCAATATTTACCCACTCACTTTACTCACTTACCCCGCTGTTCCTGATTAGCTCATAATTTTTTTTTTTTTTTTTTTTTTTGGAGACAGAGTCTCCCTCTGTAGCCCAGGCTGGATTGCAGTGGCGCGATCTCGGCTCACTGCAAGCTCCGCCTCCCAGGTTCATGCCATTCTCCTGCCTCAGCCTCCCGAGTGATTAGCTCATAATTCTTACACATGTGGTGGTTTGGGGAAGACCACATTCCACCCTCTCCAAACCCTCCCAGCTCTGCAGAACTTTGTTTTGTCTTTGTTTTTATCAAAAATGTAGAAACGGTAATGAAAAATGCATTGCCTCTCAAAGCAATAGTTTTCTGAGCTTCCGTCAGAGAACGTGATCATCCAGCTGCTGGGGAAAATGGCAGAGCCACCATGGTCTTGTGATGTCCTGGCACATGGTGTTGAGAGGGTGGTGTCCTCATGGGGATCTTTATGCACTCCACTTGGGCAAGTTAGCATGCCAACGGCATTTCTGGAACATTCCAAGCTCCAGACACCCATCCCTCTCACCCACATAATGAATCTTCAGATTGCAGCACAGATATAAGAAAAACAACTCCTAAAACTCAAGATCATTAGGCAGTTGTGCAGTGAGTTTCTCTATTAAAAGGGCCTCTTTGGAGGTATCTAGGCTTAGAAGCCACAGGCAGGGACCTTTTCCCATAATTTACTCAACAGCAAGGGTTCTGCCCTTGGAGTTGAGAAAGTCATGATTGGGATTTAGAGAACTGTAACACTTTGATGTTACATGCAAAATTCTGGGTGTGGGCAACATTGGTCTTAGAATGTTCCAGAAATGCTGTGGCATGCTGTCTCGCTCAAGTGGGGTACATGAAAATTCCTCATGAGGACACTTAGCACCCTGTACTAAGACATCACAACCTCTTTTGAAGAGAGGTTCCACAGCTCCTATTAGATGCTCAGAGAAGTCTGTGGGCCGATGAAGGCGAAGTAGTAAAGTAGGAGTGGGCCAAACCCACCCCCTAGACCCATATATCATTAATTTCAATTTTTTGCTGTCATGTATAAACTTGGCTATTTCATTTAAAAAAAAAAAAAAAAACAAATTCTACATCTCCAGCTTCTCTTGAAACGGTTGAGAGTATCAGTGGCTGCGAGCAGGCATTCCTGCCCAGTGGCATTTGGTGGGAGCTGAGTCACTGCCCAGGCATGCCCTTGGCATCATCACCTCCATCCTCACTTCCCCACCCAGGGGATTCACTCACTCCTGTTCGCAGCCTGGGCTCTTGGGGTGCTGGAGTTTGCAGCCCCAGTAGTTCAAATTAAAAAGTGCTGTTAGCTATGAACTGGCACATCAGTTACCTTTGCTTTAGAACTTTAAATGTGGCCCTAAGGGGAGGCTTAATCTAGTTGATCTAACACATTATTTGGGTACCAAAAGACTGCTTCGATATATTTTTTTTTAATTCTGGTCATTCAAATGGGATGTTTTCACAGTCCAGCTGATAAATGTTGGCTGGGCCCACCAACCAAATTAGCTTTTTCCTTTGCTTTGAATCATATTGATACTGCCTGAGTTGTGTGACTATACTATAGGGAACTGCTCTTTAATGCCAGGCACGCAGATTAGATTTTGGTGGAAAGCAAATGTAGACTTGCACCTTTTGCTACAGGCTTAAAACTCCTGCTGCCTTTAGTAAAGTTGCCTGGACCTACCTCCAGCTCGGATGAAAAGATCCCTGGGGAGGCAGAGCCATGCTGGGCTGTCACACAGCAAAGATCCCCTCCTTGCCTTTGGAGCGATAGCATCTCGAATTCTCCAGTTAAGGCTTGGATTGAAACACTGGTTTCAGTCAAACCTAGGGCTCACTTGAATCTTAGGGGGACTGCATTTCCAACTGATCCCAAGTCTTCGGGGGTTTAAGTTGGTCTGCATTTGGCAAAAGACAACTTCCTGTTTCTAAGAAAAAAAGGCTTATGAGGGCTTACGGAAAGGACTCCAGGAGCTTTTGGGCTGCAAAACGGCTCTTGCAAAACAACATTTGGATGATTTACGTGTAAATGAATCAGAAACATGTGGATTGAATTTCCTTGTGAATACAGATGGGTTTAAAAATTAACGGAAAAAGTGTTTGGCAAAATACTTTTTGGTTTTTGTTTTAATTGAATCTAAAATGCCAGGGGTGGGGGTGGGGAAGCCAGAGGAACGTGGGGGTCTCAGGGCTAAGAGCCCCGGGTAGCCTCCCTGTATCCACTTGTAGGATTTGTGGTACTGGGATTCGTGTTTTTTGTTTGTTTGTTTTGTTTTTTTTAAAAAGGCACATTCTTCCAGACATGATCATTAGTAAACGAAGAGGGCCACTTCCTAGACGCAGTCATCACTGACAAGAACATTAATTTACATTTAGATTTGCCATAAAAAGAATACAATGACTCTCTCTGCCTGACAAGACACTCAACTGTCATTGGGAGCCAAAGACGGCTGCCCCTTGCTTATAATGGCAGCATCTCTCTCACCTTGACATGTTTCAAAGTTGCCACCCTGTTTTAATTTTCTTACAGTTATCCTTTTATTCTTCCCACCAATCACACAAAGTGTGCCACATGGGATGGTGCCTATTTGATATAAGAGCAAATACAGCCCAGAGAAGTTAAGCAATTAACACAAGGTCACACAGCTAGTTTAGCAGCAGAAGTGGTGGGTTAAAAATCCCAGCAGCTAACCTCTATCAGGTCCTCACTAGGAGCTGAACCCAGGCTAAGCACTTTGCATATATCATTTTATTCACCTCTCCAATAACGCTAAGTGTTGCTGTGATTCTAGCTACAGAAGCTGAGCTTCATAGCAGAAAAGCCAGAGATAGGACTCAGGCCTATCTGATTCTGTGTTCTCTAAATACCACTATCTGCGACCTCCTAGCTCTGAACGCTTTCAACAATTTTTGGTTACCTCAAACAGCCTTCTTTTTCCCCCAGGATCTCACTCCAGCTTTCCCAGGCTACAATTTTCTAGGAAATATGGTCAGATCATTCCCAAAACGTTGAGTGAAGCCGTGATATGGAAGACATTCTGCAGTTTCATGCAAACCTGTCTTCTCCTCCCAGCTATGCTTTCTCCCAACTTTATATTCCCAGTGAACAAGGCCTGCTGTAGCTGGCATTTCCTTCTCCCAGCTCAAGGGCCTAAGCAAAGACATTCAAGATTTCTGCTTTGTGGCTCAGTTTTTGTGCTAATACAGAGGACAGGGAGAGCCATATTTTTTGTAGAAACTGCATGCAGTTCGGATGGACCACTTCTTTATATTTTAGATGTGAAGGGGAGGGAAAAAAGAATGACAAACTGAAAATTCTCACTACTTTGCAAGGTTCGAAGCTGCAACTTTCGCAGTGGTATTCAAACTATGCAACTTTCCAGTTATGCCTTAAAATTGAAATCAGATTTGGAGGGATGTTTAGGATATTTTGTTCTTTTAAAGACACATGCCCATGCTGATTTATTATAAATTTTAATAAAGCACATGTATATTTTATAATGAAAACTCATTCCAGAGAAGATGAGAGCAAATTTGTAGTTAATATTCAAACAACATAGTTGTGTGTGGGTTTGTTACTTTATTACTTTTCTCAGTGAGAAGTTTGGATGAAAAAAAAAAAAAACCATTGACTTCTGTCTTCTCTTTCCATAGCGATATCTGGCATGATTGTTCCTCCTATGTGAAAGAATTGCCTTGAAGAATTGTATTAATGAAGAGGTTGGATTCTGCTACAGAGAGTAATCTGATACAAGTCCCAGAGTGGAACTTTTAACTCAGGCCTTTTTAAGAGGAATCACAATAACTGCAGATTTTTAAACAAAATCACCGAGCTTGCAAATACTGAAATTGGAAGAGGGATCTGCAAGTGCAGAGTGTTGGTTAAAGTTGTACCTCCCAAGTATTTGGGGGGATATATTTATTCTGTATTGACAAAAGCAAATCCACTTTTTCTTTTTCTTTTTTTTTAGCTTAATTCTGCAATCATTTGTCTTTTATAAACCGTAAAGCTCTATACAAGGGACACTATAAATAAGACTCCATGTTTTAATTTATGATGTTTTTAAAGCTGTGTAAAGGAAGAATGAAGTGATGATATTTACAAAAAAGGAAAAAAAAGAAAAGAAAAAAAAAAAAGCTTGTATGGGACAGAATAGGAATGCCAGTTAGATTTTTTAGAAAAACTAAGGGTCGGCTTTTGCGCCTTAAAGCATATCAAATGGTAGTTAGCTCAGACAGTACATTTTCAATATCTAACTTAACATGCCACCCCTTAGCAGTGCAAGCTTATTTCTCTCTTTTGTATTGTTGTCTTAAGTAACTGTGTAAATAAATGCAGCCTGGAAAGTTAAAACACGATGTAAGTGATCACATTTTCCCCTCTACTCGAAAATCCAGTGCCTCTAGACAGATTGTTAAAACTGCATATTTAAATCTGATCTCATTCTTTCCTTTTACTTAAGTCAGTTTCTTCTGAAGCCGATGGCCTCTCGAGAGCTTGGTGGCACACATACTGTGTGAGAATCTCCTTTGAGACTTCATGGAACAGGGTCCAGGCACAGAATTCCACACTCTGCCCTCCAGTTAACAAGCCAAAACCTCACGTACACTCCCCCATTTGCAAGTTTAAAGAAGTTTACTCGTCCTAAATGCCGACTTCATACCTATCTTCCAAAAGCTGACAAAAGCAACATGGCAGGTATTTCGATTTTCCCATTCAAGATACTGCCTCTATCAGTCGACCCTTACCATTTGTAAAATAATAGATTAAAACAACAGGTTAAGTGCTTTGGAATTAAGAGTTAAAGGGAACTGAGGGGGAAAGGAAAAGAAGGTTGAGACCTCCAAAACATAGTTTTCTGTTCTATAGGAATTTTTGCTCTCGTTATCTGGGAAGTGTTCTTAAAAATAAGAATTAATAGCAAAGGTGCAGCAAAGCTCTGAGGATGCATTTGCCTGATATTATTTTCTTTGCTCTTGTGTTTTTGTATGTAGTTATAAATACTGTAGATTTTTTTTGTGATTTTTTTTGCCAAAGTTGTTGTTCTATTTATACATTTTAATGTCTTAAGACATTTTTTTCAATATCACAAAAAGATTTTACTGCATATTTTGCAAAGAAAAAAAAAGCTCACTACCTTTAGCTTGCACATACTTGCAAAGTTAATTAAAAGGCTTTTTGTTTTAAAGGGGATTTTGTAAAATATCCATATAAATAATGTATTTATCTTTCGAATTTGTACATTGCTTTTCCCTTCTTCCTCTTCCTCCCACCCCCAATTTATTTTATTGTGTATGTTTGCTATGTGAAAAGTGCGTATTTGTTTGGTCACCTACACTTGTATTAGCTGTTTCAATGTGATTTTTAAACATTTCATTTATAGTTATTTTTAGTATTGTTATAAACCATGCTTCAGTTTTTTTAATTTCCACCCAAAAGTCATTGTCTATTTTTGTATTATTTGTAAGTTAAGAAGTTTTTTCCAATATATGGCAAAAAAAAAAAAAAAAAGTAGCATATTATTCTTGTAGTATTTAGTTCAGTAGATTTAAAAAAAAATGTATCCTTTGCTTTGGAAGCTTACAAAACAACCCTAATGCTGTTTTACTCTATTAATATGCATGGAATCTCTCCCTTTGGAGTGACGCATTTTATGCATTAAATTCTAGGGAGAAACTTCATAGAAATCAATGAACATACTTTCGTTCTTAAGTCTGCTTGTATATTTCCTCTGTCTTTCACATAAATATAAACCAGCAGATTGGATGCCTTAACAATGCAAATCATATTCATTTCACTTGTACATTGTAACTGTGCACCAGAACTGTCAGTCATCACTAACATTCTAAGAAAAAAGAAAAAGAAAAAAAGAAAAAAAAAAAAAAAAACAAATCGAAAAGCACAAAAGAACTGTTTTGTTACCTTAAGACAATGTAACTTTTTCTAGTAGAGCAAGAAATCATTTACAACAATGCTGCAACTGTGCATGCCCCCATATGGATTTTGCAATGGTTTTCACTAGACTGTCAGAGTGCGATTTTTATGGGTTGGGGTGGGTGGGGGAGGGGAGTTGTGGGAGGGTAAGGGAGGGAGGAAAGCTGATTTTTCATGGTGAGAAATAATAATGATGATTAATAATAATTAAAAAACTGGAAAACGTAAGCAAGGTGGACGCATTGCTTCTCGGTACTCAGAAAGGTTATCTGAATTTGCGTAGTAAGCACTGGCCTGAAGATGTACACAAGTTAAAGCCATATTTTGTCTGGTGAGCCCCTTAGCTGTTTCTGAAGGAATGAACGGTCAGTCGGGAAGGTGTCCGGCTTAGACCTTGACAACAGACGCTACCCATCTGTCAGCCATGTGCAGTGGTTAGAACTCTTCTTGAAAGTCCAAAGAGCCTTTAAAATGTGTATAATTTGTGTTTTGTTGCTTCTATTTCTATTGATTAGATGAAAAGACATTCTGGCCCTCTGATCCTCTTTCTTCTCCAGAAAAGTTTCACAAATAAAAGATGTTCCCCTAAATACAGAATATGGCTTTAAGAAGAAAATGAAATAAAGAATTAAATTAAGATTTCAGTGTTGGGGGAAAAATACAGCTTCTGGATGACTGGATTGCATAACATTGCCCTGGCCTCACATTGTACTAGGATGCAGCTTAAATGAAGTCATCTCTAAATCTACTAACCTTTCACCTTCTTATCAAAACTTTTTGAATAGACACACACTGTACAGTTCAATTGTTAGAGAACCTAACTACTGTAGAGATTGTTATAATTTTTTTTTTTTTGCAAAATTTCAAGCTGTAAAAACTTTTCAACTTTCACAATATTTAATTAAAGTTACTTCCTGTCTGTGATGGCAGCTCCTAGTTGTGTATTCATTTCTCTATTTCAGATGAGCCAAAGTCCAACATAATATAAAAGGTCTGTGTTTGCAATGACTCAGATCAGTCATGACACCCAGTGAAAAGGAATTAGGGTAATTCTGGGACACCCTCTTATGTAGGTCCTTGGGGATTTGCTAATCTGGGATGCAAATTAAACACGCGCAGCGTACTGCTGCCCTCTGCCGGCGGTAGCTGGACGTGCACATGCCCGCACTGGTCCACAGAGGAGCCAAGAGCCCCTAACTTCAGCAGCCAAGCACTGAGATCCTCCTGCGTCATTGAATTGTGAATCCAGGAAGTGGCCATTCTAGAACCCCTATCCTTCATGCTACAAGTCTGAACCAAGCTTTTCACACACAGTGCTAATTAATCCCAGCAAGTCTTCTGGTCAACTAATTGTGTGCCCTGGCTCATTGAGGAGGAGGCATGTGTGAACTGAACCTTCTGTGATCAATATTTTTTAACCCCACATGAATAAGGTACTTCTCCTATTGGACAGGAGTGAAACATTCCACAAATACCAGATAGGTATATACTCATGTAAAATTGTTTCACTTTGAATTCCATCATAATCATGAATCTTTCTAAATGCACACTCAATGATTTTCCTACTTTTACAGTTATTGAACATGATGAGGTTAATGATACTTGTAAAATGCCTCGAAAACTCAGCAAATAGGCTGTAGACCAACAGAAACTTGATGGCCAGAGCTGATAGGATGGCAGCAACACAGTCAAGTGTGGTGAGCACTGTTTCGGCTTTGGAATAAAGCCCAATTTGAGTAATGAAAGAGTGTGATATATAAATTAGAGAAGCTGCCATCATTTTTAAAGAAACAGAATTTTTGCTGAAAAGTTTGGCCATTCAATATATGTTTCTTTTGAATTCTGTGTTTGATATAGTTTCCTGTATTAGATGCAGAAGATAAAGATTGAAGAGGCCCCTCTCCTCAGGATGCACACCATCTCAGAAAACACACACTTATATCCAAATTATGCTAGCATGGTTGGCCAGGCTGAGACAGGTGTGCCACAATGCTCCACAGAGCACAGCTGACGTCCATACCTCTGACACGCTGGCCTCTACGATCTTTAGGGACTACTTCTTGGAAGTGCTCATTCACTCGATCGTTCATGTATTCACTCATGCCTGTAAACTTTGTGTGTTTCCTATGCCTCTGGTACTAGGCAAGACATGGTGGATACATCAGTGGGCCACGGTGACATTATACCCACCTGCAGCTCATACTTGAGTGGGGCAAATGAACATTAAACAACCAGTCAAATACCTGTAACAAACTAATTAATAATGGTAACGAAGAAAATGTCTAGAATGCTCTGAAGGTACATTGCAGCAGGATCTGATTTAACCTGAAGTGCTGGGAAAGGCTCCTAAAGAAAGTGACATTTGAGCTGAGGTATATAAGCTCAGCAGGAGCTAACCTGGTGGGCCTGGCACCTTAGGTAGAGGAAAGGAGGGAGGTGTAAGAACACTGAGCTTTGGGGCACATAAAGTACATTTAGGAACCGAAAGACTATGTGAGTGGAGTGTGCAGATGTACACAATGAGACTTGTGGGTCTTGGGAGTTCAATTCAGAACATGTCCTGAGCACCTACCATGTGCTTGATACTGTACTAGCTGCCAGGTACACTAAGCAAATGTGCCATAGTTCCTGCCTGTAGGGCCTCTGGTGAGGCTTATAAACTCACAGCCCCGTATTTGTTCATAGGGGCTACGCAAAAAATGAGGGGGTGGGCCAGGTGCAGCGGCTCATGCCTGTAATCCACTTAGGGAGGCCGAGGCGGGCGGATCACGAGCCCAGAAGATCGAGACCATCCTGGCTAACATGGGGAAACTCCATCTTTACTAAAAATACAAAAAAATTAGCTGGGCATGGTGGCGGCCGCCTGTAGTCCCAGCTACTGGAGAGGCTGAGATAAGAGAATGGCATGAACCCGGGAGGCGGAGCCTGCAGTGAGCTGAGATGGCGCCACTGCACTCCAGCCTGGGCGACAGAGTGAGACTCCATCTCAAAAAAAAAAAAAAAAAAAAAAAAAAAAAAACCAAAGCAAAACAAAACGAGGGGGTGAACTAGAGGTAAAAACAACTGGACAGTGGGAGGGCTGGGGCCACTGGCAAGTGCATGCTCTGTCCAAAGTGAGAATCCCACTTGCTCCAGGCGATTGCTCCCATGTGAGAATGTGGACAGACCCAGTGTTGCCCATCTTTCATTTCTCAAGAATGCCAGATATGTTACTAGATTATTTAAAAATTTGGCATAAAATTTTCATTTTTAAATGTTGGCAACTTATCTAAAAAAAGTGTTTTAAAAACACTGGCTTGGCCAAACAAAGTCCAGAATCCCCTAGAGTGTCAGTTTCAGACTTCTGACCAAAAGATAAGTTACGAACGGTGATGTTCACACAGCCTGATTTGAGAGTCATAATGATGTGTTCTCTCCCCGAAGATCAAGGAAGACTGCAAAGAAGAGGATGCTCCAGTGGTGTTCTATAGGATAAGAGTTCTCCAAACATATAAGGGAAAGTAGGTCATGGCAGGTGCTGGTCAATGCCCTGGCAGCTGACTCTATGAGAAAAAAAATTATTACCATAAATCCAAATAGGAATATGGAAAATTGGAATCATGTGCTTGTGAAAAAAAATCCTGTCTTCTGCAGTGGCCGTATTCAGCGTACAAGTATAGGTCAGTTTTTAAAAACAACAACAACAACTCTGTTTGCCTTGCAGAAAGACCCTTATGAATGAATCCATTTTTAAGTACACTTTCAGTGAAGTGGACCCTTTCCAACCCACCATGCTCAAAGCCACACCTGCCCTAGCATGCTCCAAAATCACTCATGTCATCAAGAATTTTGCTCCCGAGATTATCTCATCTCTCTCCAGAACCATTACATTCTCTTTCCTCAATGTTACCTTCAGACCAGCTTACAAATGTGATCCTATTGAGGAAAAAAAGATTTGACCTCACTTGGCTTATAAGCTAGCCACAGTCCTCCTGCTCCTGTTAATAGCAAATTTCAAAAGAGTTGTCCACATCTGCTATCTTCTCTTCTTCATTTATACTTTCTCATTATTCATATTACAATATATGTTTATTGTAATGATGAAGAGTGGAGAGTCTTCCATGTTGTAAACAAGGGATCTCAATTTATATTTTAGAAGTATCATCTTGGTTGCTACAAAAAGAACAAGTCAGAGGGAGACAGAGGGAAAATAGAGGACATTAGGAGGCCATTGCAGTTGTCCAAGCAAGGAATGAACAGCTTGGAGTAGGAGAAGAAAAAGGAGGAAAATAGGATTAAAAAATATTTAGGCAATAGAACCATCAGGATTTGGTGACTGATTCAATGTCGGGTTTGAGGGAGATGAAAAAGTCAATATAAAGCTCAGTTTTGTGACTGCTGGTAAAGAAATGGTTGATGTCTCTGTTTGAGCTGTTTCCTTGCTCTGGCACTCAATAAAGAAGTCCCTTCCTCGAATTGCCTTTGCTTCCCTTCCCTCTTCCAAATATAATCCTCTTCTCCAGAGGCTTCTGTATTTACATTAGGAATGAAATTCAGTTTCCGGAGCTGGAAACACTTTGTTACTTCTTTTTTTTTTTTTTTTTTAACTTAAGCATCAAGCAGTTTTATCTCTTCTCTCTGGAGAGTTATGCTGCAGTGGGACTGATTTTTATCTACTTAGCATACATTTTTCCCACTGATTGTAGAATTTTCACATTCTATATTAAGAACAAACGTTCTGGGCTCTGGCATTAACCACAGGCCTGGTGGTTGGCCTTCTGTAGGAAATATCCTGCACTGGGAATTATCTTATAAGGAAAATTTAGTACTCCACAAAGACCCTGATGAAATGTCAACACAAAGGAAGGAGACCCATTGAGGGCGATTCATTCAATAACATTGATATGGATGGGATTCTGCCAGGAAAGCAAGGAGAAATGAATGAGAAACAGGCATTACCCATGGCCTTCTCCGAAGCAGTTATTTACACAGTATCTCCTTACTGAACATCTTTGTGTCAAGTTCTGTGCTAAGGGCTGGGAATATGATTTATGTCTTAAATAGACCTATTTCCTTCATTGTTACGCCTAAGGAGGACAGACACATGACTCAAACAATCACACAAACATATAATTACATACTATAATAAAATGCTCTGTAACCCTAGCATATCTGAGTGAGCATATGACTCTATCTCTGCATAAAATCGAGCCTAGCTCAACAGCCAAAATTAATTAAAAGGGAACCAAATTCCTTATTTAGACCCATCAAAAGCTATTAAAAGAATCTAAATATAAAGCCCACAGTAATACCTAGTAAAGTGATCTTTCCTTTATTATCTTTTCCCTCACTTCTCATCTTATCCAGATACTACTTTCTCCAATCCATCTGACCAAAAAACCCCTGCTCTATTCTAAGTTTCTATGATTTTTCTTTCTGCCTTCTCCCTCTTCTTCCATCTCTCTTATTGTTTTATTTTTTACTGTAAGGGCAGAGAGAAAACTTCTCTTCCACCTTCTCTGAAGGTTCATTGAACTGACTGACCACAGACAGACAAATAGGAGAAAAAGGCATACAAACTTAATTACTTGCACATGGATCCTGGAACGCTGCAAATATGAGACTCAAAGAAGGGCCAGATGGCTATAGCTTAAATACCCTCTTCATAGGGGAGAGGGAAATGAAGGACTATGGATAATCTTATGAGGACAGTAAATAATTTTTAGGGAAAATGAATAGACTGGGGAGGCAGACATTATCTTGTAACTGTCTTATAAAACTGCAATTTACTGGAAGGTGAGGGGCAAAACTACATTGCGAACAAAGGTTGCCTTACTGTGCAGATAAGGTCTCCCAGGTAATCTCTCTGAACTGCCCTCAGAAGAGGAGATAAAGATCTGCCTGGGCATGGTGATGACTTTTAGCCTCTTCTTTGGTGGTTAATCTTTCCTGGTTATTTGATGAGATTCCTAGGCAGGTGGGTCTTAAGACAACTGCATTTCTTTTGGAAAGAAGTTTCCTTAGTCAGATAAGAAAATTCTAGAGAAAATCCCTCTCTGTGCTTGTAGGGGATGTGGGGTGGGAGGGGAACAAGTAGATAAAGTTAGAAAGTTTTGTCTTCTGAGGCAGCTTCTAAGGCCTTCACAATTTTAAAAATCCTGTTCAGCATGCCAAAGCACCATACTCTGGGGGATCATTCTCTATGCTCCAACATTAGCAAGTCTCTTTTCCAGCAAGAACATCTTTCCTCTTTAGCAGAGCAGGGGAAAAAAAAGGTAGATACAGTACTGGTTAACTGTGATTCCTTTTGGCAGGCTGTGGGAGGGAGAGTCCATAAACATTCCCTTGTTGATACTCAGGAGGCAGAGGCGGGAGGATCACTTGAGTCCAGGAGTTTGAGTGAGCTATGCAGTGAGCTATGATCATGCCACTGCACAGCCTGGGCAACAGAATAAGATCCTGTCTCTAAAAATAAGTAATACTAATAATCCCAGATCTGTTCTACTTTGAGGGGCAAGCATAGGGAACCATGAGCACATACAGCAAATACATTGATTTGGTTATGTTTGAGAGAAGACCCGGAGAAAGTGAGTCAAGTCAGCAAGGAAGAGTTGGGAGTGAAGAGGAGCAAGTATTCCAGATAGAGACGACAGGTCACCCCACAGGGGAAGAATATAAAGAAGGCTAGAGGGCTGGCACCATCTATTTTCCCCTGGGGAATCCTTCTCCTTCTCAGTTCATCTCCTTCCTTCTCTCATTTCCTCTTTTTCTGCTTTCAATCATCACTTCCTTCACTTTTGTCTCTGCATCAGTGCTGAAGAGTATTGTGCGCACTGGTAGCTCTCAAAGCAGAGCCAGAATCCTAGTTCTTCCAATGCCCCTCTCCTTCCATTTCCTCCAATGCCTACCTGACCCATAAATCTATTGTGTGGAATTTTAGGGACATAGTCAGCTTCTCTTCAACCCTTTAGACAGCCATAATCAGAGGAAAGGTTGGGGCTCCCGACATGCTTCTTTAGAATCCAAAGGAAAACATTCCTACCCCACAACCACATGCCCTACAAACCACTCCAGCTCAAAGTGCCCAACTGAAAAGGGCAACAATGAGCCTCCTATTCTCCACAAACACAGAATATTATAGAACATCTTTGTGTCCAGTACAATGCCAATTTGCTTTATCAAACTTAAGGTGAGCCCAGAAGAGTAAAACTAAGCAGGAAATCAATACTAATGGCAATTATCATCCCTTATTGAGGGCTTACTTTTATGTATTATTATTATTTATTTTATTTTTTGAGACAGGGTCTTACTCTGTCTCTCAGGCTAAAGTGGCAGTGATATAATCATGTCTCACTTCAGCCTCAACCTGTCAGGCTCAATCAATCCTCCCACCTCAGCTCCCTAAGTAGCTGGGATTGCCGGCATGTACCACCATACCTGGGCAATTAAAAAAACAATTTTTTTGTGGATATGGAGTCTCACTATATTGCCAGGCTAGTCTCAAACCCCTGGGCTCAAGTGATCTTCCCACCTCAGCTTCCCAAAGTGCTAGGATTACAGGCATGAGCCACCACATTCAGCTACTTTTAGATGAGCGGATATACTATTAACTATGGAAACATGTTTGTTAACTTCTCACAGTAGCCATGTGATATGGAAGCAATCATCTCCTGCTGAAATAGAATTGCTCACCAACCCTGTGTAAGAATAGAGGATCCCCGCTGGAGCTTAAAGGCCATTTATTTAATACGTATAAATATAGTAGTTAGTATATCTATGGAATGCACTGATCCAGTAATTTGTATCTATGGAAATGACTTAAATCGCTCAAATTCTATAACCCTCAGTTACTCATCTCATTTTTTTAAGTGGCAACAAGAGTATTTATGTGAAAAGGTATCTAAGAAGATGATGTTAAATAAGTCACATATGGAGTGATTCAGTGCCCAGGACATATTAGCCACTCTGTCAATATCAGAAATTGTTATTCCATTCCACAATTCCAAGTCGTGTGTGTGTGTCATAACACATTCAGCTGATCTCAAACCAATAGACATTAGGTTGTCTCTTATTTTTTGATATTGTACTCAACATGATGATGGACTTCTTGATTAAAAAAAAAAAACTCTTGCAAATTCTTTTTTTTTTTTTTTTTTTTTTTTTTTTTTTTGAGACAGAGTCTCTCTCTGTCGCCCGGGCTGGAGTGCAGTGGCCGGATCTCAGCTCACTGCAAGCTCCGCCTCCCGGGTTTACGCCATTCTCCTGCCTCAGCCTCCTGAGTAGCTGGGACTACAGATGCCCGCCACCTCACCCAGCTAGCTTTTTGTATTTTTTAGTAGAGACGGGGTTTCACCGTGTTAGCCAGGATGGTCTCGATCTCCTGACCTCGTGATCCGCCCGTCTCGGCCTCCCAAAGTGCTGGGATTACAGGCTTGAGCCACCGCGCCCGGCCAAAACGCTTGCAAATTCTTGATGCTTCTTGCAAGTTAACTGTATAGTATCCCTAACATTCACAGTGCCACCCTGAAGATCAGATCAGACTCCTCCTTTAACATGGGGAGACTTGCCCAATACTTTCCACATGGATCCAAAAGATGGTTTGTGGCTGACGCTTGTCATAAGCACAGGCAAAACAACAGTTCTCCTTCAAATCATTTATTTTTATTATATTTCTATATTGCATAGTACTAGGGAAGGTACCAGGGAACTCCAGACAAAAGAAAAATAAAAATAAAGAATCAGTCTGAATATTGTCATGTGCTGAAGGAAGCAGATTCTAGGCAGTAAATTTGCAGGGCAAAGGCTTAGCACTGCTGTTGGGAAAGAGGATAAAGATGAGAGGTGGGTAATGTAGGGGCACAGGGAAGGAGAATAAAAAAGAAATATTTCCTATGCGCCAACATCACTTAGTAGCAAGATCCTACTAAGCCCCTTCGGAATTAAAAAATATAAATGTAACAGGTTTCAGTGAAATGAGATTAGGTGTAATTTAGGTATGATGAATTCATTTACAAGTTGGACTGCTAGGAGTCAACATTTGCATTCAGAATGAGAAATCTCATGAAATAACTTATCACTTACCCAGATAGTTAAGTGGCTACTATCTGCCAGTTGTTGACCTAGGAGCTAGTGTGAGAGCTGTTGGATGTACACAATCATCCAGTATAAAACCAAAAGCAAATTAGTAACTTCACATGTAATTACACATTGGGAGGAGTCCTGTGAGAGAAACTGGCAAGATATTGGACATCTCATCTTACTGATGCTGGGATTGGCCATGGACTTGCTATAGCCTGTGGGAATAGGTGGTAAGATACTGACAAAATCTTAGATGCGACTGTGAAGTCTGTCCTGGTTCTTACACTCCAGAGATCGGCCATGAGAAGGGCTTCCCCGTGTAAGCTGTTGAAACTCCAACCTGAGTTCTGAAATGTCCACACGTAAAACAGATATGAGCACAGTGACATCCTGGAGCTAAGCTCTGCTGCCCCTCAACTGGGAGCAATCGCCCAGCCATGCCTGCAATATCAGCTGTTCCTCAGACCTACTGCCCTGCAAATGGGCAAACTGGAGAATTAACACTTACTGTTAATTCTTGAGTTTTGAGGTGACACATTGCATGCCATGATTGTGGCAATAGCTGACTGAGACTGAAATAGAAACCTAGAAGTAGGCATGGTTGTTAAGAAAAACCTGAAAAGATGTTTTCAAACTCAGTAGTGAGTGTTGAGGAAACAATCGTAGTTTAGAAAAACTGTGAGTTGTGTCATGCAATGGTGAAACATTTAGTAAAAGTAGTACCTGTGCTCATCTGGAAAGGATGACATGTACCTATTGAACTTAGACATGGAATATTAAAAGCCTGAACTGGCTGTAGGTAGCCACACTTGATAAGGTACTACATAAAAGAGATGAGCTCAGAAAAGAGCTGTCCAGTTTACGAATACAGTTTAGAAAGTACATAGAGAACTCAGAAAATCTGGGACATACTACACCTGCAAATGATACTGTTTCTCCTCTCCAGACTTTTCATCCAGTGAAATATCCTTAAAGAAAATACAGTCTGTGGGCAATGACCAAAACAAGGACATGGCCTTTCAGATACAGCCTAGGAGCATATTCCAAATAAGAAGTATGGACATCAAGCCCTTTGGTAAGAGCTCTGAAAGGACTGAAGTGGAGCCTAGTTGATTCTTCCAAATGGACAAAGGGATCCTAGAAAGATCACGTAGGAGCCTGAGGTACCTAAATTAAAATTTTATTTCACTTAAGGGTAAAATAAAGACAGAGTCCCCAGAGGGCAGAGCCAAGACCTGTGGAAAACAACTGTGTAAGGATCCACTTCAAAGAAGCAGAATTAGGGTGAAGCATGTAGTTCCCCACTCCACTGATGTCAGGCTAACCATGTGACTTACTTGGACCAATGGAATGAAAATGGATATACTGTGAATGGAAGCCGTGTGACTTGCTCAGTATGGCTTTGGTCTGGCAGCATTATTGTGGTAATAACTGACATACTGATTCTTCCTCTAGGACAGAATTTGGACCATCTGAACATAATTGACTCTGAACACCCAACTAAAACAGCCCCTTTCATGTCACCTCCTTTAACATCACCATTTTCTATTTTCTTCATAGCCCTTTTCCCTCTTTGGAATTATTTTATGTGCGTATTTGCTTATCTGCAAGCATTCTTATTTATTGCCATATCTGAACACCTGGAACTGTTTCTTGCACATAGTAATACTGAATAGATGCCCTTTGATTTCCCTCTCAAGGATTCTATGAGTTTTGTAATCACAGGTTGTACTGGGGATCTTATGAAAACATTTGGTTTTCACCTTCAATAGTGCCTCAAAACACTGATATAATTTGTGTAAAGGGCATCTTGACCTGGGATAGTTATAACTCATTGGGAAACCTATATGTGCTCTAATTAATTATATCTGAATAAGATCAGCAAGTGGAGCCATTTCTGAGTAACTCAGAGTAACTTAGTAACTCTAAGTAACCAAGTAATCCAGGAAATAGAAAATACTTTCTGCCTGAGTTATGATGAGCAGTGCTACAGTGTTATTTCCAGTATACCTATCTTAAATGTTTTCACTGTTGATAATGTTGTCTATGTCAAGCAAAATAAAAATTATTGTAAATAATCATGGAAATACGACACAGTAAACCTCACCTATAAGGAATAAAACCCAATAAACGCCAAGGTTTAGTTCTCAGGAGCCCTCATTGTCCCTCCACATTTGTCCTCAACATGGAGCTCTCTCAAGATTGATTCCTTTCTTCACTCAACAGGTATTACGGTAAGTAATGGGAAAACCATGGCGAGCAAAGCCAGAGGTGGTTTTTGCCCTCAAGGAACTTTCCACCTAGTGAGAGAGCCAAACATTGATCAGACATTTACATAACTACAGTATATTAAGGTGTTTTGAGGGCTAGTTTGGAGGACAGGAAACCAAGAGAGCATCGAGTTAGAGACTGACCCTGCTTGGGTGATCAAGGATGTCTTCCCCGGAAAAAATGGAGTTCAAGCTGAGATCTGGAGGATGAGTTAGGCAAGAGAAACACTAATGGGAGATTGAATATCATATACAAAGGACCTGAAAAAGATCAATGTGGGTAGAGCAAGGGAAAGAGAGGTGAAAGATAAAGCCAGACACGCGGCAAGGCCCAGACTATGCAGAGCCTGGTGTAGGCCGGTCAGGAGTTTGAGTTTTATCTAGAGAGAAAAAATACCAACTTCCAAGAGACTCAGGCAGGCATTGTTGACAAATACTGAGGGCACTTGGATGGCAGTTCTCAAACAACACCCCTCCACTGGCGGATGCCTCTGGACTGAAACATAGCAGAGTTCTGTTTGCCTCCTCTTGCCCACAATGCCATGTGTCAACTTGTAAGAGTTGGTTCACCTTTACCTTTCCATGAAGCCCGCTATGGTGGAAGCAATATTCATCAGACCTCATAAGGCTTGATATTTATTTTATTTCAACTATCACTCTTTTCTGTCAAGTGTAGTCTCACACACAGCAGGTAAACCTTAATGGTTTAAGGAATAAATAGAAAATTGACGGGCTCACACCCATTAGCTAATGGATTACTAAGCAAAAGGGACTGCATTCCACCCCGGTGCACTCAGCCCAGGGTTGCTAGGAATGTTGAAGACGACAAGCTAATGCTCCATCTTCACTCCACAGGCCCAGGGGAAGGGAACTCAAACTCAAATACGGCTCCTTTGATAGACAGGTGAATGAATGTGGCTATTATTATGTAATCACACATCTTAGCATTTATTTATTATCGACTGCACAACACATTCTAGAAATGTATTGGAGACATTTGACCTGCCAAGTTGGAACATTTGTTGGCTATAGCCTGGCAGACAGAAGGACCCTGATGGGAGAATCACTCAGCCATCTTGCTTTTACTTACCGCACTGGTGTCCCAATCATTCATGGGAAAATATGTAAGAAAAATCAGCTTATTTTAAATACGTCTCCTTGGAAGTAAAGGTGCCTGACATTCTGTTATCTGGAATGCTCCTCGCCTTTGTAAATTAGCCACCCCACATGTTGTGCCGAGACCTCCTTTCCACAGTCTTTAATCAGTTGTTTCAGATATATGTGTCTCATTAGCATCTGAGCAATGCAATCACTTTTTTAGCCTGAATCTCATGATTTTATTGGGCTATTAAGAGCTTGATTTGTGGGCAGTGGGAACAGCAAGAGAACCCATGCCATTGATCACATTATCCAGGAGGTATCCAGCAGAATGGAGAAAACAGCAACCCACACAGAATGGTGGGAATGTAAATTAGTTCAATCACTATGGAGAACAGTTTGGAGATTCTTCAAAAATCTAACAATTGAGCTCCCATATGATACCAGCAATCCCCCTACTGGGCATATACTCAAAAGAAAGGAAATTGGTATATTGAAGAGATACCTGTACTCTAATGTGGTGTTGGGGAGAGCCAGCACAACAACATGCTTAGCCTCAGAATGCCAGGCCATGCAGCAACCCAAGCAGTGACTGTGACCTGTGCCATCATCCTCTGACACCTTAGCTCGGTTCATCTGGGGGTGGAGAGGAAGCAGATGAAAAATGCCTGCTTCCAAATGGAGTTTTCAACATGTTAAACTGAAAAATGTGTTTACAGGTAGAGGAACCACAAAACGTAGTAAAAGGATCACAATGCTATTTCCTACCAGGCTGTCACTTGGAAAAATCAGCAGCTAATGATTGACCTCTTCTGTGTTGCTGTAACCCAACACTAAAGAGTTACAGACTCTTAGGAGATAAAGGTATAAGCTTAGAGATTATTTTCGAATGCTCTCACTTACATGATGAAAAGGCAGATTCAGGGAGGGGAAGCATCTTGCCTAACATCACGCAGCAAGAGCAGAGCTTGCACAAGTCTCAGCATCCCCATGCCCAACGTAAGAGTTGACTGTTTCTCTCTCTCTGTACTTCTCTAGTTTCTGGGTCAGTGCAAATAAAGATCAGTAAAGGCAATTTTTAAAGTTGAGAAGTGGAATAAAAAGGCAAATGTCCTCTTCTCATTGAGGGGTACTCCTACAATAACAGCAAAGAAATATTAGCATATGTCATCTTAAGAAAGCTCATGTAATTCTTCATTTGTGAGATCAACTTCATGGTTCACCCAGTAATATATGTATGGAATTTCCTGGAGGGATTAGGAGAAAATAACCAGCAAACAGTCAAACCTAGACTCCTTCTTTTTAGCATTCTCCCCATCTGATGAAATGAGATGTCCTGGAGGAATTTGGAAGCTAGGAAATACCTCCATCTCAGCAAACACAAATGGTGATGCATTTGCTAACTGCCTCTTTGCATCTCTTGTTCTGTTCTCCATTATCAGTAAGTGTGGTCTTCCTAAATCACAAATAAGATTATGTAATGCTCCATCTCCTTCAATAGCTTCCCATCACACTTAGAATGAAGCACCTGACATTCCTCATAGCCACAAAGCCTTCAATGATAAGAGCCCTGCTTATCTTTCCAAGCACGTCTTATACCGCTCTCCCACCTACTCATGTCCCCTCTGTATGCCCTGATCTTTCCCATTTCAGGACCTTTGCACACGCTCTTTCCTCTGTCCGGAAGGGTCTATTCTTTTTTTTTTGTATGTCTGGTAACTTCTCCTTCAGGTCTTGGTTCACATGTCAGTTTCTCAAATGAACAATTCCTGAATCTACCAAACATGAATCCTTTCCTGATCCAGATATTCTCTACCCTAAGACCTGTGTTTCTTTCTTCTGGTACTTATCTCTAGCTCTGATAATTTCATTTTTGCATTTACTTGTTTACTTGTACTTCCCGCTAGAATTCAGGTAATGATAAAGGTAGAAACAATGTTTATACTGTTCACAGTTATACCCTCAATGCATAATACAGTGCCTGGTATGACACAGATATTTAGGAATTATTTGGGGGGAATAGTGACGCTGATGATTAGTACTTTCATACTAAACAGTGCCTTTTAACAGTCTGTTAGATCAGTTACATGGCCAGTTATACTCTGTAAATTAGCACTGTGATTGAAAACATGAGCTTTGGACTGGGCACGGTGGCTTGCGCCTGTAATCCCAGCACTCTGAGAGGCCGAGATGGGTGGATCACCTGAGGCCAGGAGTTCAAGACCAGCCTGGCCAATATTGTGAGATCCCACCTCTACTAAAAATACAAAAGAAAAAAAATTAGACAAGTGTGGTGGTGAATGCCTGTAATCTCAGCTACATGGGAGGCTGAGGCAGGAGAATCACTTGAACCTGGGAGATGGAGGTTGCAGTGAGCTAAGATTGCACCACTGCACTCCAGCCTGGGTGACAGAGTGAGATCCTGTCTCAAAAAAAACAAACAAACAACAAAAAAAACACATGAGTTTTGGAATCAGACACAGTTCTGTTCTCACCTGACAGCTCAGTGGCCTTATGCAAATTAGACTTCTCTAAGTTTCTGGATCCTATGTGTGAATACCTACTCTGGGAGTAGAGAAGAGCAGGGACTGTGATTATTACATTACACAGAGGAATTGAGACTTACCACTTGCCCAGGTGGATCAAGAGCTATAATTTAATTTCCCAGGACTGGCTGCTACTACAAGGTGATTGGCAGGGTTTTCCCAGAGGCTGCACCTCTAATGCAAAGGCAGTGACAAGGGCTGCTATGGAGGTCATGATGCCAGATAGGGCCTCCAGAGCTTTCAGGGGATATTCTGAGGCTCTGTCAAGCCGGCAACTTCCTTTTCTTTTCTCTTCCTTTTAAGTGATCTAGGGAGAGTTTTTCTGAGTGAGTCTTGTTCATTTAGATAGAGAAACTTAATTCTCTAGTCTGTCTTCTATGCCACTTCCTATCTGATTTCTCTTAGTCTTTCCAGTCCACAGATTGACAACATAATAACAAGGTCAAGAAGAAGAGGAAGAAGTTCTCATTTCCCTGATACCATTCTGACCTTCTTTGATGTGCCTCTCCCTTTCAATAATACAAACTACACATTATGTTTTCCTTTTTACTTCGGCCTCTAGGGAGCTCAGGAGAAAGTCTGAAGTTCAACCACAAAATTTGAGCAAACAGCATCTCCTCTTCAATGTCAATTCTCATAATTCCAAACTTTATTTTATTTATCTTCTTCCACATATTAATATGCTATACTGGGAACTGTCTTAAATTTTAAAAATATTTTGGATATAAGTTATAGAAAAATTAACTTAAAAGGTAGGGTGCAGTGGCTGTAATCCCATCACTTTGGGAGGCCAAGGCAGGCAGATCACGAGGTCAAGAGATCGAGACTATCCTGGCCAACATGGTAAAACCCCTTCTCTACTAAAATACAAAAATTAGCGGGGTGTGGTGGTGTGTGCCTGTAGTCCCAGCTACTCAGGAGGCGGAGGCAAGAGAATCTCTTGAACCTGGGAGGTGGAGGTTGCAGTGAGCTGAAATCATGCCACTGCACTCCAGCCTGGTGACACAGTGAGACTCCATCTCAAAAAAAAAAAAAGAAAGAAAGAAAGAAAGAAAGAAAGAAAGAAAGAAAGAAAGAAAGAAAGAAAGAAAGAAAGAAAGAAAGAAAGAAAGAAAAGAAAGAAAAAGAAAAATTAACTTAAAGAAAAAATGTATCTACTGTTTCTCCTCTCAATTGTTCTGCTCCTCCAGTGAGATGACCAGAAGAATTTCTCTCTGCCACCTTTTAATTTTGGCTGTAAACTATCACTTCAGACCATTCCACTTCATTTTCTGAGCAGTAATGTTACAGACTTCTTCTCATAAGAAACATGTGCTAGTGGCAGTTCATGAAAATACAAGCTGAATGCTAATGTCAAAGAGACAAGTAAAGGAAACACAATATTTACTAGGTGCTAGGTGTTTTGCACACATTTGTTCATCTACACTTTCTAACAGCACTAAAGCAGTTCACACATGAGGGGCCCAGAAGTTTAGAGAAGTTCTTTAATTTGTCTAAGGCCACTAAGCTGTTAGGTGAGAGCAGAACTGGGTCTGATTCCAAAGCTCGTGTTTTTAATCACAGTGCTAATTCACAGACCATAACTGCCCGTGTACATGATCTAAAAAACTGTTAAAAGGAATTGCTTAGTAAAAAAATACTAATTGCCAGCATTAACTATGTACACTGTTCTCATTGGCTGTTATAGAAAAGTTATTTCAACAGTCTCTGGGCAAAAGACAGGTTAAGTAAGCTGGGATTTTGCAGCTAATCCAAAAACGTATGGATAGTTGGTTCAATGGTATCTGTCCATGCTTTTTTTTCCAGATTTTCTCTTCTGCAAAATGTTTCCCACAGTGGTCCATGCCACATATTTTAAAAATGGCTGCAAGAGGAAGCAAAGTTGAGAAAAAAGGAGTTCCTTTCAGGCTTGTGTGCCCTTGGGGGAACAAAGAGGATTGCAGGCAGTAACAAAATGTTTGGGAAAGGAATCAAGACCACAACAAGGAGGCTTAGGAAGAGTTGGGCTTTCTATGGAAGTCAGATCTTCTGGACTCAAGGAGGAGAGAGGTGGAGAAGAGGTGGTGAGGCAGGAACACCAAGAGTCCCAGATAAGGGCTCTGTTCTCTGTTTCCTGGGGCAGAGCCTCCGAGTGCCCCAAGGCCAGGAGGGAATGAGGGAAGATCATGCATACAGACAGCCAGAAGATCCATATCCAAGAGAGAAACCTGGTGACAGAATAGCACTCCTGCCCACAGGTGGTGCGGAAGCAGACAAGTCAATTGCTAGGGCTGGAGGGATAAGATGGAATCAGAAATGTCTCAGCAGCAGCCAGCATGGATTGCAACTAAGGATCACCAGGCTACATGCAGCTCAGGAAAGGTTGCCTGGAGGATCAGAGAGCTGATCTTCCAAAGGTCTGGGAACCATGTGGATTGTCTGGAATTAAAGTTCACCCTTGGGGAAAAGGAACTGGAAAAAAAAAAAAAAAAAAAAAAAAAAAAAAACTTCTTTTGACAGACATTAGGTTTCTGCCTCATCAGTGGAGATCAGTCTTGAAACCAAAACTGAGCTTAGAGAAAGGGAAAGCTCAGCTTCTCGCACCTCTGAGAATGTGGTCTTAAAGTTGCACCTGCTTTGCCCATTTCCATAGGGCTCCTGACGATTCTCTACATGCAGGCTCAGCTCCCAAATACAGTCTCTGAGCTGCATTAGCCACTGGGTGGGGAATGAAAAACAGCCTCATTCTACATCCTCATGGTTCTGTAGGGGAACAGCCTTCATATAAATATACACAAGGAACTCCAGTCTTCAGACATCTGAGCTTTTTAGCCCACATAATCATAACCCCTCTGAGAGCAGGGATGTCTCTATCAGTGTGTGGGTGCACAGCTGCTCCTTCCATAAGCGAATCGTCTCCATCCAATTTAGACTGAGTTTCAAGTTGATTTTGGAGAAAATGTATACAGTTTACAGGTTTAAAGCCTTTTCTTCGTCCCAGAGGACAAGTAGGCTAGGGGAAAGGAATGGGGGACTGCTAACATTACAAAGAAAGGAAAGAAAGGCATCCCCAGGAGACAGGGAAGAATGAGGCCAGAGATGCAAAGAGGGCAGATGACAATTGTCAGATGAGTTTCATCACTCAGCTTTGCCTCTACCTGCTCCCAACTTCGCTGAAAAATTGTCCTTTGGGGCCCAAACTTTCTCTGTTTTGTCTCAGCCCAAAGGTGAGTTGGTAGGAAGTTTGAGCAGAATTGTTTCAGGCAGCTTGGAGTTACACATACAGGCAATGAAATGACATTGTTTCCACTTTCAAAATAAATAGAAGAGTTTTTGGTGACAGAGTTCAGGAACAAGAACTAAAAAATGACTGAACCCTTAGACTCCAGGAGTCCCACATCCCTGGTAAGCAAACCTCAGAGACTGGGAGAAGAGAGAAGATATAGGAGTCTGTGGATGGGAGGAGAGGTAAAGTGGATTCTGTTAACCAAGTTAACCTATTTCAATTTAATTGTATCATTACTGAGGGACGGAAACCACAGGCCATGTCTTAACCTTTTCACACTTCTTTTTAACCACTGAAAAGAACAAAATTCTCTTTGCCAGGCTTGTGGTTCTTTGTAATTTTCCAGATTACCCTCCAATTCCAAATGGACAAAGCTCTGTGCTTTTTTCCCCCCCTTCGCCTTCCTTTGGAGATGAGGGGGTATTTTAAACACAGCCCCTTTAAACACAAACACACTGATAAAAATCTCTGAATCCAGACAGACAACATTTGTGAAAGAACATGCAGAAAAACAATTTGTACATACTACGAAGTGGTTGAGGAGTTAGGGTCGAGGCACATTTTCTGGGCAAGATTATACCTCTGGTATTTTTTAAATCAGTAAATACATCCTAGGTCCAATGTGGCAAGATTTGGTGCGGGTTATGTCACTGCAGTGACCTCTTTTCTGGTCTCACAGTATTCCTTATGGAGATAGCAAATAAGTAATATGAAGAAAGGCTATATAATGCCTATTTCCCACTCCATGCCCATGTGGCACTGCCACTGACTTCAAAACATGCCTTATTCTTGTACCTGGCGCCCTGCAGATAACGTATAAAATAGCAGAGAGACAGGCACATGTGCATACTGAGCAGTGTGCTTTAAACAAACATCTCAATATATTACCTGGCACGCCGGGTGCATCCCGACCGCTCTGCGGATGCTTCCCTCCCGCCCTCCTGCCTTTGATATGCAAGGAGCTAGGGCTAAATCAGCCACTCCGTCCATTTCCATTATAGGCGTCTTTGGGGATGAGTGCTTTGGCAACGAGGTGCCAGGGCCCCAAATTGGACCCCACCATGAAGCCCTCAAAGCTGAGCAATTTTGCAGAATTTAATGGGCATTGGGGGACGATTTTACAGACTGATTTCCAGGAGCACAAATATTCAAATTGCTCAGCCCCTATTTGAAGGCACATCTGAAGGTGCACCTTACAACCTGTGTGGAGCAGGCTCTTTTGAATCTTGTCCTTGAAACAAAAAAGGGGGGGGGGGGAGAAAGAAAGAAATGCAGTGCCCCCTGGGACTTTACCAGCAGAGACTCTAAGTGCAGCGTGACTGCAAAGGCCTGCCAGGAGTCCTTGGGGCAGGAAAGAGGAAGTGGATGAGAGAGACCGGAGATGAGAAGGGCCTTCAACAGCCATTGGGGAGGCGGAGGCGGTGGCGGTGGGGAGAAGAAAGGGAGACACACACTAAAAACAACAGAAACACAGGTGGAAACGGCCTTGTGGGAAATCAGCCTGTCAACAAACAAAGCTGGAGGCTGGAAACCACTGCCTCACCAGCCTAGCTCCTGGGCAAGGAGATTGTTCTGTAAATAAATTAGCGGTGGCTTTGACTGCTTGGAAATTAATACTGACACCATGAAAGCAGCAAATGACTCCCTTTCATCAGGAGCAGAAGCACTACACTTCACAAAAGGATCTCTTTTGCCTTTCTCTGTTTTATTTTGCTTTGTTTTCTAGGGGAAAGTAAATTAGAGTCACTTACATCAGCAACTCAGGTTAAAGGAAGGGGAAGAAGAGAGAGAGAGAGAGAAAAAAAATAGTTTCATTTCATGTACCAGTGGCTTAGAACTTCATTTAAAGCTAATCACGCCCCCCACTTCCTGCAAGCCATTTCTGACAGCAACATAACCTAGATTGCCCATTGAGAGACCCAGGCACAGTGAGCTTTGCTGGAGTTACACCCAAAGAGTGGGGAAAGGGTCTCCAGGTTTCTGTCAATGGTTGAGAAAGTGCAGTTTCTAGAAAGAGTCAAGCCAGCTAAGATCTAATTTTTAAGAACTACCCAGTGTGGGCTTCTTCCAGAGGATCTCAGGTATTTCCTTAAACATGTATTCTTCTTCCAGAAAGATGACTGCAATTTTTTACCTTCAGAAGACAGGAGTACCTCCAAATGTATCAGGTAAAATAACTACCTTTATGAATGTGACCCAATAAGACAAAGCAAAGGCCCTGAAACTGTAATCATGTTTATACTCTTGTGAAAAATCAGAAAATCTGCCTTTTCACTCCATTTCTACCTTAATCATTGTCCTTCTCCCAAACAAAATAGACCAGTGATTTTAAAGAATCAGATACCTTTAGAAAAGCTGTATATTGCAAATCTCTATCACTCAATATCCTACTAGTTAAAACTCTCTCTTAACAGTTTCTGTACATCTATGGTCAACTCAAAATTGATGGAGGCAAAAAGGACTGTGAAGTCTCATAAATTCTTGAAGCATGTTCTGGACTATAAAAGGTGCAATTATTAAATCTAATTTTACTAGAAATTACATGTTGTCTCTTTATGCCTTGGAAGAGTGATAATCCACAGGTAATAGTTACGGTGACTCTGAAATAGCCAGAATCCTAGATTAGTGAGCATGACTCCAGTACCACCAGATATCAGAGGCTTTATTGCACATTAATTTTTTTTATTATACTTTAAGTTCTAGGGTACATGTGCACAACGTGCAGGTATGTTACATATGTATACTTGTGCCATGTTGGTGTGCTGCACCCATCAACTCGTCAGCATCCATCAACTCGTCATTTACATCAGGTATAACTCCCAATGCAATCCCTCCCCCCTCCCCCCTCCCCATGATAGGCCCCAGTGTGTGATGTTCCCCATCCCAAGTCCAAGTGATCTCATTGTTCAGTTCCCACCTATGAGTGAGAACATGTGGTGTTTGGTTTTCTGTTCCTGTGATAGTTTGCTGAGAATGATGGTTTCCAGCTGCATCCATGTCCCTACAAAGGACACAAACTCATCCTTTTTTATGGCTGCATAGTATTCCATGGTGTATATGTATTGCACATTAATTCTTCAGCTGGTGTGGAGACAAGCTTACTGGGACTCCTTTGTTGTTTTGTTACAGTTACAAACTCCCATGTAGACCAAGAAGTCAAAAGAAAACTCAGCCCTTGCACACCCAGCAGTAAAGGATTGTAATGGACACAAAGCACCATAACAAGCTGTTTCATTATGAAGTGAATTAAAGGAGCTGCAACTTGCTGCAGGGATCCCTCAAACTTTCAAGAACTGAGAAACACCTGGGAAGGAGCTGGTGCTAGGAAGGACACAAGGAAAGCACAAGAAAGGAACTAGAATTGTGTCAGGGACATTGGGCACATGAGTGGTGAGCCACAGAGTAAACACGGAGTGACCCATGTTGTGGCTGTCCCCTCCAGTATCACATTGCAGTGCTCTTATCAGGAAGGGCCTTGTTTTCATATGAAGGCACTAGGATGTGTGTTCTAGGATAGAGATACAGAGGCTGGAAAAATCTCTGGGAAATTCTTCAAGGGAAAAAACCCAATTTGCTAAATGAGCAATTTGGAATAACCAATTTGCCAAATTATAAGGTTTACAGAATTCACATTGCATGAGATGATTCCTACAGTCTTTGGGGATTTGCCTTTTCAAAGTTTTAGCTTCAACAATTAGGGAAAGTCCTAGATGGGTGAAATTGACATGCATATACACTCACCATTTGGAAATCAAGGCCATGAAAATTTAAAAAATAGATGCAAATTAGCATAGATCTGCACATAAAAGGCATATGTATCCTTTTGTACATGAATAGTTGAGACTTTTGAAGTATGGATACTTCACAAAATACACATTTAATCAAGCTACCTTGACAAATTATCAAACAAAGAGATGATGGGAACTCAGTAAACTACACACAAGAAGTTTTGGAAGAGAACCCCACCCTAATATTTATAAAACCTAGACTAACAACAAACACCTTGCCTTTAATTTAGAATAGAAAAGGAGTTTTCTTCTGAAAATTCAGAGGCCCCAAGGAACAGGACAACACAGACTACATTGACTTTGACTGGCTTTGCCAAACGCCTGTGGCTCTCATAAACCTGGGTTAAGGTATTTGACTGGCAGTTTTTAGTGACTTGATAACTGGTCAGATTGGTCATTGAGTAAATCATTTGAAAAACTGACCTAGACCCCGCTCAGTGGACATGTAATGCATCTATGTACCATGCTGAACACAGTTGACCAGCATAAGTTAAGGGTAACCAGTAACAGCTCATTTAAAGGTGTGCAAGCAACAACATGTGGCTGATCTTTACAAGCCAGTCTCACTATGAAGTTTCATACCTTCTAAGCAAAGAATAGAGGAATTCCAAAGTTGTACTAAATTTAAAAGAAAAAGATGCACATTTGGATACAATTTATGCAACAGAAAATGTTAATGAATCCAATAATACATGATATTTATCTGTGATATAAAAACAGAAATTTATGCACAGATGATTACACAAGCTGCTTGACCTTCTTAGCCTTTTTGCTAAAAACACAAAATTAGGAAATAGTCTTAACTCATCCATAAAAGCAAAGGGCTGTTTTCCCTTTTCTTCATATTCTTTGACAAGCCTGGAGAGTCTAGGCTACTTTTCCCTCCCTAGCATGTCCATATTTCTTACCATTCAAGAACATACTGAAGACTGCCAATTGCCCTTATGGTACCTGTGTGCAAATTAGAAAATGACACCTCTTCTTTCAAGACACTTTATTCCCATAAATAAGAAAATGACTATAACACATTGACTTGGAGTGGATACTTTACTGCCACCTGCAGAAAAGTTGCCATGATAGTTTAACCAATCTATGAGATCTATTATGTGAACTGTGTTCCCTTAGATAGGACATACTGTGCAGTATGCAATCTGCACAATTAATATGGTGGCGTTGTACCCAGGGGAAGAATATGAATGGGACACAAAGATACGGAGATTAGTTGTCATGGGGGAGAAGACTATATACAATTGGCCTGAGGTCAGAGGAGAGGCTCCAGCTTGAGAGGACATGGATTAACTGTATTATTATAAGTGCATTCCTAAGGACTGCCTGTAGCCTAAGGTAGAGCTCAGACCTGCCCCATTTTCTTTTGATCCTATTCTGAAATACCTTTCTTCTGATTTCCTAATTCTACTAATATTTCATTATCCATTCTGATTTCCAGTTCTTCATGATTTAAGCCAGATACTTCTACCCTCAGATGACCATCTCCCATTTTAAGCTAGTCAAAATATTTCTTATGCTTAAGATACACATTACCACGATTGCAGTGGACTGCTGGTGATATGGAAGTGGCTGGGAAGGGAAGAGTGTGGTCCCTTTAAATAATACAGAAGCACGGAAGGGAAGTGCTGGGTAGAAAAGCACATGGTCCCTGGCTAGGGATCCACCCCAATGGACCTAGGTGAGGACAGGCATTTCCTGCCCAAATATTGCATTTTCCAAGATCACCCTGGCCTGCCACACCCCCATCCTGTGCCTATAAAAACCCAACATCCTAGCAGGCAGACACACAAGTGACTGGACATCGTGAGGAACAAACACATCGGCAGAAGAAGATGCAAGTGGCTAGTAGTTGAGAGAGGCACGCTGGCAGAAGGGCACACCAACTAGGCACTGTCACACTGGCAGGTCACTGAGAGGCGGGACAAAGTGGAGTTTGGCCCAGGCCATCGGAGGAGAGCCTGGGCTGGGGAGGGGTGCAACTCCAAGGGAAGATCATCTTCCTTCTGGATCTTTCATTGGCTGAGAGCTACTCCCACTCAACAAAACCTTGCACTCATTCTCCAAGCCCACACGTGATCCGATTCTTCCAGTACACCAAGGCAAGAACCCGAGATACCAAAAGCCCTATGTCCTTGCCACAAGGTAGAGGGTCTAATTGAGCTAACACAAGCCACTTATAGAGAGCAAACCAAAAGAGCACCCTGTAACACACGTCCACTGGGGCTTCAGGAGCTATAAACATTCACCCCTAGACACTGCTGTGGGATTGTAGCCCCACAGCCTGGCCATCTGTATGCTCCCCTAGAGGTTCCAGCAGTGGGGCACTGAGGAAGCCAGCCACACTCTCATCGCACACCCTGCAACGGGACAAGGGAAATTTTCCCCTTTCAACGGCATTCATGTGTTTTGCATTCTGGTTTAACCACTTGCTAGTTTTCCAAAATGTCCAATTCAGAATTACTGGCCATTTGACCAAGGCAGAAACTTTGAGCTGGAAATCAGTAGGGCTCCTGTGAATGAATCTCTCTTTTACCTGATGAATGAGGCGAACCTTCTCATCAGCATTCACATTTCAACTCAGTGTTGTTGTTTTCATCCCATGCATTTTGTAATAACATTGTACATACTGGGGGATTCAAGTGGTCTCTGAACTTGCCCCTTTTGAATGTCAACAGCCTACTCTGTATTCAGTTAACAATATACTATCTTATATATCAAGCATTTGTTTGTGTAAGTCTTATCTTCCCCTGAGGACAGGAATCATGTCTTACATATTTTTGTCTTTTTTTCCCAACACCTGTCTCAACTCAGTGCATGTGAGCACCTATTCTCAGTAATAATGTATTAAGAATTCACCATATACCAATATTCTAAGCACCTCCTACCATAATATGAGATTAATAACTACATATTTGTGGCAGACATCATAACTGATTTTGTTACTCCATTTGACCATGACTTACAGGTGAAACAAAGAAGAATTGGATTTCTCCAGAGTGCTCCAATATACTGTTAGATTTAATTGTATAAGTAGTGAGGTTTAAATATCCCATAAATTCTTTCCCACTAGAGTATGCCCTTATCATTTTGTACTTTTAGATGAATTCCAGGAGAATTTAATAGGAGCCAAAACAGGCAATTTCCTGGTAAGAAGCTATGAGATTATGAATCAGGGGACTCAATGCTTGCTCCACTGATAGCCTGCATGACGTCCTTTGGTGAATCCTGAAGGGGCAGCTCCTAGCCCTTCCAGAATAAGAAGAGATAAGAATGGAAATATTAAACCAAGGGAATGTTGACATTGGTTATATAGCTTCAAAAATGCACCTTCCAATTTGTATTTGGTGGATTATTAGTCTCAGGAGATTGTCAGACCTGCCTCACTTTCCCATTGGTGTAGGAAACACAGTCACTTGTCTGGAGGATAACAATGTGTGCTTGACGTAATAAAGGCTTAATGTGTGTCATCCAGTATTTTCCAAATATAACTGAATGAGAAACCTCAGCTTCTTTTTGGTAACACTCATTAGCATCCTCCAGAACTAGCGCTCCATGGAATGTGCTTGGAGAATGACACTTTAGAAGACAAGAAAAAGGGGGAAGAAAGCCAGATAATTTGAAGATAGCTAGTGAAAGTGCTAATGTATTTAATTATTAGTGACAAGAAATTTATGTGCTAATTTCTCTAATGTTCTATTGAACATAATATATACCTATATGTTTATATGTAGTTGGCTGAGAAGAACGTCCAATACATAGGGTATAAACTGCAAATAAATAATTAAGCAACTTGAAGATAAGAATAACTTAAGCCTAATGAACAGCACCTAAATATTTCTTAGACTTTGAATGATAGGAATCAAATGTTTTCAGGGAAAACATATCAGTGATACATCTAGTAAAGCTTCCAACTGGTCAACTGCTTTTCTTTTTTGTAATATAACCAGGATACCCCAATAAATCCCCATTATTGAGCAGGAGGCAACCCATAACATCAGGCAAATTACTAGGGAAGGCAAACATTTTAAGGATTTGCCTCAAATCTCAAGCTCAGAGGTACAACATACACATATATGACATAATTTATAAGACTGTGGATGTTTGATGCATGGGAGAGTTAACAAAAGGAGCCGCAGAAAAGGGATAATGGGAATGATTGAAAAGTCAAAAGTATAAAGTCTTGGCTTCTTTAGAGTTGTTGAATAATTGTATTGACAGCAATTTCAAAAAAAGATTGGAGTAAGAGACAAAGTTTTAAACCAACTTCTTTCTACTTCGGAAATTCCTCAAGATGGTTTACTTAGGAATCAGTATTTTCCAGCCATCACCATGGTGTGCTTAGAAATCTGTGTTATCCAGAATCTGGGATAAATTTACCTGTTCACCAAGTGAGAAAAAAAAGAAAACCTTTGACTGAAAGACAAGGAGTTAGGTGAGTCTAGAGATAAAACAAACAGATTAAATCTATTCCACTGAAACACAGATACATAATTTCTCTCCAGAGAATACCAAAGACTGACAAAATAAACAAAGAAATAACATGTTTCTTAACTTGTGAAATGTGACAGTCAATGGCAGATGGCAAAACAAAATGAATGCAAGAAAACAGTGTTGCAAGTTTTCCAATGTTAGTAGCTAAGGAGAAAGTAGAAGGCATGACTCTCCTCTTTAAAAAGAAGCACTTAAAAATAAGTCCCTTTCTAAAATTCCTTTATAGGAGGGCTCTTATTTTTGACCATAGGCAGCACACTCCTTTGTTGGTCGACAGGGAAGCAAGATTGTCCAAGTCAGCTATTCAGATGTTTCTAGAGTATGTTTTGCTTGCACACATCTTCCTCATTCTGGGAACAGAAACTGACAACAGAAACAACATCACTTCCACTCTCAGTCCTTGTCGAGGACATGTGACACAGACCCGCCCATGGGTAACATTCCTCTTTTCTCTAGCCATTGCCATTAGTTCGGGGAGATGGATGGGGGAACCATTGGGCATTTCCCAGAATGAGCAGGAGAGACGTGCTGTTACTTACTGGGAAGATGGCTAAACTAGAAAGCTACAATCCTGGAGTAGCTGGTAGCCACCTTTGCTACCATGTAATGAGGTTTTCTCTGAAAGAAAAGCTAAGAGCAAAGAAAACAGGGATAAAAACTACAGAGATAGGTTCCTGGCATTATTTGAGTACATGAGTTTGACCATGATGAACTTTTCACCTATAGTAGTTAATAAAACTTCTTTTATGCTCATCCAGTATGAGGTCTTCCCTCTTCCTTTTCTTCCTCTTCCTCTTCTCCATTACCAACTTAACAATAAAGAAGCCAAGCCTAGAACAGTGGTTATATTGACTGATATGAAGAAACGGCTGGTGACCATGGTTCGTAAGCAACAAATTAAAAAGCTGTGCATATAATGATCACTTTTAAGGCTACAGTCAAACAAACATATTCCTAAGTCCAGTGAATGTTTGATGGGCAACATATTAACTATGTTACAAAGTAATTCATTATGAATTCAGTTTGTATACTTTGTTCTAAGTACTTCATAGATATATGTATATATATATGGACATCATATACCTGATCTCACATAATAACAATAGCTACAAATAAAACTCAATCACTATATCAGTATGCCTATCTAAGTGCAAATTCAGGGAGGGCAGGATGAAATACACCTTCTTTAGCACTGTATTCCCAGCATCCAGCATCATACTTGGCACATGGCTGATATTCCACTTGGGAAGGAAAGGAGCAATAGGACTTCTTATATTTGCTTTTGGCATGTTCAAATTTAGCTACACTCAGATCCAACCAGTGTTGTCAATCATTTACTATTCCTCAAACAGGAAGAGAGAGATCAGCTGAAACACAGTTTGAGGCATATCTTGGAAGACAATGTTACATTATCTTCTGAACAGATAAAGACTTTAAAGGGACTAAGAAGTGTGTAAGCAACTTAGAATACTGATAAGCAAAATTTTGTTTCAAGTATGTTGAATAAAATATTAAATCCTCCTAGAGACCCCACTTCTTTGAATTTTAGGATTTGCTAAAATCTTGTATTGAAACTTCTATTCCTTGGCCCTTGAAAAAAGCAAACGCTTTTTATACTACATTCATCCTAGAAGGTATTATTCAATAAATGAAGAAAAATGGTTAATGAGAAATAAAAAGAATCTTATTTTACATACCAAGTTAAATTCTAGACATAACAATTTAAATGAAAAAAAAAACACAAGAAAATATAGTTAAATAAATGATGTACAGGAAAATTGTGATAGATTTGACTTGTATCCTCAAAATGGTATGAAGAAACCAACAAGCAAACAACAAACTGGGAAATCATATCTGAAATATAAAATGGACAAAGGGCTGATATTCTAAATGTGTATAAAACATATGAACATCTAATTCACAAAAGAAGAAATATAAATGGCTGAGGCACATATGAAAACAATGTTTAACTCTTGCAGTAATAAAAAAACACAAAATAAATCAAGATATAATGTATTTGTCCCAGTCAAATGGAAAATATGAACAAGAATCATAATCCCTGATCGTGGCAAGGGTAATGGGTCCTTCCATCAAATTTGATGGGAGTACAGTTTTGGAACAATTTTATTTTCGGAGGATGATTTATAAAAGCTTACAGTTGCATTTTTCCTGATCAGCAATTCTACTCCTAGGTTTAAAAAAGTAGAGATGAGTACCGTGATTCATGTTACAACAATTCACAGAAAAGGTCAAATTAGAGCCAACCTTCTTGTATATTTGTTTGAGTTCTTTGTAGATTCTGGATATTAGCCCTTTGTCAGATGAGTAGATTGCAAAAATTTTCTCCCATTCTGTAGGTTGCCTGTTCACTCTGATGGTAGTTTCTTTTGCTGTGCAGAAGCTCTTTAGTTTAATTAGATCCCATTTGTCAATTTTGGCTTTTGCTGCCGTTGCTTTTGGTGTTTTAGACATGAAGTTCTTGCCCATGCCTATGTCCTGAATGGTACTACCTAGATTTTCTTCTAGAGTTTTTATGGTATTAGGTCTAACATTTAAGTCTCTAATCCATCTTGAATTAATCTTCGTATAAGGAGTAAGGAAAGGATCTAGTTTCAGCTTTCTACTCAAAAAGTGGGGAAAGGATATGAACAGACATTTCTCAAAAGAAGACATTCATACAGCCAACAGACACATGAAAAAATGCTCATCATCACTCGCCATCAGAGAAATGCAAATCAAAACCACAATGAGATACCATCTCACACCAGTTAGAATGGCAATCATTAAAAAATCAGGAAACAACAGGTGTTGGAGAGGATGTGGAGAAATAGGAACACTTTTACACTGTTGGTGGGATTGTAAACTAGTTCAACCATTATGGAAAACAGTATGGCAATTCCTCAAGGATCTAGAACTAGATGTACCATATGACCCAGCCATCCCACTACTGGGTATATACCCAAAGGATTATAAATTATTCTACTACAAAGACACATGCACACGTATGTTTATTGCAGCACTATTCACAATAGCAAAGACTTGGAATCAACCCAAATGTCCATCTGTGACAGACTGGATTAAGAAAATGTGGCACATATACACCATGGAATACTATGCAGCCATAAAAAAGGATGAGTTTGTGTCCTTTGTAGGGACATGGATGCAGCTGGAAACCATCATTCTTAGCAAACTATCACAAGAACAGAAAACCAAACACCGCATGTTCTCACTCACAGGTGGGAACTGAACAATGAGATCACTTGGACTCGGGAAGGGGAACATCACACACTGGGGCCTATCATGGGGAGGGGGGAGGGGGGAGGGATTGCATTGGGGAGTTATACATGATATAAATGATGAATTGATGGGTGCTGACGAGTTGATGGGTGCAGCACACCAACATGGCACAAGTATACATATGTAACAAACCTGCACGTTATGCACATGTACCCTAGAACTTAAAGTATAATAAAAATAAATAAATATTAAAAAAAAAAGAGCCAACCTTCATGCCCAACAATAGGTGTTTAGTTATGTAAATTATATTCACAAGATTGAATTGTTCCAATGATAAGTAATAGAGCATTGTATACTGATATGGGAAGATGGTCATAGTATATTGCTAAGAAAGAATCAGATGAAGTGGAGAATATAGTGCAATACATTTTTGTTGAAAAAATATATGTATTCAAATACATATAAATATTGAATAAAAGAGCATAGTCTAAAATATTGACCACAATAATTTTGGGTTAACAGCTTCGGGGGAATACGTATCTTCTTTGCCTTTTTTATTTTTAAAGGTTTTGAATGAAGTATTTATACATAACATATATACAGAAAAGCATACATGTATGTATACAGCATGATGCATTTTCAGAAATTAATCAAATCTATGTAACCAGCACTCAGGTCAAGAAACAGAATTATCAGTACCCCAGAATTTCTCTTTTTTCTCCTTCTAGACACTAATTCTTCCAAGAGCAGTCACTACTATGATTTCTGAAAGTGTAGAATGCTTTTGCTTCGTTTTTAATATTTTTAATCAATGATGTCATATAGTATATATTTTTGGGCCTAGCTTCTTTTATGTAACATTGTGTTTATAAGATATATCCAATTTATTATGTTTAGCTATCATTTATTCTTTCTCACTGTTGTAGAGTATTGCATAAACATACCACAATTTCTCACTGCTATATTGGGTAAACATACCACAATTTATTTATGCATTTTAATGTTGATAGAGATTTGTGTAGTTCTGTTTGGGGCTACAATAAATGCTGTAGCTATAAATATTATAGAACCCATCTTTGTGAATATACGTACTCATATTTGTTGGTTATACATGTAGGAATGGAATTGCTGTGCCGTAATCTATGTGGACATTCAGCTTTAATATACACTGTAAATAGTTCTTTTAAGTGGTTATAACAATGTTCTTTTCTAACATCAGCCTAAGAGAGTTCCAGTTGCTCTATATCTCTATCAACACTTGATCTTCTCTATTGTTTTCATTTTAGCTCTTCTAGTTAACGTGTAGTGGTATTACAATGTGATTGTAATTTGCATTTCTCTGTGACTAGTATGCATTAATTTGTAATTAAAATAATGAACTCTTTTGCATGTGAAAAGCTATCCCTGTATTTGCTTCTCTAGAAACAACTGACCAATCAATTGACAGTAGTACACTGTAAAATACAATTTAGAAGGGCAGTATGCTTTGTTTAAAAAAAGGATTAGCTTGATAGACAGGATTTGGTTGGAATTCTCTGAAACTTAGCAGAGTAGGATCCTAAGCAAATTACATAGCTTCTTGGAATCTGTTTCTCATTCTGAAACTACTTCCTTTGCAATTACTATAAGAATGATTTATACAAAGCGCATAGTGGACATTCAATATATATTAGGTTCCTCACACTCATGATTTGCTAAATACCACTATATTTTACAATCTTGTGAAACTTAGGATCATGAAGAGTGAAACATCTTAGAAGCATTTATCTTAGTTGACTAGGCCTTTTTTTGAACATGTCTCTTAACTTCCATTTCTCGGTATTTTCTTAGTTTTCTTCAACTTCACTGGCTTCCTCTACTTGACACTCTAAATGTTAGCATCATTTGGTCCAGGGTTTTCTTTTGTCCTCTATCAATCTCCTCCATAGTGATCACATCCATTTTAAATTCTTTAAGTACCATCTAAGTTATGGTGACTACAAAAATTCTGTCTCTGATTTTAGACATTTGTAAAAACTGCCTGCTAGGTATGTCAACTTGGATATCTCAGACATTTAAAAAGTAACGTCCTAAAAAATTAAAATGCATGGCCCCCTCCTGCTACCAAGTGGCTCCTTCAGTCATCCCAATCACAGCAAATGGCATTATGAGTGTCTGAAATGCTCAAGCAGCAACCAAAATCGTTGATTTCTCCATTTATTTTCTAATCCACTCCAATTTATCACCAGTATCTAGTGTTTCTTAGAAACTAAATCTTGGATCAGCCCACCCTTTTTGTATTTCACTGGCACAATTCTAATTCAAGTCACCATCTCCTCTTGCTTGGACAACCAAAAAACCCTCCAAAGTGGTCTTCCTGCTGCTACATTGTATGCCACCCACCCCGACACCACCTTCAATTTATTCTCCACCAGTGGTCACAGTAAACATTTAAAAATACAAATCACATCATAACATTCTGCCTAATGAAGTCTTCAGTGAATTCTTGTTGCTCTCAAAATAACACCTTCTCCTGTTATTAACTCCTCTCATGACTCTTTTATTTTCTTCATAGAATTCATCCGCTCATATATTTGTTGAGTGAACAGACAAAGAAATTAAAGTAATTGACTTATTTTGGAGGAAGTGGATCTGTGGTCATGTAGAACACCATGCTGACTACGTGAGAGTCTCTAAGTCATAACAAAATCCCTTATTCCAGATACCCCAAAAAGAATGAAGACTGAAGACTCTCTGGAAGAATATAACCTTAGGTGAGGAGAGTCTGACTAAATTGCTAAATTCAAATCAAATGCTTTTTATACATTTATTGAGATGATTATGGTTTCTTCTCTTTATTTCTGTAACTGTGGTTAACTACACAGATTTTTTTCAAATGTTAAATCAACGTTCCATTCCTGTAATAAACCCTGCTTTATTATGATATATTCCTCATTTTATATATTGTTGGATTCTATTTGCTAATATGTGCTATTTTTCTGTCCATATTTATGACATAATATTTAATTTTCTTTCTTTATAATACTCTTGTAAGGCTTTAATATCAGGGTTATGATAGCCTTACAAAATAAGGTAGAAAATATTCCTATAGTCTTCCTCTATTTTCCCAAAAATAAAATCCTTATTTCTCTATTTTCCCAAAAATTTTGTATAAGATTAACCACTTACTAGAATACAGCAGGTAAACTCTCTTGACCAACAGATGTTTCTTATGGTAATTTTGCTTTTGGTTGAGAGACATGAATTCAATGTCTTTTAAAGACATATGGCTATCCCAATTGCCTGTTTCCTCTGGTGTCTTTTTTTTTTTTATTATTATTTGTGTATTTCTAAGACGTTGTCTATTTAATCTAAATCATCAAATTTATTTGTATACAATAATTTTTCAAATTATTATTTTAATGCCTATATAACCTGTAGTGATGTCTCCTCTTTCATTTGTGGTTTTGGTAATTTGTGTGTTTTCTTATTTTATGATCAGTCTTTCTAGGGTTTTATAAATTTCAATAATCTTTTCAAGCAATCAACTTTTGGCTTTTTAAATTTTTCTCTAGAACTTATTTACTATTTCATTGATTTCTGGTTTTATCATTAATATTTACTTCCTTCTATAAACATTGGATTTAATTTGTTCTTTACTCTGGCTTATTAGGATAGAAATTTAGAACATTTGTCTCCAATGTCTTTTTTTCTAAATATAAATGCCTAAAATTATAAGTTTCTCTATAAATACGTAACATATATTATGTACACATATTACATGTAATTATATATGTTATATATGTACCATTTTATGTATAATTACACATACACACACACATACCTATTAGCAGACCTTCATGTCTTCCTTTCTTTACCCCAGGCAACTACTAATATAATTTGTCTGAATTTGCCTTTTCTGAACATTTTATATAAATGAAATGGTACAATATGCAGCCTTTTATGCCTGAAATTATTTTACTTAGCATAAGTAAAATTAAAGATTCATCCATGTATAATATTTTGTTCCTTATGACTGAATAATATTCCATTGTGTGGATATGCCAAATTTTGCTAATCTACTCATCAATTGATGTCTTTTTGCATTATTCCCATTTTTGACTATTATAAATAATGCTACTATGAACATTAGTGTACCAGTTTTTGTGAGGACATGTTTTCAATTCTCTTGGGTATAAATCTAGGAGTGAAATTGCTGTGTCATGCAGTAATGCTATGTTTAATTTTTTTTGAGGACTGCCAAATTGTTTTCCAATGCTGCACCATTTAACATTCCCACTATCAATGTGTGAGAGTTCCAATTTCTCTGTATCCTCGATAACACTTGCTATTGTCTTTTTGATCACAGTCATCCTAGTGGGATCGAGGTGCTATCTCATTTTTGATATTTTACTGTGATTTGGTTTTGATCACATTTTTTGGTTTTGATTTCCATTTCCCCAGTGGCTAGTGATACTGAATATATTTTTATGTGCTTATTGGCAACTTGTATGTATTATTTTCTGTTGTTGTTGGAGGATCTCACCGTGGTGCCTGGGCTGGGGTGCAGTGGTACAATCAATGGCTCACTGCAACCTCGATCTTTTAAGCTCAAGCGATCCTCCCACTTCAGCCTCCCAAATAGCTGTGACTACAGAAATGCGTGACCACACCCAGTGTTAATTTTTGTTTTTTTTGTAGAGATGGGGTTTTGCCACCTTGCCCAGGCTGGTCTTCAACTCTTGAGCTCAAGTGATCTGCCCACCCCAACCTCCCAAAATGCTGGGACTACAGGTGTGAGCCACTGCACCTGGCTGATTTGTATACATTCTTTGGAGAAACATCTATGCAGATTCTTTGCCTAATTTTAGCCTTTTTATGTTGAGTTGCAAAAGCTTTTTAAGTATTATGAATAGTAGGCAATTATCAGATTCAGGATTTGCAAATATTTTCTCCAGTTCTGAGAGCTGTCTTAAAATTATTGATAGTTTCCTTTGAAGTACAGATGATCTCTGACTTATGATGGTTTGATTATACTTATTTTTTACTTTACAGTGGATTTATCAAGATGTAATCCCTTTGTAAGTTAAGGAGAATCTGAACATATGATGGCTCAACTTAATTTTTCAATTTTACAATGGGTTTATTGGAGCATTAAAGACATTTTTGATTTAAGATGTATTCAATTTATGACAGTCTTATCAGGATATAATCTCATTATAAGTCAGGAAACATCTGTACAAAAGTTTTAAATTTTGATGAGGTCCATTTTAGCTATTGTTTGCTTTTGTTACTTGTGTTTTAAGTGTCATATATGAGAAACCATTGCCTAATTTATGGTCAAAAAGATTTATACCTTTGTTTTCTTCCAAGAGTTTTGTACTTTTAATGCTTACTTTTAGGTCTATGATCTGTTATGAGTAATTTTTGTGTATAGTGTAAGGTAGAAATCCATATTTATTCTTTTGTATATGAACGATATCTCAGGATATATCCATTTATTGAAAAGACTATTATTTCCCCATTAAATTGTTTTGTTATCCATGTCAAAAATCAATTGTCCATGAATGTGAGGATTGATTTCTGTATTTGAAGTTTCATTCCACTGTTCTACATGTCTCTCCTTAAACTGGTACCATGTGATCTCAGTAACTGTTGATTTGTAGTTAGTTTTGAAATTGGGAAATGTGAATCCTCCAACTTTGTTCTTTTTCAAGATAGTTTTGACTATTCTGGGTTATTTGTATTTCCACATGAATTTTAGATCAGCTTGTCAATTTTTGCAAAGTGGCTGAGATTTGAATGATTGTACTGAACTGATTGATCAATTGATGTGCTATTGCTATCTTTAAAATATTAACTTTTCCAAAACATGAACATATATTTCCATCTATTTAGATCTTTAACTTCTTTTAACAATGTTTAATAGTTTTCAGCATACAAGACTTGTTCCTCTTATGTTAAATGTATGCCTAAGTATTTTATTTTTTTATGCTACTGTAAATAAAATTGTTTTCTTAATTTTATTTTCAGACTGTTGTCAGTGAATAGAAATACAGTTGATTTTTGTGTATTAATATTGTATTATTGCAATGTTGCTGAACTTATTTAATAGCTATCCTCCTCATTTACTCCTAATTAAAGCTCATTTACATTGTAGCTGTAAACTAATGTACATTCAATGTATTTTTTGATAAGATTTATGTCTGAAATTTTGCTATTTTCTTTCTATATGCCTTTTTTCATTATTCCATTCCTCAGTTATTGCCTTTTTTTGTGTTAAAAATATACTTCCTTATTCATCTTTTAAATTCCTTTGTTGTTTCTTTTACTATTTTTAAAGTTATTTTCTTGGTAGTTGCCCTGGGATTTACAATTAGCATCTTAATTGATAACAGTCTGGTTTTGATTAATAGCAACTTATTTCAATGTTATATAAAAACTTTGCTCTTATATAGCTGTTGCACTACTCCTCTATGCATTTACTGTTATGTGAATTTTATGTTTATATATTATCTGTAAATATAAATTTTTAGCTATGCTTGATGGAGTTGTTTTTTTAAGTCATATAGAAGAAAAACAGAGTTACAAAAATACCCTTATATTTTCTTTTATATTTACTTATGTAATTATCTTTACCAGTGAACTTTATTTCTTCATGTGGATAAAAGTTACTGTCTAATGTTATTTTATTTTAGCCTGAAGGACTGCCCTTGTAAAGTATGTCTGCTAGAGATGAATTGTACTAGATTTTGTTTATCTTTGAATGTCTTTATTTCTCCTTCAATTTTGAAAGATGTTTTGCTGGATATAGAATTCTTAGTTGACATTTCTTTTCTTTCAGCACTTTGAATACATCATCCCAGTCTTCTGACCTCCAAAGTTTCTGACAAGAAATCTATTATTATTAATCTTATTGACAATTCTTTGTATGTGACAAGTCATATCTCTCTTGTGGCTTTTAAGATTCTCTCATTGTCTTGGGCTTTCTACAATTTGATTATGGTGTCTTGGTCTTGATGTGGATCGCTGAGTTTATCCTGCAGGAGTCTGCTGAGCCACTTGGATGTGTAGATTAATATTTGTCATCCAAATTGAGAAGATTTTGACTACTATTTCTTTAAATATTTCTTCTGCTTCCTCTCTTTCTGGGATTCCCATTATGTATTTGTTGGTATACTAGATAGTATCCCTCAGGCTTCTGACACTTTGCTTTTTTTTTCTTATTATTTTTTCTTTCTGTTCTTCAGACTGGATAATCTCAGTTGATCTGTGTTCAAATTTCCCAATTCTTTCTTTCACCTGCTCAAATCAGCCAATGAGCCCTTTAGTAAATTTTCATTTTGGTTATTGTGTTTTTCAACTCTAGAATTTATATTGTATTTTTACTATAATTTTTCTCTACTGATACTATTTGCTAAGACATTGTTTTCATACTTTCCTTTAGTTATTTAGATGTGGCTTTCTTTCTTAAATGTATTTGAAATAGCTGATTTAAGGTCTAAGGTTGGGCATGGTGACTCATGGCTGTAATCCCAGCATTTTAGGAGACTGAGGTGGGAGGTAGGATTGCTTGAGCATGGGAGTTGGAGACCAGCCTGGGCAACATGACTAGACACCAACTCTGTAAAAAGTTTAAAAATTAGCTCAGCATGGTGGCATGCATCTGTGGTTCCAGCTACTTGGGGGACTGAGGTGGGAGGGTCAATTGAACCCAGGAGGTGAGGCTGAACTGAGCTATGATCATGCCACTGCATTCCAGTCTGGGTGACAGAGCAAGACCCTATCTCAAAAAAAAGAAAGAAAGAAAGAAAAGTAAAGAAAAGAAAAAAAAAGTTCTTGTTTAATGAGTGCAATATCTGGGCTTTTTTTTTTTTTTCTTTTTTGAGAGACAATTTATATATATTGATTCCCTTTTTCCTATGAATGGACCATACTCTGATTTCTTTGCATGTCTCATAGTTTTTGGTTGAAAAGCAAACATTTTAAGTAATATAATGCAACAACTCTGGAAATCATATTCTTTCACCTGCTTAGTGTTTGTTATTGTTTATTTAAATGAGTTTTCTGAACTAATTCTGTAAAGACTCTATTCTTTATTGTATATGAATACTGAAGTGTCTGCTCAGGTAGCCTGGTGATAAGCTAACAATTAGACAGATTTTCTTAGAGAAAGGTAACTCTGTATACATGTTCAGCATGCTTTCAACACTCAGCCTGCAGTTGACAATTCTGCCTTAGTTTTCATTTTCTACTTGCACAGAACCTCAAGGTCAGCCTGAGATTAGAAATTATTTAGAGTCTTCTTCGATCTTTCCTGAACACATACAAAGCCCTATGCATGCATATAGGCGTTCAGATTCCCAGGAATATGTCAGATCTTTTGAAAGCTCTTACGGACATCTCCTTATCTGGATTTTCCTTTTAAGCTTTTTCAGTTAGCCTATTGTTTGCCCCAACTTTATTCAACTCTTCAGGCAGTCATGATTTTAATCAGTTGTCTCTATTTGTTTTTGACAAATGCCCCCCAGATAAAGGACTTTTTGCATGGCAGGCACCCAATCAAGTTAAACAAAGACAGACTTCCAAATGGGATCTTCCATAGAATCACCAGATAGAGCAAATAATAATAATTCTCTGGGAATGAGGCTTTGAAAGAGCTACAACCCTATTATGTTTCCTTCAGTGACTGCCAGCCCATTGTGGGCTGTTAGTTTTCAAGGCTACCACAGAGCTGGGTAGATGGATGGGATATGGGAGTAGGGCAACCTAAAGTGCCACAAAGTTCATTGTTCTAAGATGCCTTTTTTTTTTTAAAGAGCTCCTTGGATTCCTGTAAGTCTTTGCTTAATTTCTACCTTTCCAAAATATTGACCTTGACAAGTTTTTACCATTTTTCCATTACTTTTGTGGAGGAAAAAGTCTTGGAAGCCTTTACCCTACCATTTTGACAAATGCCATTCAATATGTCTTTTTAAATTTAATTCTTCTTCACAATCCTATGAAGCAGATATAAAAATTAGTTGAATTTACAAATTATGAAGCTAAGACTTAAGGGATTAAGTAATCTGCATGGTGTACAGTTAGTAAATGGAAGGGCTGGGGTTCAAACTCTTGTTTATTGAACTTATCAGCCTGAATCCAACATGACACTCACTAGCAAAGGAAGGTGATAGCAAACGAATGTTTTGAACTTTTCCCTTCTTCCCCAGGGATCTGGCACTTCAGGCAGTATAGTAGGGTTCAAAGAGTCACTGGCATTAATTTAACTGTAAAAAAGAGATTATATTACCACTTCTTTTCTTAAAGCCCAGGAATCCAAAGATTCTGCCGACAGAAATAGTGTGTTCTGAGATCCTGAAAATTTGGTGTCATATAAGAGACAGTATACCAGAAAATAATATCTTATGGCACTCTTAGAAAAATGCCAAAAAGGCTTCCTTCACAGCAGGAAGGGCCCCCTGCTGTGTGGGCTGAGTTCCATGAGTAAGCCTTTTTAGCTTACAAGACTGTCAAATAAGTGTTTGTGCCATTTGCTCTCTTCCAACTCCATGATCATATAAAAACAATAGCCGGGACTATACCAATTTGAGAAAGAATATCCTTTCTTGAGTGCTCATACCCTGGAAGGATTGTTTTGTTACTTTTGTCACCAGAGTCTGTGGAAACACGGAGCTCCATTTTTCAAGTGAGCAATGAAAATAGGACTAACAACCGGTCCCAGATTCCCTCATATGAAAACAATAACACACTCTCTAACTTGGAGGTCTGGAGGTTTATGTTGGCACTAATTGGAATGCTAATGCGCAATGAGTCTGGTCTCTCCTCTCAAACACTAACAAACACAAGTCATTTCCTACTGATTGGTTTCAACCTAACAATCATTTTCTTGAGCCCAAAGGAAAATTTTATTTTAGATTATTTAGATTATGTTGATTACTCACTTATGAGCCATACTTAAGTTGGTCAATGAAGAACAGATTGCCACAACTTGTTTTCTGAAGAAACTCCTCCACCCACTTACCACCACCACCACCACCCAGGATTCATACTCAAAAAAAAATGGTATCATGTGAAAAGGAATCTAGAGCTTCCCTAAATACTTCATAAGCTTTAGGGTATCAGAGACCCTTTTGAGCATATGATGAGATCTACAGGCTCTTGTAAAATGGTCCTACTTGTCTTGTGAAATGGTCCTACTGATAAAATTGCATTTTTATCTTGGGCTTCTAATCTCTCTAAAAGCTCATCCATTACTGAGGACCTTTCTATGGTGGATCTTTGGTCTAGTGTGACTAAAATCTTGGCCATCTCACATAGCGTATCTCACTGAGTGACTGGAACTCTCCACCTGTCAATTTCCAATTCTGCTTTGGCTCCAGAATTTGGCATGTACAGATGAACCTGGACCATCATTTCTGGAAGACAGTCATCAGTCATGGAAGCAGATTCCTTTGGAGAGTGTAAAGTGTAATGGACCAAACTGGAGCTCCAGCAATGTCGTGGAATGACATTGATTCTTAGATATGTGTGTGACTGCTGTTCTCAAAGAGTTTTTAAAAAATAGATATATAAAATAGTAATACAGGAATTAGGAAACAGGAAAAAAGAAAAGCAACTTGCAGGTCATTTTAAGTGTCAGTGAGTAAAATAAAGTTATAAGACAGCAATATTTTTAGTTTTTACTTTTTTGCACTGCCAAATATAGAAATACAAGGATTGCTTACAAGTATATTTATCTTCTTTAACTGTCTTCAGTTCAATAGGCACTGTTAATATCAGTTGAGGAGCAGACCATGTGATAAGCACTGGACTGCAAGGTGGTTGAGATCCTTTAAGAGCTTACATTCTCATAAGAAGCCAACAGGTAACCCTGTATAGTACTAGGTTTGGTCTAGGTAATAGTAATACATAATAGGGCTCTGACAGCACAGACAAAGATTCATGGTTCATCTGGGCAGAGCATGAGTGAGGAAGGTGGTAGGGGAGGAGTCAGGGGAAGCCCCTGGGAAGATATGAAGTCTCTGACTATAGAAGGAAGAATAGCATGTCAAGCATTCTAAGGATAAAGAACAGGATTCCCAAAGGCGCAAGGCAGTGAGGTATGTAAGGGTCACTGCGAGTTGTGCAGTTTGACTGGGGTTTGATATGTAACTAGGGAGACAGGGTTAGAATGGGACTGAAGAGGTTATCAGGGTGACTGGACCACAGATGGTCTTATTTGCCTATCTGTGAAATATGCCTTTTCCAAGAAACTGTGGGAAACTGTGTGCACTGGGTAGTGATTTGAGCAGGCTGTGTTTTGGATGGTAAACTCTGGCTGCAGCAAGGGGGACATATTTAAGGCAGAAGCAGAAGCAGAAGCAGTAGAGTAAGAAGTGCTAAAGGCCTGCACTGGGGAGATGGTTTTTAGGGCAGGGAGAAAAAGACTAGCTCAGGGAAATATTCTGAGAAAGAATTGCTAGGACTTTGTTGTTGGACAGAGGTTGCAATGAGGGAGATGGTGGATAAAGGATGGACAAATGTGGAACCTGAACTAAGAGATGTTATATGGGATAAGGAACACTTGGTATAGTATGGAGAAGATGCTTCATTGAGTTTGAGGTGCAGATAGAGACACCTTGTAAATATCAGAATGAATCTAAGGATAAAGGTTAAAATTGTGTGAGTGAAAGATCTCTCAATGGAAATATGTAGGAAATTAGAGTTCTTGATGTTTTGGAGTCATATACTTTTTTTTTTTTTTTACAACTAATAAAATTTAAACATTTAATTCATACTTAGTGAATGCTATACATTTTTTGTAATATAATAGATATGGGATTGTTTTAAAGGGTCATCTTTTTCCAACCTTTAATTAAACAAAAAGCAAAATCTAAGTAAAAATGGCATCTCAACATAGTGCTATAGGGTTCAAAACATTCTAGTTGTAAATGGAACCATACTTCCCATTCTAGAAAAAACTGTTTTCTTGGAGTCATATACTTCTCAAAGAACATGAAGTAAAAGATTGACTTGAACCCCAGGAAAGTACCCATGGGCATGAACACATTTGATTTTACTTATAACTTTAGGGGGTCATAGAGCTGGGTTCAAATCTTCCATGAAAAGCAAGAGTAGCATCCTATGACTGGAGGTAGAACGTGCTGGATGCAAGTTTCTGGCTCATGTAATCAATCAATTTAGAAGGACTTGGGAAGGCCATCTGATCTCGGAATAGGGAAAAATAAACGAGTAAGCTTTAGTGATCACGAGTACTCCCCCTAGTTATGAGGCTCTAGAGAATAGAGAATAACTGATCTCAAAAGCTGCCTCTCCTTTCCTCTCCCTCATAAATCTAATTTTTCTGCCTTCCTTCTCACACCCCTGCCTCTCTGACAGAGGCACAATGACAAACTCATTTTCCAAATGTGAGTAGTGATCAGATGCTATTTGAGTTCTTGTCCAACATGTGGTTGTATAGAATAATTTTTCAGAGGAATTTTTATACGTAATATTTCTGCTACTTCTATAACCTGCCCATAAATTTTAGATCTTGCTGGGGAGTAGGGAGGGGCTGAGTAAGGGAAGAAATGATAGATATGCCTAAGATCACAAAGGAATTCAAAGAGATCACTCTGGTCACTGGCTGGTTTTCTAGCTGTAAGACCATGGTACTTTAATGCAAAGATCCATGAAAACATGTCAAAACAGAGCTAAAAGTGAATTAAGTGAAGTCTAATTTTCTATTATTCTTATTGAAATTTTGTTAAGTAATAAACAGCCTCATTATTAGTATGACAATTTGTGGCTTCAAGATAAAAGAGGAAGAGAGAGATCAAGAAATAGATGTGACTTGGAATTTATCATTGACAAAGTTTGACCTTTATTTGTTATTTTTGTTGGTTTTCCCATCTTTTTAGGAAGGTACAGGTGTTTTTGATGTATATTAATGTCCCTAAAAGATCCACAGGGACAAGGAAGAAACTAAACTTATTGAACACTTACAGTAGACCAAGAATAGTGCTAAATATACATTCTTCAATATTCAAAGGAAATTTAGAAGTATCATCATCCACATTTTAAAGATAAAACATAAGTGAGTTTGGGGGGATAAAAAAGAGTAATGTATAATTGTCATTGTGACCAAAACAGCCACAATAACACAATGACAAATAGTCATTATATATTAAACACTTGCCTTATGCAGGCTCTGCATTAAGTCCTCAACAATCATTGGCACATTTAACACTCATTATCCTCATCTGATGACACAAATTTTTACTACTCACTGTAGAAATGAGAAAAGCAATTCTCAAAGGACTTGTCCACAGACACATGGCTTTCTGGTGCTAGACCTGGGATTCAGAGAATAAAGGGTCACTGATGTACATGTGTACATTTGTGTGGTGTGGGGGTGGCCATAGTTCCCATGTGTTCTCAAACCCATCTCTGAATTCAAAGGTGAAGAGCATCATTAATCACGAAAACCATCCAGGATGTCTCTTCTAACTATTGCTGCCTGTCCTTTTAGCACACATTTTCATTTTATTGGCATGCCATAAATTCAAATGTACTCTTGAATTGGATGCTGTTCTTTTCAGTCAGTAGAGATAGTATCGGTGAAGCTATCAAAGCATTCTCATTCCAAAGGCTCCCAGACACATAGCCAACACATGGGAGGTGAACAATCAGAAATGGGAGGCATGTGAGAATTTGGAGAGAAAACCTATACTCTCAGAATCAGAAGGACTGCTGTCTTAACAAACTGGGCAAAGCAGACTGTTTCTTTCCTTCTATCAAACTTTCAGTGGCTCCCTATTGCCCAAGGGAACAAAGGTCAGTGTTTGGTTAATGTGTTAACAAAACACATTAGGCCTTCGGCATTTGACCTACTGTCTATTTGAGCCTTGACACCTTCTCTTTCCTATCTCCCTCTTCCCATGCATGGGTCAACTTTCTATACAAAGTAGCTGGGAAGTCTCTGAACATGACCTCAACTTTGAAGGCCTTTGCACATACTGTTCCCTCTGCCTGGAATGCACACTTGCATAGCTCACCTGGAGACAGCTGGCTGCTTTCTCCTTTGTGCTGCCATAGCATTTTGTTGTGCTATTTCTAGAGCATATTTTCTTCTGCCTGATAGTTCTTTGTGTGTCTTTTATTCTTACTAAACCTGTAAGTCTGGCACATTGCCTGGCATACAGTAGAAGTTTAACAGATTTTGAGTGAATAAATGCATGGATAAACAATATTGAGTTAAGTAGGGACTTGTGACAGGCTGTCCACAGATCACAGTGTAAAATAGAACAGTTCTGGTATCAGCTTCTATAATATCCTACTTAATTGCACAAGAGGGACTGAAAATAGTTAGCTTTTGTGTATTCATCCTACATACACTTATAAAGTGCCTTCTCTGTTGGGTATTGTTCAAGGAATCTTATAGTAGTGAAGAAGATAGATTTAGCTTAAGTTCTCATGTAGCTTATATTCTGATTGAACAAAAAGTCAGATAAATCAACAAAACAAGATTCTCTCCAGTTAAAATAAGTTCTATAAAGAAACTGAAGCAGAGTAGAGCAATAAAACATGATGCTATAGGCTGGGCACGGTGGCTCACGCCTGCAATCCTAGCACTTTGTGCGGCCGAGGCAGGTGGATCATGAGGTCAGGAGATCAAGACCATCTTGGGTAACACAGGGCAAACTCCATCTCCACTGAAAATATGAAAAATTAGCCAGGCGTGGTTGCGGGTGCCTATAGTCCCAGCTACTTGGGAGGCTGAAGCAGGAGAATAGCATGAACCTGGGAGGCAGAGCTTGCCGTGGGCTGAGATCACGCCACTGCACTCCAGCCTGGGTGACAGAGCAAGACTCTGTCTCAAAAAACAACAACAACAAAAAAACAAAAACAAACAAAAAAAAACACGATTCTATGAACTGAATTGTGTACTCCCCAAATTCACATGTTGAAGCCGTAACCCACAATGTGATGGGGCCTTTGGGAGGTAATGAGATTTAGATGAGGTCACAAGGGTAGGGCCCTTACTATGGGACTAGTGACCTTTTAAGAAAAGACAGAGAGCTTGCTTTCTCTCTCCACCATTTGAAGATACTGCCATGGCCATTTGCAAAGAAGGAAGAGAGAGGGCTCCCACCAGAACCTAACTATGCTAGCACCCTGATCCCAGGCTTTCAGCCTCCTGATCTGTGAGAAAACACATTTCAGTTGTTTAAGCTATCCAGTCTGTGACATTTTGTTGTGGCAGCCTGAAATGACAAACAAACATGGGCCTGCTATTTTAGATTGGACGGTGTGGGAGGGACTATCTGAAAGGCTGATATTTGAGCTAAGACCTGAATGTTGAGAAAAAGGCAGTCAAGTGAAGATCTGGGATGAAGGAATAAATTTTTGAGTAAGAGGGGTGTGTAAGGAAGGCTTGCCATTTGTAAAATTATGGCACAATCAAAATTGGGCATCAATTTCTCTCTCCTCCCTTTCTCTCCCACCAGTGTCCACCAGTAATGCTTCATGCCCAGGAACCTAGTGTTTTTTAACCAGTACCTCTGTCCCTTTGGGACCATCTACATGGCCCTATCCTTCTCCCAAAGCCATCTGGGCTTGGGATTTTCTTACGTTTCTTTCTTCATCAAAACTTGCTTTTCCTGTGCCCCATTTCCTCCACAACTGATACCCGCTAACATATCTAAAGGATGTGAGTTATTCTTCCCAGATAACGTCAGCATTGCACAGGGACACACCAGAGGCAACTTGATTCCAGATGAATGACAGCAATGATGGGAATTCAAAGAACCATGGTGGCCACTGAGGGGGTATTTTGAAGCAAACGAGTCTGTCTTATGGCACCCAAAGTATTCAGTATAGGTAGTTATAGTTCCCTTTTCTGGGCTGGCTTCTCCAGTGTAGAGAAGTTACTGACTGCCTGGAATATACTTCAAATTGACACACTTGTGAAGAATAAAAGATCTTTATTTCAATTCCAAAACACTACTGAAAATGGAGCTCGGTTGCAATGTAGCACAAATATTGACAATATCTCCTATAGATTTTATCCCAGTACACTTATATAAGCTCTAGGTTGAATAATTCCTTGTTAAAGCATTTTTTATTAGAATCTGAGTTTTAAATGCTGAACCACAAAGGAGTTGTTGAAACCTCCTTAAGCAGCTAAAATCTAGTTCTCACTTCACGAGAAATTTGGCCAAGGAAGATATTAAATAGAGTGGTGTCACTAGTCAGAGTTGATGAAATGCGAGCACAGAGATGGTACCTATCAAAAGGGAAATTAGAATAAATGAATATTAAAATATTTAAATCTATAATAATGTGTTCAAAACACAGTTCTGAAGAACGTTATCACTGGAAGTGAGAAACGAGTGCTAAGTCACTTATAGTCTTTTCTAAGGAAGATCCTTCCCTCCATTTCAACTCATTAGGATAATGTTAGCTTCAAGTGTAATGGTGTAATTTTAACTGTACTGTACACAAATTACTCTGGTTCTTGCACTGACAAGGTTTAGCAATAATCCCCCTTGGTAGAGCTTTAGCAATTGCTACAATGCTAGAAAAACACAAAAGAATGGGGCATTTAGAAATAAGAAATATATAGTTAGGAAAACCAGTATATTATTATTTACCGAGGGCAGAGAAGAATGCTCTGCTTCTAAGTTCACTGGGTTTAGTGACTGCCTTCCTTAAAGCTTAAAAAAGTAAAGGAGATTTTGCCATTTCTGAAATGCCTTGGACATGATAATATCTCACAGAGTACAATGTCATGAGAAATAGCATCATCCTAGATATCTTTATATCCTATATAGCTTTGATTTGTACTAGTTAACCATCTAAAGGATAGACTTCTAATACTAACCTATATATACCCACACCTACAAACACATGCTTCTTTGAGTCCTAAAGGTCAAATTTCTGCCACATATTATAGAGCAAATATATATTTTTAATGTTCAATGGCTACTATCCGGTACTCTTGGTTAGAAAAATGGAGACGGTAGTAACTTCCTCACAGATGTCTATGAGGATTAAATTAAGTAGTGAATATCAAGCACTTAATACAGTGCTTGCCACGCAGTGAGGACTTAATATTATAGAAGACAGCAGTCATTATTATTGCTATTATTTGCTGCAAGGTAAACACAATGATTCTGTTATTTCTGTTATTTTAATGAGAATTCAGGACTCTAAAGCACATCCATGTACATTATTACATTTGAACCTTAAAACCACCTATTCTAGTGTGATGGGTCAACAAGAATTCTCATTCTTCCAGATGGGGAAAGTGATACTCAGCAAGAATAAGCTACTTGTTCGAAGTGTTGTAGCTAGAATTATAGCCTGGATTGTCTAAATCCTAGTGACCCACAGAGCCTCTCTTTATTGCTCCTGACTCTCAATAACTTGGACTTGCAACTAGCCATTCATTTATTCAATATATATTTATTAAGAGCCTACTTTATATCAGATACTGCTTCTTACACAGAGTCCTCAGCAGAGAACAAGACAGATGACATCCTTGTGGTCATGAGCTTAGTTTCCTGTGGGAGTTTTGGACTAGATGGTTGAGACAGAGTATAATTAATGTAATAAGGAGATCTAGTGTATGGGCTGAATTGTGGTCCCCTCCCACCCCAATCATATATCGAGGCCCTAACCCCCAGTAATGTAGAATGTGACTGTATTTGGAGATACATTGGGGTGGGCTTTAATCCAATCTGACTGGATTCTTTATAAGAGGAAATTAGGATACAGGACACCAGGGGCAAGAGTGCAGAAAAAAGAACATGTGAAGACACAGTGAGAAGGCAAATATCTGCATGCCAGGAAAGAGAAACTTTGGGAGAAACCTTGATCTTAGACTTCCAGCCTCCAGCACAGTGAGAAAACACATCTGTTATTTAAGCTGCCTGGTCTGGTATTTCATTATGGTCATCCTAGCAGACGAATCCATCTCATAAGAGAAGTTAATAAATAGTGTGGAAAGCAGGCAAGGAAGTGAACACTAAGGATGGTCAGGAGTGTTGTGGGGGCATGCTGCAATATTCAACAGGTGGGTTGGCATGGGTTTCAATGGAAAGAGAAAATTTGAGCAAAGACTTGAAGACGGTAAAGAAATTTGCTATGAAGATGCTTGGAGAAGGGCTTCCCAGTAGAGGGGACAGTTAGTACAAAGACCCTGAGGTGGGAGTGTGCAGACATGGTGAGGAACCACTGTGGAGAAGAGTATGGCTGGAGAAGAACGAGCAGGGGTGTGTAGGGGAAGTCAGAGAGGCAAAGCAAAGGGAGGGCCAGGTCAGGAAAACCTTGCAGGCCATTGAAAGAGCTTTGATTTCTTCTCTGCATGAAATGAAGAACTGTTGCTGGGTTCTGAATGAAGTGACGTGACCCGACATATTTTAAAAGAATCACTTTGGCTTCTGTGTTAAGAATAGACATAGGCTGTTGCATTAATTCAGGCAAGAGATGACAGCAAGTTCAAACTAGAGTACTAGGCACGGAAGTGGTGATAAATGGTTAGATTCTGGATCTGAAGGTGAAGCCAACAGGATTTCTTGATAGACTGGACAACGGTAGATGATAGAAAGACTAATGTCAAGGATGACTCCCAGGTTTTTGGCCTGAGCAAAGGAGAGGATATCATTGCAATTATCTAAGATGGAAAAAGCCACAGGTAGAAGTAATTTGAAGAGGAAGATCAACAATTTAATTTTAGATGTATTGAGTTTAGAATATCAGACATTCAAATGGAGATGTCAGGTAAGCAGCCTCATGTTGATGTCTGATGTTAGGAAGAGAGTACTGTGCACTGTCCCAGGGATATAAGAGACTAAGCCTGATTGGAGACAGGATGAAAACAAAAACTGAGGCCTGGGGAACCCAGCAGAGAGAAATCAGGGAGAAGTGGAAGAATCGGCAAAAGAGACTGACAAGGAACATTGGTGTCTCCTATCACCTAGAAGCTGAGTGAAGAGATTGTTTTTAGGATGAAAGGTTTGATCAGCCGCGTCAGATACTGCCAATAAGTCAAGGAAGATGAGCACCAAGAATTGACCTTTGGATTTAGCATGGAAGTCACTGGTGACCCCAAAAAAGCAATTTCTGTGGGCTTGTAGGGGAGATATCTTGACTGGGGTGGGTTTGCAAGAGGGAAAGGAAAGGAATTAAGGACAGTGAATAGAAATAACTCTTCGGCCAGGTGCAGTGGATCATGCCTGTAATCCCAGCACTTTGGGAGGCCGAGGCAGGAGGATCACGAGGTCAGGAGATCGAGACTATCCTGGCTAACATGGTGAAACCCCATCTCTACTAAAAACACAAAAACAAAAAAAAAATTAGCCAGGGGTGGTGGCAGGTGCCTGTAGTCCCAGCTACTTGGGAGGCTGAAGCAGGAGAACGGCATGAACCCAGGAGGCAGAGCCTGCAGTGAGCCAAGATCGCACCACTGCACTCCAGTCTGGGTGACAGAGCAACACTCCGTCTCAAAAAAAAGAAAAAAGAAAAAAAAAAAAAAGCAGTTCAAGAAGCCTTGATGCGAAGAGGAGTAAGAAAATGAGACAGTATTGGTGGGCAAGTTAAGTGAAGATTCAACATTTTCTGGAAAAATATCTTTCCTTATAAGAAAATGGGAGAAATAACAGAATGTATTTCCATCAGAATAATCCAGTAGAGACAGGAAAATTGATAAAGAGGAAGAGAAGAAAATAGCTGGGATTACCGGAGGAGGGAGTGGGGATGGCATCTCATGGTCCTGATGGGCTTTCAGTAGAAAGGAGGACAGTTAGTCCATGCACCTGTGTAGTTGAGTTGAGGCAGGGCTAGGGGCTTCTGCTTGTTTCTATTTTTCTCAGTGAAGGATGAAGCAGGGTCAACAGCTGAGAGTGAAGATGGAGAAGGGATGTTCAGGGTTGGAACTAGAGAAGGTATGATAGAGTTATATACTTGTTTGCATAGCAAAATACCACAAACTGGGTGGCTTAAACTGAAATTTACTATCTCACAGTTTTGGAATCTAGAAGTTTGCTATCAAGAGGTTGGCAGTACTGGTTCCTTCTGGGAGCTGTGAGGAAGAATCTTTTCCAGACTTCTCCCCTAGTTGCTGGTGGCTTGCTGGCAACCTTTGGTGCTCCTTGGCTTGTAGAAGCATCACCTATATCTGTCTTCATCTTCACATGGTGTTCTTGGTGTATCTTTGTGTATGAATTTCCTCTTTTTACAAGGATACCAGCTATCATAGATTAAGGCTCACCCTACTGATCTTAATTAATTACAACTGCAAGGACCCTATTCCCAAATAAGGTCATATTCTGAGGTATTGGGGTTAAGGATTTCAACATATAAATTTTTGGTGGGGGACACAGTTCAAACCTATCACAAGTGACTACAGAGAGCAGAATAGTCTAGAAGTTTAGTGTGTTTGCCTGGAAGCACCAAGAGCCATGTGACATTTGTGGTCATAATTCCAAAGGCAGTCCATTCAGCATGGGAGACCATTTTCTCCACCAACGTTCAGTGGAATGGTGTGAGTATAAAGGAGAAAGAAAATTGGATTTAACCAAGGTTGTGGTTTTACCTGATAACTGCAGCAAGGGATTCAAGGATGTATATCATTAAGTGATTATTATAATTTACCAAGGAATTGCAGTGAGGTAGGAAGGAAAGATGGGATTTAAGTTGTTAAGGGACAGAGAAAGGTTTAATTTAGGATCAGTGGATTGGAGTTCCTGGTGGGGGTGAAGATGATTGAAGTTGGGGCACTTGGGGAAGTTGGAATATCAGGAGATAAGCAGAAAGGGAGGTGCATACAACTGAAATAAAACGGTGTTTGGTGTTTGCTGATTATGAGGTCCAAGGTATGGCAAAGGAGTGGGTGGCTGAGCTGGGGAAGTGGACAAGGTCATTGGAGGAACAGTGGTGACATTATTGAAAAGTCAGTGTCTTAGAAGGAACATCTACGTACCCAATGAAATTATAAAGTTTTCATTCATTCATTCATTCAATTGTACATGTGTCAGTCATGAGGGAGAATAGAACCCTATTTAGAACAAGGATCATGAAACCCAACAAGAGAGCCACTGCTAAGCCCAGCTGCCCATAGCTGAGCTTAAAAGATGGTCTTAGGCTGGCCTATTCCTGGGTAATTATGGGAGTAGAAAAAGAAAAACAACTTCTGTGAAGCTAACTTTGAAACTCCTTCGACACCCAAATAAACAACCCAGAGGAAAATAAAAACTTCATATTCTAAATATCCTTCACTGCTTGTTTTGGAAATTATTATCATTTGGTCTCCTCAGTAGCTTACACCCATTGTGTTGATATGTGGGTTTCCTGGGGATTCTACACACTCCAAAATCTGAAGACTAAGCAAAAATAGTGCTTCTGCTTAAACCCTTCACAGTTTATACCACATTTACATAACATTAAATAAGTCAACAAAGGCATCATTAGCTCCCATTAAAATATGAGCAAAGAAATTTAAATGAACAAGACAGGCTAATTGGTAAGTAATGTTGTGTATCAAAAATTATGACTGTAAGATACCCCAGTTAATGAGAAGCCCTACAATCATGTTTACTAAATATTTAAAAATTAAATGAAGGTGAATAAAAGTTAACAGAAAAGAAGATTTTCCCCTTCATGGATGCTATTATATCTGTTTTTCAAAGTTAAAACTGCTAAGGGTAATTTTAGCCATTTACCTTGACAAAAGAGCTCTTTATAATTCATATAATTTTACTATTTTCGTTCTCCTTAGGTCATAAACAGGGAAGCCATGGACAGGGTAGAGGGAAAGGGCAGAAGTCTTGATTTATATCCAGGAGGAGGTCTTAGTTTTCTCCCTGGCCTTGGTCATTAAAGGAACTCTTTCCTATGCCTTAAACTACGGGGGCTATGGGCCCAATCCTGAGCAAAGTGTGCCCTTCAGGTCAGCTGTAGGATAATGATGTGCTCAACAACTTCATGTCTGAATGACAGTGGCTCCTAGTGCTGTCTGCTTGAAGGATCACCTAGGGTGAAACTCTAAAACTGCTGATGTGTAGGCCCCACTACAGAACAATTAAATCAGAATCGCGAGGGAGGGAGTCCATACATCTGTATTTTAGAAAAGCTTCCCCATTGATTCTAAAGAACAGCCAAAGTTGAAAACCACTGCCCTAGTATTCTTTCTACCATTTACTGAGTGACCACTATATACTAGGCTCTCTGCTAGGAACATATGCAGGCTAGTTTATACTTCATTTGACATGATTGTAATTTCAGACAGCTGAGGCATTAGTAGCAACTATTTGGGAGGAGAGGAACAAAAAAAAAAAAAAAAAAAAAAAAAAGGAGGTCTTCCTGGCATCCCTTAGGGGATTCAGATTATCTGCAAGTCAAGCAGAGATCTAACCGTGTGATGTTGGCACTTTGTAAGCAGTGAATGTGAGATAGAAGCTGCCTTGGTGTCCCAGGCAACACAGGTTCCAGTGTACTCTGTGTGTGTGCACACGTGTGCGTATGTGTGTTGAGAGGAGATGTGGTTTTGACACTTTGTTTAGCTCAAGACACTAATGTTTCTTTGAAAGTAGAGGACTTCCTTTATATATTTCTGCTGGTCAGCACAAATCTGCAATAATAGCTAACACAGCTGACCCTTCCCGATAAAACACTGAGAAAGGCCCAGGAGAAACCACTCTGTAGGTTGTATTAATTGCCTACTTCTTAACTCCAAATTCAGAGCTGCGTAGGTCCTTACAGCCTCCATTTTTGGGTTTGTCTATGGGGAAATTTTCTAGAAAGCACAATGTTATGGGAATCAAGGCCTTTAGATGCTAATGGCAAGAGGAAATTGCTCTGGCTTCTGAACTCTGAAAACAGATCAATATACAATAAAGAGGTTTTTTTTTTTTTAACTTTTATTTTAGGTTCAGGGGTATGTGTGCAGGTTTGTAACATAGGTACACTCATGTCACAGGGGTTTATTATACAGATTATTTCATCGCCCAGTTACTAAACCTAGTACCCAATAGTTATTTTTTCTGTTTGTCTTCTTACCACCCTCCACCCTCAGGTAGGCCCCAGTGTCTATTATTTCCCTCTATGTGTCTTATTGTTTAGCTCACACTTATAAGTGAGAACATGCAGTATTTGGTTTTCTGTTCCTGCATTAGTTTGCTTAAGATAATGGTCTCCAGCCCCATCCATGTTTCTGCAAAGCACATGATCTTGTTATTTTTATGGCTGTTTAGTATTCCATGGTGTATATGTACCACATTTTCTTTATCCAATCTACCACTGATGGGCATTTACGTTGATTCCATGTCTTTGCTATTGTAAATAGTGTTGTAATGAACACTCACAGGCATCTTTAAGATAGAATGATTTATATTCGTTTAGGTATATTCCCAGTAATGGGATTGCTGGTTTGAATGTTAGTTCTGTTTTCAGCTCTTTGAGGAATCACCACCCTGCTTTCCACAATGGTTGAACTAACTTACACTCCCATCAACAGTGCATAAGCGTTCCCTTTTCTCTATCACCTCTCCCCATCTGTTATTTTTTGACTTTTTATTAATAGCCATTCTGGCTGATGTGAGATGGTCTCACTGCGGTTTTGATTTGGATTTCTCTAATGATCAAGTGATAGAGATTTTTTTCATATGACTGTTGGCCACATCTATATCTTCTTTTGAAAAGTGTCTGTTCAAGTCCTTTGCCCACTTTTTAATAGCTTTTTTTGTTTGTTCGTTTTTTGTAAATTTGAGTTCCTTGTAGTTCTGGATATTCGACTGTTGGCAGATGCGTAGTAAGTAAATGTTTTCTCCCATTCTGTAGGTTGTCTGTTTACTCTGATAGTTTCTTTTGCTATGCAGAAGCTCTTCAATTGGATCCCGCTTGTCAATTTTTGCTTTCGTTGTGAGTGCTTTTGGTGTCCTTGTCATAAAATCTTTACCCTTTCCTGTGTCCAGGATGGTATCGCCTAGGATGTATCCCTGGGTTTTTATAGATTTGGGTTTTATATTAAGGTCTTTAATCCATCTTGAGTTGATTTTTGTAGATGGCGTGAGGAAGGGGTCCAGTTTCAATCTTCTGCATATGGTTAGCCAGTTATCCTAGCACCATTTATCAAACAGGGAGTCCTTTCTCCATTGCTTGCATTCATCAGCTTTTTCAAAGATGAGATGTTTGTAGGTGTGCTGCCTTATTTCTGGGCTATCTATTCTGTTCCATTAATCTATGTGCCTTTTTCTTGTTCCGGTGCTGTGTGGGTTACTATAGCTCTGTAGTATAGTTAACAATGCATCCAACTGGAAGTAAAAAGAAGCATTCTATATTACAGTGCTAGGGTTATCTGCTTGTCCCTTCTATTTGGAAAATGATTCATGGGCTATAGCAACAGTAGAACCTTACATATGAAAACCCATAAATGACGAGTTTTTATTCTGTGGCTTCTAAGTCCCCTACCTAAAAATTTGTTTGAATTTGACTTTTTCCAAAATGATTTCCTATCCTTGAAATGGTCTTCACCCTAGATCTAACACATCTCTCTCACTTCCTTTAAACTGCTCTAGAAATCCCAAATCCTTATAAAGACTTGGTTTAGTCATTGGGTCATTCAGAGGATGTTGATGGAAATGCACTCTATGCTACACACTGGACCAGGGGCTGGGAACGTAGTAGTGAACAGAACAGTCATTGTCCTTGCTCTTAAGAAACTTGTATTCTACCAGGAAAGAAGATATTATGCAGGCAAGTTAACAATTATTTTCTTATAATTTTGATAATGCTTATGTGGAAGTCATCCAAGAAATGTTGCAAGTATATAACAGAAGAACTTGAGCCAGTCTTTGGGGTCTGGTGGAGTTGAGGTAGAGAGCTCCCTGAGGAAGCATTAACTCAGATAGGAAAGACCACAAGCATGCATCTAACATAGCTGAGTGAAGAGGAAAAGTGAGAGCATTTACAGCAGAGACAACAGCCAGTACAAAGGCCCTGAGGCAGAGAAGAAGAAAGCAATTTCCATGAATTGAAAACCAGGAGGAAGGGTATTGTAACAAGTGAAATGAGCCACATTGTGAAAGACAGATGAGAGGTAGGAAGGGCCACATGCCAGACTGATGGCCATAGTAAGAAGCATATTTGTAATTACAGTGGGAACTTTTTGAAGATATTCTTGTAAGCAAGTGGTTAACATAATCAGATATGCATTAAAAAATTTACTCTGGCTGAACATAGAAGCAAAACTGGAAAGAACTAATGGCATTATCTGGGAGGACTATTTTGGAGATGATTGAAGTTACCTATTTGTGTGGATGAAGACCTAGGCTGGAGTGGGGGCCGTGGAGCTGAGAGGATGTGTCTGACATTAATACAGGCTCCTTCCCCGCTGCAGGTTCTTGTTTACAATGCCCAATCGACAATGAGATTCCCAATCACCTGCTCAGAAAGCAGATTCAGGCCTTACCAATAAATAAATACAAATTGGCATGCCTGGGAATTGTATATATGGCCTGAAAGACTAAGAAAAAAGATTCTTTTACATTAGCCAGCTGTACTTCAGAATAATACATAGACCTCTGTGAATCATTTCATGGTTTATTAAACAAAATTCTATTTGCAATTGGCAAGTTAGGAAAATAAATGTCCATGTTTGTTTTCACTTTCTATTTCCTTGGTTTGTTTAGAGACTCACAGCCCCAATCTCAGGGCTGTCCTTGGAGACCCATTAAGCAGACCTGCATCCCCACTTTGGAATGTCCCAGGGAAATCAGTGGCAGATTTCCATTCACCCCTATAAGAACAAAAGGGAATTCTTGATGTTGTTCCCATCAACACAGAGGGTGTATGGGCTGCCTGCCAGGGCTAACAGGTTACTAGCCTCTTACGTGTTATTGTTCTAGATTCCAACCCCTTGGACCATCTGCCCTGCTGAAACCGGGAGAATGCTGTGCAGTCTACCTGCAGAAGAGCTTTCCCTTTTCTAAGAAATGATACTCTACCACTATTAACTAAGCATGTCATGTGGGGTGTATGTGTAAGTGTGTGTATTTTGGGGGAAGGTTAATTTGGCTTAATTCGACTTGAGTGCCTGGTTTATGGGTAGGGCAAGGAACATGAACATGCATCAGAACCCCTTGGAGGACTTGTTAAAATACAGAGTGCTGGGCCTCATCTCCAGAGTTTCTAGGTCAGATCTGGGGATGAGCCTGAGAATCTGCATTTCTAACAAGTTCCCAGATGATGCTGAAGCTGTTGGTCTGGGGACCATATTTTGAGAACCACTGGTCTATGTGATGCAGCCCACAGGTGCGTTGTATTCAGTGAATAAACTATCAAGTGCCTCTTGTGTGCCTGGTCCTGTACTAGGTACTTGAATATCCAGTTTCTTCACCTTGGAGTTCTCCTCAAGCCTTCCTTGACCCATAGGGCTAAGCTTCTGGTCCCTGAGGCATCACTCATGCTTTCTCTACCCCATGTTTATCAATTACCTTGTGTGGCAAATGCCCTCCCTTGAGAAGAGGGTCTTCCTCATTCTTCCTGGTACAAGAGTTGGCACATAGTAAGGGTTAAGTTAAATAAAATCAGTGCTTAGTAAATAAATGAATGACTGGTTCAGGATAGATCTCTGACCTGGGATACCTTGGCAGCATCTAGGATATTCACCTGGAAATGAATCATATTTCTATGGAAGTCATCATTTAATACCATATTTAGGGCTTCTACTATGTTCTCTACTTTTTAGTAAGTAGGCATTATCTCTTGTGGGCAAAGATTTTTACATCCAATTATACCAAAGAAAATAGTCAAATATAAAATTACAATATAAGAATAACCTTTTCTGTTGATTGACATATCTATAGTCACTACACATTGTAGGCTTCTGGAAGAAAAGGTCGTCATTGCTCTGCACATATCAGGTGAATCTCTGATCTGATATGTTCATGGATTCATTGAATTCGTTCAGTTATTCATTCATTCACATTCTTATTTAAAATGCCAGTGTGTGAGGCTAGGCACAGGAGAATCTTAAAGTTGCAAGGATACTTAAGAGTTTCTTTACTGTAACCATTCTCCAGATACTAGAATCCTCTCAAAACTTTTCCAGCCCAGATGGCCATCCAACAACTACTTAAACACTTCTAGTAAAGAAGATTTGCTAACTCCAAAGGTAGCCAATCTTTGAATTACTACTGATAACCTATCTTATATAGAGATCTCTCTCCTTGAAGTTTCTTCTATAGAACCTATTTTGCCCTCCTTTCAGTAACGGAGCATGTTTAATTTCTCTTCCCCAGGGCACCCTCATTAGATAAGGGAGGTGGGTATGACACAGTGGGCCAGAGCACAGACACAGAAGTTGGATGCCCCAGCTTCAAATCCCATATCCCAAATATGTCAGTTACTTAACCTTCCTATGACCCAGTTTTCTCATCTCTAAAATGGGGACAATATGCCTTAAATAATTTTGAGGATTAACAAATTTATTGCATGCAATGAAATGAGAACAGGGTCTGGCATGTAATGATCAGTAATTAATATTCATTGTTGTTGTTACTCTTATTACTATTCTTTGCAAAAAGGTATCTTCTCTTGTCAATGCCCAACTAAGCATCCTTGTATCAGCCAAACATGACATCACCCAGCACTGGCTGTTCTCATCTCCTTGATCTTTTCCAGAACACACCTCCAGTGTATTAGATCCTTGTTATCATGGTGTTCAGAACAGAGCCTAACACTAGGGGCTGTTTGTTCCACACAGGATAGAAAAGGATTATCATCCCTTTTGTTTTCAATTCAGTTTGGTAGTAAGAGGAGTAACAGTAATAATAAAAATACATTAAGTGCCTACTCTATGTAGATATTATGCTAGACTCTTTAAATACATCATTTCCCATTCTTAAAACAGTTGAATGAGATAGGTAAAGGTGCTTGCACAGGAGAACATATCACTAAGGGATAGAGGATCCAGGATTCAAACAGATCTGTAGGCATCAGAGGGGACCTGCTTGTCATCCCCCATGCTGTTGCACTACAGCCAGTGAATATCCAACAAATGACAGGGCCCCTGATTTAGCAGTCAGGGCAAAGCTGTAAAATGAGTCACAAGGCTTGCAGCACTGTGTGGCAAGAATGGTTAGATTACAGCCTTATTTATTTACCATTGCAGTAGCCATTCTCTCTGATCTTTTGCCCGGTTTCTTGAGTTAGGCAAAGAAAATCCTCCTGGGCAGAATATAATAAAGCCCTGAAACCACCTGGAGGACCAAGCCTGTCGCATTGTAAGATGAGAAAATTGGTATCAAAAGAATGTAGTACTTTGGGTGCTACTTCCTCCTACCATCCAGTTATCAATGGGTCATGCAGTAACTATTTTTCCCATTACCAAATAGTTTTTAACAGTAACTGCTGATCAGCACTGAACGTCATCTGCAAGGACTGTTGGGTGGATGAGCAGCAGCTGACATGCACTGGGCACTTGGTTCACGCAAGGCTACCTGCTGAATGCTACACACTCATTCTCTCCTATGTCATGATAGCCCAGCAAGTGAGCCATCAGGGTTATTGTCTTTCCTGAATGAGGAAGCTGCAATTAGGCCAGGCATGTGGCTTGTCTCATACATAGTATACGGGAGGCTAGGGTTTGAATTCCAAGCTGTTTGAACCCCTTTGTTGCTACAATTCTATCTAGGAGCTGTTTCTACACATGTCCCATTTTCCTCTGACTAGATGTCCAAGAGTGCCTTTCCTCCACACATACACACATACCACTGCCACCACCACAGTGAGGCCAGCTGGAAGTTGGTGGGGTTCTGCGGGGGCTTTGGAGGATGGCAGGTGTTCCTGTGGAGGAGCACACAGCCACCACCCCGTTAGCCACAGAAAATTCTTAAGGAAAGGCTCAGCTCTCCCAAAACGGAAGGAGGTAAATACTAGTAGACACAACTCCATATCCAGAGGAGGTGTGTGCTTTTACAAAGCATGGTCATGCATGTGAAATTATTACATTCCCACAGCTAGGGTCTCAGCTAGATCTGACTTTGGAACATTTGTGTTTATTTTCTTCCCTTCCTTGGTATCTTACCTTTTAAACTTTTCACTTAAAATACAAATGTATGGAAATAAAGCTTGAACATTGTAGGAAAAAGGGGAGAAAAATAGATAAGCAAAGAGAAAAAAATGCAAAACTGTCCAAATCCTCCTTTCAAGGCAACTTCTATTAACATTTTTTTCTAGACACTTTTTTCCGCCAAATACACACATACTTTTCTTAAAGTGATATCATACATATTAATTCATGACCCATTTTTATTTCCTCCACAATATATTACGCATGTGTTTCCATGTTAGCATTTGTGGTGCTCTCTATAACCACTTTTAATGGCCCATTCTACCCCACTATTTTAGTATCTTAAAGTCAGACAAACAAACCCTATTATTTTTTGCTCTCTCTCTAAGGCTGCTTAGGAGAATGATGGACTGGTTAACAAATAAATAGCTAACATTTTTCCTCCCAATAGCCTTAGCCAGAACCTTAAATCTCCCTTCCCACCCCCCACACCTCACTGCCCAAATTCCACCTGGACACAAGACTGACTAGAGAATGAGGTAGCTCCACCCGGGGTGTACCATGAATTCAGAGAAGCATCTTAAACTCAATTCAAGCTCGGAAATCACAAAGGGTTGCCTATTGCCTTCTATGGGACAAAGACAAAGAAGGGGCTAATGTTGCCTGTATTCTGACCACTCTGATAAGGGCAAGGTCTACAATCTTTGTAGTGGGCAATGAGAGGATCCTTCATGCTGACTCCGATTCTCCACAGAAGAGAAAATGCACCCAGCCGTTGATGGAAGAGCTTTCCCGAGCTCTCACCTTACCAGCCATTGTCACAGTTATAAATAGATAACTCTGTATACATCCAGGCCTCCCTTGTTGCCCTAGGATAACATTTGTCATTAAAACAAAAAATGTTTAGTTTGGAGGTTTATCATTCTCTGCCAGATCAGATGAAGTTTTCTCTTTAAAAAAAGAAAAAAAAAAGAGACAATAGGAAACTGAAGGGGAAAAAGAGGTGGGGAGAGAAGAGACCAAGGGGGTTAAGTATATGTGAGGAATTATAGAAATGAAATAGTTATGGATACTTCTTGGTGGTATGTTGTGGCTTCCATTTCTATGCATCCCATTAATTTATTTCCATCCTTCTTTGCATGGGTGAGAATTTCCAAGCAAAGCACCCTCTGCATTTGAATCCATGCCAACTGTCAAAGGTATACAACAGGACTGCTGAAAGCAAGAGAGGGGCTGATGGAATCTTAATAGCTCTGGGAACTCACTCACTCCTTCCTCTCCTTGGAGCCCCATTAATTGTACAGTTGGTAACATCAAATGATTTTGAATCCCTTTTCTACAACTGCTATTTTAGCTCCTTTGCCATCTTTAAACTATATTTCCCATGGTAATTATTACATTTCTTTTATTTCCAATGTCAGCTTATTTTTTTAAAAAATCAGACAGCACAGCTAAAGGAGCCAAAATAGAACAATTTGTTATATTAAGCAAATATTTATTTGCATAATTGTGACTCTCATTTCTACATTAGCACAGCAGCAAAACTAAAAATGTTCAATTCAGAAGGGCAAGACATAGTATACAAGACCTGGTATTTCACTGGGGAATAGCCAGGGGACTAAACAACAACAGACCTCACCCTCCAAGGCCCATGTCCAATTGCAAGTTAGGAATTTTCCCTACTATACCCCTGCCCCTGATGTTATTACCTCAGGGAATATCTTAACATGTTTTATAAATACAATTTAATCTGATATTATATTTAAAATATATTGTATAAAGTTAAAAATGAACTGCAAGCCAGAATATGAGAACTTTCATTTTCCAGGAAAATGGGTCTGTAAAAATAGCCCCAATTTATTGATCTTTTAGCCTAAATTTGTTGATATCTCAATGATCTCTCCCAATTCCTAATTCCTAACACAAAGTAGATCAACAATCTCTCCTGATTCTTAACACAAAGCAGGTAGATCCAAAGAATTTTGCATTTGTTTAGGAAAATTCTTATTTGTGAGCCTTGTTTCTACATAGAATTATGCAGGAGGTAGGCCTGCCCTAGGTTCCTTGAAATACAAATGAAGAAAGACCATCTCAGAATATGAGTTTTAAATATTTAATATTTAATGTAAATGTATATTAATTTATATGAAGTTAAATGACCTTTGTAGTTAAAACTTAGAAAACATTGTATGTCAACTCAATGTGTTGCCATTAATAGGGGGTGATTTTTATTTCCATACAGAAAAAAATGTCAAGATCACTTTATGCTAGTGGGCATATGAACAGTCATACTGTTTAAACTGGGAACCAGTATTTTCTTAACTAGAGAATCTATAGCTTTCTGGTCTAGGTTCCTGGTCATTTATGAAAATATACCTAAGATCTGAAATAACCCCGGGACTGGGTCTTTTCAAGAATCAAGCATACAACTATGTAATTTGAAGGCCTTAGTTGTTTATAACACAGGCTGTGCTGTCAGATCAGCGGGGAAATCCCAGCTCTGTCACTGAGAGCTGCATAACTTTGGGCAAGTAACCTGACCTCTGAGAGCATAGCTTTCTGCACCTGTAAAAGAGAGATCAGAATAATGTCTATCACACATGACCCTTAAGGAGACAAGTTATATGAAGACGAGGTGCCCAGCACATAGTGTCAGTCAATAGTATTCATCATTAATGTGTGTGCTAATTTGCAAAAAGACTCCCTTCTCAGCTCAGTGTTTGGGAAAGCCACACCATAAATGAGAAATCCAGGGACTGGAGTGGGGAAAGGAAGTGCTGGATGGAGGGTGGGAGGGGTTGGCAATGGATGCAGAAATCCATTTTAATTGCAATTTGAAACTAGAATCTTGACCTCCTAAAGTGGCAGCATGATCTTTTGTCATCAGAGCTTCTGTTAATCAGAGTGGGACTTGAAAGTAAGGTAGTTTCTTTCAAATTATCCACTAGTACACCATGGGGATCTTTTTCTCCTCCTCTAGAATCTTCTGGTAAGGTTATGGAGTTTATGGTTCCCATAATGCACATGTACAGTATCTATTTCATTTAATTCCCTATTAACACTTCCAGTTTCACTTACTGCAACACAGCTGGATAAAAAGAATTGAAATCAACCATCTATGGTAGACTTAGAATGTAGCTATTAGCAGTTTTATTTGCAGACCCACCCTGCTCTCACCTATCTTGCATAATGCCATAAATTCCATTCAATATCCAATTATTAAACACAGCTTTATGCCAAGCACAGTCACTATGTTTTCCCCAGCAAACACGTCTCTTACACTGGTTTTGCTACACTCCAGTGTCACCCAAAGGTATAAGAGATTTTTGTAAAAAACAAACCAAGTCAACAACAAGTTTTGTGAAATTTCCTATCTGTAAGGCAAAATTTAAATGTTACATTTGTATAACTTGAGAAAGTGAAATGGTTGGTTATTTTTTCTAGTCTTGAGTTTTATGGTGCTAGAACTTTATTACCAGCAGAGGTGTTTTGGCAGTTGGCATCTGTGTAAGAGAGATCCATATGAGCTAGCTCCGAATCAGGGAGTGATCTATTTTAGAGCCTTACGTCGACAGGAAATGAAAAACCATCCGTGAGGCATCTGCGCTTACTATATATCTCTTTCTGGGAACACACCTCTTATATTCTTTTCTCTGTGCCACTGATCAAAGTTCCCACTTGTCAGGGCAGATTGGCTTTCTCTGCTACTCTCTCAGCTCACAATTGGCTGAAAAGGGCCACCTCATTCTCATCTCAATGTAACCTTTCATTCAGACACCTGCCATTGTCTGATTCCAGGTGTTGGGTCTCTTAATTCAGATTTTCAAAAGAAAGAACTGAATGAGTCATCTAGTCTTTGGCCTACCTCCACCGAAGTCCTGAGTCTACCCCTGCTCTAACCAGTTGTAAAGGAGGAAGGGTAATATGGTACAAAACTGGTGGGCTAGACATACCTTTTACAAATGTGTCTGTCACAATGAAGCCACTCAATCAAATTTCTCACTTCCTCTCTCAATAGAAAGGGTACCCAAACTTGTGATGTAGCCCTTCAAACTAAGAGGATTCCCTACCTTTTCAAAATTAAATAACCTGGTATTTCTCCAAAATAACCTGTGTTTCAAATGCATTTAAAATTCTCTCCTCTTTTCCCGTTTTGATTCATCCTAAAGTCATTTAAACAGGGATCTCCTATTGGTTTCTTCAGGTTGTTCACTTGTATCAGAATATACACATAATGAGATTATATCAATAGTCATACTGAGAAAAATATTTTATTCTGTATGTTTGGAAATTCTCACTTGAATCTAGTTTTATTTTATACATGCTAAAATTTTGGACAAGCTAACAAATAGAGAGCTTATATAACTGTTTAACCACTCGTGCAGAATAAAAATCGCCAACACACATAATATCCCATTGTTTCACACTACTTCTGAAAATTGTTCCAGAAATAATCTTTTCAGGACTTTCCCTCTGAGATGGGGCCAAAAATGCCTTGTATATCCTTCAATGTATAGCTAAATGCCTAGGGCTATCTCAAGCTCATTGTTTATTAGGACAAAGCCTTTTACTCTCATAACTTTCTCGTTCCCTGTGCAGCAGGGAGAAACAGGGGGTGATGAGTGGGGGGTAGAATGGAGTGGGACACAAGGCCCTTTTTGAAATGTATGAGAGTCGGATACTCCCAAAATTCCAACAAGATTACACACACACACAAATCTCATCTGGTAAATATTACATTCCGTTTTTGTCTTTTCTTTAGTTTTTATACAACTTGACAGTTTGTGGTATCGTGCCACATTTCAGAGCTAAGGTTTACAAACATCTGGCTCATGGGCAGCATTCCATTCCCCATGGCCCCCAGTGTCTCTGGGATAAAGTGTTTCCAACATACCAACCGAGGTGGAAAACAAAAATTTTCTTAGAGAACAATGTGGGCAAGCAAGGCATTAGGGTTCATGAGATTCCTCTGAAGGAGTCTGGGCTTTGTACAATTAATCTACTTGTTGTCACCCAGATGACCCATGGAGAGGGAGGAATCCTTGGACCTCCCCTACTGAGTGGCAAGTTGATTGGATCCCATTAAATCCTTGGAGACATAAAAATTTATCCGGTAAAGCATCATAACAAAGAAGTAATACAGATTCGACAGTCACTTCAATGGAATATTTTAAATCTCTATTTCACTCGGGGTTCTGTTTAAGAAAAATAAAATCTTGGCCGGGCGCGGTGGCTCAAGCCTGTAATCCCAGCACTTTGGGAGGCCGAGACGGGCGGATCACAAGGTCAGGAGATCGAGACCATCCTGGCTAACACGGTGAAACCCCATCTCTACTAAAAACACAAAAAACTAGCCGGGCGAGGTGGCGGCGCCTGTAGTCCCAGCTACTCGGGAGGCTGAGGCAGGAGAATGGCGTGAACCCGGGAGGCAGAGCTTGCAGTGAGCTGAGATCTGGCCACTGCACTCCAGCCTGGGTGACAGAGCGAGACTCCGTCTCAAAAAAAAAAAAAAAGAAAAAGAAAAATAAAATCTTTTCCCTTTCTTGTACTTTCCATGAAGGAAAAGATAACATAATCATTCATATTCGTTAAAGCATGTGGAGTAACACCTAGCCCTTAGTAAGAGCTGTTTAAGTCTTTGCTTTCATCATTATTATTATTTCTATATTGCTTGTCAATACATACATAGGAAAAGTTACTTTTAAATAGTCAGGTTTGGGTGTTTAATTACCATAACTGATATGCCATCTCTGTTTTTGTTATCTTTTCTTCTCTTCTGGTTGAAATGCTGTGATAGGATATTAATATTGTCTGAGGCAAGAAACTCCAGTGTTATTTTAACTTTTTAAAAATGAATAGTTGTTTCTGAGAAACAAATACTTGTTTTCAGTATCGCAGAAGACATCCCAAATGGGTTGTCATTTTTCCCTGGAGAGAATATCCCACCAAGTCTCCAGAACCCTTGAGAATATTAACCTGAGGGTGGGGCCTGAGGAGAGGTCAGTAGATTCTCAGGAAGGTCCATTTAGTTCTTGCAATTGTGTGCAAATGTGTGTTTGTGTATGTGTGTGTACACACATTTTCCTGAGGGAAGGGCCAATAGCTTCCATCAGCTCTTTAAAGCTAGTCATAAAACGGAAAAGGCTAATTAACTATTTACATCAGGGAAATAAAGGAAGCTAGAATAGGGAAGAATTCTACATGGAGTTATGGAAGAAGCAGAGTCTTGTTTGTCCAGGCATGCCCTTCTCTCACCTCAGTATCACCTTTCATCCTTCTCTAGACACCAAGTATGGCAAGTGCAATCTTTCTCCACTTCCCTGTGAAAAATGAATCTCGGATTTCTAATTAACTCTGAAAGGGTACACACAGACTACAGAAGTCTTCTTTATAAAGGCAGAAATCTTTGGCTAAGGAGGAAAAACAAGGGAACTTGACTTTTAGACTCTCATCTGGTGAGTTGTTCAGGCTTGTATGGTTTCTGTGTACAACAAACCTGTCCTAGAGTCACTACAGAGAGTTGAAACATTGTCTTTCTCAAGGCAGACTCAGTTGTGATCACAGAGCCCTCATTTAAGTCATCTACAAATAGCTCTTCAGCATCAGCATTGTGCCATATGGTACCAGTGTCCTTAAAGGGAGAAGAATAAGGCAGCCCTGGCCACCAAGAATCTAGCAACTTGGATAGAACAACATAAGTTGGTAACTTCATACAATGGGAGAAGAATACATGTTCATTGAGCGTGAGAGTCTGAGAGATGTAATTATGGTGCGGAGCCCAGTCCTAGACACACTGATGGTGCAGAGAAAGAGGTCAGAAGCCTGGACTTCATAATAAAGCAGAAAGGGGGTCAAATTCTCACTCAACTACTTGAGGAAAGAGGAATCTCTTCACCAAAGCCTTATAATCAGAAATGGACATGACGGCAGTACTTTGCTTATAAGACAGTTGTCAGGATAAAATAGGAAAACATGTAAAATTAGAGCATGGTATGGTGTCTGATAGACAGTAGGAAACAAACAGATTTTAATTATCACAAATTGTCTCACTGAATCCTCATAACAACTGTATGTGACAGGTAATAACTCATTTTGCAGATGGGGAGACTCGTATTAGGAGGTGGGAAGAACATGACTGCAGCCACTGGCCTATAAGTGACAGAGTTGGTCTCTTTTCACTACATAGGAAGTTTCTCTAATGTAGTTTACATACTGATCTCACAGGAGGTTAACTTGGATGGTACACAGGAATAACAGTTATGTATTGACTATAATATATACAGAGAAACGTAACTACTACCAGTCTCATTTTTCGTGTGTTTAGAATGAAGCTGAGTATGAGAAATTATGTTGATTTAAAAATAATATTAAATCCATAATAATACAGATGAGACATTGAAGTGGCTAAAATTATCAATGTGAATTCTAGAAGCAGAGGAAGATAGATCTACTCATTAATATAGAGCAGGAAAAATATCAAAGGAATGAATACAGGGTTGAGGTGCAGACCTAAGGCCTGAAATATGTGTATGTGTATGTATATTTTTATGTGTATATATATTTAAATTCTAGTCATCCTGGAATTTCAATATAACTTGCTAATGTATTCTTGCTACAGCTGTTAGAGATTGGATTATAGCATTTGCCTGTGATTCAAGCAGTTAGTTTCTTCCAGAGAATGTTGGCGCTCTACCTGACCCAACCAATATCCCCAGTGAGGAAACTGCTGTTAATGATTTTGATGACCAGAAGGTTATTAAAGAAGGCTGGATGCCAGTGGGCATTTGAGGGACACAAGGTAGAGACCATAAGGAAAGAAAATGAATGGTAAACTCTATCTTAATCACAGTATTTCCCTTAATAAATCCATCAGACCTCCATAAAGTAGCACCTGGTACCAATTTCAATGCTATGACACATTACCCATAGATTATGTTTCTGTTGCTTTTTTATAAAACATTTTTTCCTTCTTCTTCCAGTATTTTGTCATTCAGCCCTAAGCTCTGCTGCTGGATTAACAGAAAAGTGGTAGAGCCATTGATTTTCCCCATCTTATTTCCTTTCCTTTCTTATACTCCCAAAGGGAGCTATTTTCACTTTTGAAAGAGGGCTGAGAGGGGAGGTCCTTATAGAGAAACTCACTTAAGCCAATGATGAGACTAGGCAAACAACGCCATAAACATAGAGATCTCATAAAGTAGAAAGAGGGTGAGAGTTTGAGCACCAGATTGTAATAGGCTCAAATCGTATCTCTACAGTCCCAGGTTGTGTCACTTTGAAAAAGTCATTTAATTTTTCTGAGCTTGAGTTTCTTCATTTAAAAAATAAGGATATCAGCCAGGTACGGTGGCTCATGCATGTAATCCCAGCTCTTTGGGAGGCCGAGGCGGGCAGATCACGAGGTCAGGAAGTCCAGACCATCCTGGCTAACACGGTGAGACCCCTGACTCTACCAAAAAAAAAAAAAAAAAAATAGCCAGGCATATTGGCAGGCATCTGTAGTCCCAGCTACTCGGGAGGCTGAGGCAGGAGAATAGCGCAAACCTCAGGAGGCGGAGCTTGCAGTGAGCTGAGATCGCGCTTCTGCACTCCAGCCTGGGCAAGAGAGCGAGACTCTGTCTCAAAAAAAAAAAAAAAAAAAAAAAAAAAAATCAAATTCCCCAACATTGTCATGAAGACTAAATAAGCATGAAGTAAGTAAAGAAGCTAATATATAATAGTGCTCAACAAGATTTAAGCTATTAACCTTTCCTGCTGTTGTCATTTCAGTGTTTCCTACCATAAGAGTTGTTACTCTGTCTCCATTTCCTGGTAGTAAACAGGAAGATTCTAATCTAATTCCAAATGTTTTCTTGCTGCATCAGGCACTCTGGCAAAGACCCATTTTCCAAACCCCTGTCTTTGAAAGTTTCCTATCTTAAAACTGTCAACACAGGCGTGTGCAACGTTAGCCAAGGTCTGCCTTCGTGCAAGAGCAAAGTCTTTGCCACATCCGGGGAGATGAACTTTTCCACTGAAGATGCCAAAGGGCTGTGCACCACCCGTAAAACTCATTGATCCTTGGAAAGTCATGGCCAACAACTTGGACCACTTTTATTTTTATTTTATGAAAATGAAATTTATCATTGATTTCAGCAATTCTCTTCTTTCTTTTCTTCCTGAACACGTACTGTATTTATCTTTTGGCTCCTCAGCATCACCAGAAGCTTCCATGCATCTAGGAAATAATTTCTGAACATTTAAACATCAGTTTGCGGTCTCTCCCTCCCAATAGAAGATCTGAGAATTTCAGAGTCTAATAGAAGGTTTATGAAAATTAACTACTCCATTACCTTGGGTAAAGGCAGAGCTGGTATTCCAAGGGTAGGAGATACCAGGTAATATGAAAAAGGATCTAAACTATTGATCTCCATCTCTATCCACACCATCATAATCCAAGCTACCTTCATCTTTGGCTTCCACTGTTGAATGGCCGCTTAGGCAGGGCCATCTGATACCTATTTTCTGATACCTTGCTAATCCATTTTCTAAGGTACATGCAGAATACTTCTTTAAGACACAAATCCAACACGAGGACCCTGTTTCAAATCTTTCAGTGAATTCTCACTCCCAAATTGATAATGACTAAAAGCTTCAACATGGCTTGAAAGACCTTTCATAGCTCTTCTCCATTCTTCCCTAGCCTACTCAGAAGTGCTAGCAGCCGTCACTCTCAGTGCCTCCTCGGCCTCAGCATCCATTCTGGTGGCACTTGAGGAGCCCTTCAGCCTGCCACTACACTGTGGGAGCCCCTCTCCGGGCTGGCCCAGGTGGGAGCCAGCTCCATCTACTTGCCTGGAGGTGTGGAGGGAGAGGCATGGGCAGGAACCGGGGCTGTGAGTGGTTTTCATAGTCCATTGCGAGTTCCCACGGGCGCAGGTGCAGGCTCCGGGGGGCCCCACAGGCCCAGGGCAGTGACGGGCTTAGCACCCTCACCAGCAGCTGCGGAGGTTGCGCCAGGTCCCCCAGCAGTGCCAGCCCGCATGCACTTGCTGGTATTCTCACCGGGCCTCAGCCACCTCCCCCTGGGGCAGGGCTCGGGACCTGCAGCCCGCCATGTCCAAGCACACCCCTCCACAGTGGGCTCCCACAAGGCCTGAGCCTCCCCAACCAGCACCGCAGGGCTGCACCACCCCGCACCCAGTCTCATCGACCACCCAAGGGCTGAGGAGTGTGGGCACACACGTGGGACAGGCAGGCAGCTCCGTCTGCAACCCCTGTGCAGGATCCACTAGGTGAAGCCAGCTGAGCTCCTGAGCCTAGTGGGGACTTGGAGAAACTTTATGTCTAGCTAAGGGATCCTTAGCGCACCAATCAGCACTCTGTGTCTAGCTCAGGGTTTATAAATACACCAATCAGTACTCTGTGTCTTGCTCACGGATTGTAAATACACCAATCAGCACCCTGTGTCTAGCTCAAGGTTTTTAAATACACCAATCAGTATTCTGTATCTAGTTAACCTAGTGGGGACTTGGAGAACTTTTCTGTCTAGCACTCTGTGTCTAGCTCAAGGATTGTAAATGCACCAATCAGCACTCTGTCAAAACGGACCCATCCGCTCTCTGTAAAATGGACCAATCAGCTCTCTGTAAAATGGACCAATCAGCAGGATGTGGGTGGGGCCAGATAAGGGAATAAAAGCAGGCTGCCCAGAACCAGACAGCGGGCTACCCACTCGGGTACCCTTAGGCACTGGTGGAAGCTTTGTTCTTTCACTCTTCGCAATAAATCTTGATGTTGGTCATTCTTTGGGTCCATGCCGCCTTTATGAGCTGTAATACTCACCACAAAGGTCTGCAGCTTCACTCCTGTCAGGGAGACCACGAACCCACCAGAAGGAAGAAGCTCCAGACACATCTGAACGTCTGAAGGAACAAACTCCGGACACACCATTTTTAAAAACTGTAATGCTAACTGCGAGGGTCTGTGGCTTCATTCTTGAAGTCAGCGAGACCAAGAACCCACCGATTCCGGACACACTACCACTCCTTGCCTCTACCCATGTAACCTCAGTAAATGTATTTCCCTCTCACTGTGATGCTCTTCTGCCCTGTTGCCTAGCTAGTACTCATAGATTATGTAGTACACAGGGCTGATGCTCAAGTTCAGGACCACTTCTTTTGTGATTATGCCCTCACATTCCCTTCTTGCTTTCCTTTCCTATATAGTGTGTTGTATATATCTGTTTGTAATTACTGTATACAATCATTAGTGTAATTATTGTATTGATCGCTCTTGTTAGACTCTAAGCAAGAGCTTTAACAATTTGCTCATCATTGTTTCTCCAGGACCAGGAATATGGGAATAATACTAGCAATAGCCGTTACTAACCAATTCTAATGGAAAAACTGAAGTATACAGAGGTTAAGTGTGCTACCGTAAAGTTTCACTGCTAATAAGTGAGATATCTGGGTCTTCAATCCAGGTAATTTGGTTTTCTGAGTCTGTGCTTTTAACTATTACACCAATCTACTTCTCAAGCAGTAGCAGGTACTCAAGTCATAGTAAGTACCTGATAAATATTTGTTAATTCAATTATGAGTAATGAATAGGCTGTTGCCAAAATGGCCCACCGGGAGGCTAAAGACTCTAGAATTTGTTCAGGATTTGAGAGAGAGTCACTGAAATGGCAACTCCAGTTGGGGCATAAGATGGGCATTATCTGGCAAACCTATGTAGTAGTGAATACCAAAGAAGCATTCCTCCAGTGAGCTGTGTTTGTTATACTGGAAGCTGCCACATCTATCTTGCTGTTTGGAAATGCTGGCAGAAAACATTCCTGTTCCTGACTAAGCAACAGCAAGTTTAAATATAGATGAGGGCTCTCAAACTGCTGCTGTTGAGGCTGTAACAGGTGACGGTATAATTTTTTTTTTTCGTAGGTAAGCACGTTACAAAGCCTTTGAAAGTTGAGCCTGAACCATGACTACTCTTGAGTGTTTATCCCCAAGAGCTTTTAATGTGATGCTGGGGACCATTGTCATTTACTGAAGGATTTGTCTATTTGCTATGAATGTCAAGAGACTGAGAACTTGTCTATTTACCATGAATGTCAAGAGACTGACATTCATAAAGATGAACAAATACCTTACCTACAGAGGCTGTGCCTTCAAGGAGGTCATTTGAGGCTGATGACAAGTGAAGAGCATAGAAGTAATTCTAGGGGGATTCTTCTGTCCCCAAAGAACAAGGGAAATGGCAAAGGAGGGATTTTGCTGACCTCCTCAAAGGATTTAACATTTGGAGAGTTACTTGCTCAACACTTAGTCAACAATATGAACAGGGAACATTTACACAGACCAGAACAGAACACAGGTCAGTGG